>NC_030812.1:103753406-104084954 GCF_001704415.2 Capra hircus
GTCTGAGTTGACTATTATAGTTCAGTACTATTTTGAAGAAAAAAATATTCCCTTTAAGTGAAGTGAAAGTTGCTCAGTCGTGTCTGACTCTTTGTGACCCCACGGGCAATACAGTTCATGGAATTCTCCAGGCCAGAATACTGGAGTTGGTAGCCTTTCCCTTCTCCAGGGGATCTTCCCAACCCAGGGATCAAATCCAGGTCTCCTGCATTGCAGGAGGATTCTTTACCAGCTGTCTTCCCTAATAGCTCAGTTGATAAAGAATCCGCCTGCAATGCAGGAGACCCCAGTTCGATTCCTGGGTCAGGAAGATCCTCTAGAGAAGGGATAGGCTACCCACTCCAGTGTTCTTGGGCTTCCCTGGTGGCTCAGCTGGTAAAGAATCTGCCTGCAATGCAGGAGACCTGGCTTCTACCCCTGTGTTGGGAAGATCCCTGGAGAAGAGAAAGGCTACCCACTCCAGCATTCTGGCCTGGAGAATTCCATGACCTGTAAAGTCCATGGGGTCACAAAGAGTCAGACACGACTGAACAACTTTCACTTTCTTTACCAACTGAGCCACCAGGGAAGCCCAAGAATACTGGAGTGGGTAGCCTATCCCTCCTCCAGGGGATCTTCCTGACCCAGGAATCAAACCAGGGTCTCCTGCATTGCAGGTGGATTCTTTACCAACTGAGCTATCAGGGAATCCCTCTCTTTAAGTAAAACATGCTAATTAATTAAAGAAAAAATAAGTTTCTAATACCTTTAGTAATATGCATATATGGGAAAATCATTATGTGGCTTGCAAAAGACAGACATTTGGGAAATATTGAACTTGTGGCAACTTACGTTCTGCGTTTCTCATCTTTTTTTTTTTTTAGTACCTGATTAGACCAAGGACGAAAAGACAGACCGTCCTGACTCTAGGTATTTCCAACCCCTCACTCTTCTGCTGCCCTCACGGCCACATCACACTTGAGTGATCACCTTGTCTGATTCCCCTAATTTTATGAGCAGAGGAATTAAGCAACAGGGATGTTCTGAACTATGTGACATCTCCCGTTGCTAGCCCAGCCTTCATTCTGCTCAAATGTCAATAACGCTTGGTGAATTTGACACGTGCCTCCATCCTGCTTCTGTGATATCCCTTCATCAGTCCATCCTGGATAATCTCCATCCTAAAAGGGCTAATATATGTGAGAGACCATAGGATAATTCAAGGGAGAAAGGAAGGAAGGAAGAG
This sequence comes from Capra hircus, assembly GCF_001704415.2. Lineage (NCBI taxonomy): Eukaryota > Metazoa > Chordata > Mammalia > Artiodactyla > Bovidae > Capra > Capra hircus. The sequence continues at coordinate 103,754,632 of NC_030812.1, forward strand.
AGGAAAAAAAGAAAGAATAAAGGAGGGAAAGAGAGAGCGGGAGGAAGGAAAAAAGAAAAGAGGAAAGAAAAGGAAAAGCAAAGCGAGGGCTTTAGAACCAAACTTGTTCTGAATCCCAGCTTTTTTAGCCACTTTCTAGCTGGAGAACCTGGGCAGGGTCGTTAACGTGTAATTGCTTCTCCGAGCTAGCGTTTCCTCATCTGCGATGACAATTAAGCAGGATAACGTATGTGAGGCCCCTGGCGCAGCGCCTAGGATGCAGGCACCGCAGAATTTGGGAGTTTTGCCTCACTCTGCATCTGAAGCGTCAGTCAGGGATGAAGCGGGAGGAAGTGATCTCGTGTTGTACAGTTCAGGCATGGGGCATTATTATTCATCACATGCCCAGCTGATGAGGACCAGGGTAAGATTAAACCCTCCTGAGAAAATCTTTCATAGATGCCCTTCTGGGGCCCATACTCCAAAAGTATTTGCTGAGGTAAGTTCATGCAAAGACATCATCTCCAAGAGATCTCCACTACAAAGTACAAATCGAGAGGAACCAGTTGTGCTCATTTGGGCTCATTGGCACTTATCAGGGCATCAGATCAGCTGGGTCAGGTAAGGAAGGTACATTTGCCTGAAAGGAACAGTTACCCGTCTTAGGGGGACAGCACAGTTGGTGTACCCCTAGGAACCAACAGTAAGTAGGAGAGAGAGCTTTGTCTAATGGTTAAGAACAGTAATTCTAGAGCCCCTCTGTTTACATTCAAATCCCTTAGCTGTTCTGCAGGTTTAAAAAGATTATTGAACTTTCCCCGTGCCTCCGTTTCATGAAAGGGAGATGGGGGGTGGAGCGGGGCTTGTAAAGGATGATGGGAGGAGGTGTAAGGACCATTCTAAGGAATTTCTGCAAGAGTCATGTCTGCCTCTATTTCTGGTACCCTGCTCATAGAGTCCTTTCATAAACTTGCTTAAAGTTTTGCTTCTGTTTTGCCAGAATCAGTTGCCCCATTGATAACTGTCTCCTCTGAAAAGCCACTTAGACAAGTGATCCTGTGTCATGGAAAGAGCTCCAGATTAGAGGTCAGAAGATAGAACTTTTAAGCTTATCTCCACCAGGAGCATACTCAATAGGCCATTCCCTCATCTACCCCACCCACTGTGAGGGTCACTTTTATCTACAAAATGAGGGGCTGTGTTAGATGGTCCTTAAATTTTCCTCTGGGTTCTAAAGTTTTACCACCCTTTTTGCAACCTCATGGACTGTAGCCCACCAGGTTCCTCTGCGCATGGGATTCTCCAGGCAAGAATATTGGAGCGGGTCTCCATTTCCTTCCCCAGGGATCTTCCCAACCCAGGAATTAAACTCACGTCTCTCATCTCCTACATTGGCAGGTGAGTTCTTTACCACTGAGTCACCTGAGCTTCCCTTTCAATTTACTGATCAGTTTCAAACTCTGAGATGATGGATGTGTCTGGAACATGTCATGACCTGATGGTGTGGCCAGCCGACCTCAGGGGGCATCTTTTCCATTTCTCATCTTGGGTCTTGGGTGAATAGCGTTTTCTGCTCTCCTTGATAAACAGATAACAGGAGAGGTGTTCATGTGTGTTTACAGGGGAAATAAATAGATTCCAAATCTATTGGGGGAAGAGACAAAGAGACAAAGAGGACGCTCAGTCACTTTGAATTCAAATCTGGCTTCGCTAAACTACATATTAACATATGAAGTGAATTAGCATTTATGATCTTAGACAGTTGTTTATAACATTAGAGATTCATGGAAAAGGGGACTAGATACTGAAATGGACAAATGTCTTTATTTTCAAAATAGGTGAGAAAGAGGATTCAGGACTCTACAGATGCGATTGAACATTCTAGAAAAGATTATTGAATTGATGGCTCCCAGTTCTTGGACTGGAAGGAGACAGTCTCTAGGATCAAAGAGAGATTCACTGAAAGAGTGGCACAGAAGCTGGGCTGGTCATCAAGGAATTAGGCTGTCTCCATGGGTTGAGCTGTTGTTTAGTGTCAAAGTCATGTCTGACTCTTTGCAACTCCATGAACTGTAACCGTCAGGCTCCTCTGCCTATGGGATTTTCCAGGCAAGAATACTGGAGTATGTTGCCATTTTCTTCTCCAGGGGATCTTCCCAACCCAGGGTTTGAACCCAGGTCTCCTGTACTGGCAGGCAGATTCCTTACCACTGAGCTACTGAGGAAGTCCTTGAGATGAACCTGCAGTTAAGTCCCAGCAGACATAAACAGAGGACTGTGTCCATGTTCCATACTTTCCATCGATGACCGGGAAGACGATAAGTGTTCAAGCTTTCCAAATTTATGGGTTACTCCAGTCTTGGAAATATTTGCTAACATTTTCAAAGGCAGAAATAATATTCAAAAAGATTTTGAGACCTCTAATGCTGAGTGAAAACTAGCAATATCAAATGTAAAAGGAAGGGAAAGGACAAAATATCAAGTCCTGCATTTTGATGCAAAGGCATAGGAGATCAGTGACGGGCTTGACAGTGAGTGGTTCACGATGACGAGAGTGGGAGGGTCAGAAGAGCACAGAGCCAAGGTGGTGATGCAACCATGGGTGGCATCAAATGAATTTATCTCCATTTCAAGGGAGCTAAGCCCAGGGAAAGGGCTTCCCTGGTGGCTAAGTGTGCAAAGAATCCACCTGGCAATGCAGGAGATACAGGTTCCATCCCTGGATCAGGCAGATTCCCTAGAGAAGAAAATGAAAATCCACTCCAGTATTCTTGCCCGGGAAATCCCATGGACATAGAAGCCTGGTTATAGTTCATGGGGCAAAAGAATTGGACATGACTTAGTGACTAAAACAATTCCAGGGAAACTGGTCAAACAAGTTGGAGGTAGAGAGGAGATGGAATTGGCAGACATGCTCAGGGTCCAAAGTCCCTCGCAGCTGATAGCAAAGCATCCTGTGAGGCTCTGTGCAGCATTTCATCTCGGTGCCTCCTGGCTCTGAGTGCAAGGAATTTCCTTTTCTCTCCACTGGATAGTTTATCTTGCACATGATTATGTCCAGAGCACCAGCCCATTAGGATGACAAATAAACTCCCCTGAAATTTCCCAATTTATTGAATAGTTCCGTTTAAAAGCATTCTAGCAGCAGCTCAAAAGAGCTTTTAGAGGCAAAGTGCTTTATCACCCAGAGAATGTGCTCGAGGGTCTATTTCACACCCAGGAGATGATGCTGAATTCCGGCAGGCAGTCCTGGTCTGGAGTCTGAGATCGTATCAAGAAGGAAGGAAGAATCCTGGCTTATCAAATAGGGGTGAGAGGCCAGTGGCTAAGGGCTCTGCTGGTCAAGTTCAGCAACAGACAAACCACAGTTCAAAAACTTAACAGCTGTGGACTTCCCTGGTGGTCCTGCTGCTGCTGCTGCTAAGTCGCTTCAGTCGTGTCCGACTCTGTGCGACCCCATAGACAGCAGCCCACCAGGCTCCCACCATCCCTGGGATTCTCCAGGCAAGAACACTGGAGTGGGTTACCATTTCCCTCTCCAATGCATGAAAGTGAAAAGTGAAAGTGAAGTTGCTCAGTCATGTCCGACTCTTAGTGACCCCATGGACTGCAGCCCACCAGGCTCCTCTGTCCATGGGACTCTCTAGGCAAGAGTACTGGAGTGGGGTGCCACTGCCTGGTGGTCCAGTGGTTAACAATTCACCTGCCAACGCAGGGAACACAGGTTTGATCCGTGATTTGAGAAGATTCTACATGCCGTGGGGCAGCTAAGTCCATGCACACCTCAGCCTGCACGCTAGAGCCCACCTGCACGCAGCAACAAACACTCAGTGCAGCCAAAAATAAGTAGGTATATTTTTTAAAAAAGCTTAAAAAAAAGAACTTAACAGATTTGCGACGCTGAAATCTCTGCGCTTTGATATTCTCATATGTTAAATAGGGATGACAGTACTGGGCTTCCCAGGTGGGTCAGTGGGTAAAGCATCTGCCTGCAATACAAGAGCCGCAGGAGATGCAGGTTTGACCCTTGGGTCAGAAAGATCCCCTGGAGGCAGGCAATGGCAACCCACTCCAATATTCCTGCCCGGAGAATCCCATGGACAGAGGAACCTGCCGGGGTGCAGTCCATGGGGTCACAAAGAGTCGGACATGACTGAGCGACTGTGCACATATGCACAGAGCTGCCGTGAGGCTCGAGTAAGACGATGCACAGAGTTCTTGTCATAGTGTCTGGCACCTCGTAGGATCTCTGACCTTGATAGATCTTCACCAGAGGGAAACGTACAACTTCTCTAGCTCTTTGACATATAACCTGTTCTAAAATGAGGACCTTGGTTTGATGCCAAGAAACACAAATGTCATCATACCCTACACAGAACAGTGCCTGCTCGTCTAGGATCCATTAACTGAGAAAATTCATGATGACAGAAAGATATAAATTCAACCATTCTTTCAAAGGGATGTTTATTTTTGATAATCTTAACATGCACATCCCTCTGAAAAATAGTGGCAGACACGTGCAAAATATATGTGTGTGCAGCAGCTGGTAATACTGACCTAGGAAGACCACAGAGGCCACAGTGTTTAGCATATTTCTGTGTGTGCTTTGAGCTCTGCACTGGAAAAATCAGGCCATGATGAGATTTGCACTGAGTATCCCCTCCCACTCGGATACCCGGGCTGCTGCTTCATTTCAGCCAGGGTTTTTCCCTCTCCCCTTTCCTCTTCTTATGAAATATACCCCTGGCACTGTTGCTAGAATACCTAGGAGTGATGCATTGGACATGGGCTTTGGAATCGAAACTGTACCTCTGATTGAGACTTGAATCCATGCAGTTGGGACTCAAGAAAAAACCAAAAGCCAGATTGGAACTCGAAATCCATGGTCTTTTAACTGAGATCACACCTGGTCTCAGGACTCAATGAACCTCAGGTTCTTGATGTCTCATCACAGAAAGAATTCAGTGGGAGAGAAAGTGATAGATAAGAAGTGGATTTATTTTGAGAGAAACACACTCCACAGACAGAGAGGGGTCATCTCAGAAGGTTAGAGTTGCTTCAGAATATGGCGAAGTTAATTTTTATGGGCTGGGTAATTTCACAGGCTAATGAGTGGGAGGACTATTCCAATTATTTTGGGGTAAAGACCAACATTTCCAAGAATTGGGCCACTGCCTTCTTTTTGGCCTTTGATAGTTGGTTTTTGGAATTGGGCTTCCCTGGTGGCTCAGATGGTAAAGAACCTGCCTGCAATGCGGGAGACCTGGGTTCAATCTGTGGGTTGGGAAGATCCCCTGGAGGAGGAAATGGCAACCTCCAGTGTTCTTGCCTGGAGAACCCCATCTGCAGAGGAGCCTGGTGGGCTACAGTCCATGGAGTCACAAAAAGTTGGCCACGACCGAATGACTAAGCACACACACATTTGGAATTATGATGGTGCTTGTGAATGTGTCACTGAGCTTATGATGAGAGCACATGATGAGGCTCAAGGCCCACTGGAAGTCAAACACTGCACCATCTTGGGCCTAGTTGGTTCTAATCAGTTTATGCTGTGTCCTTGGGCTAGGTCTTTTTTTTTTCTTTTTCTTTTTCTTTTTTTTTTAAGATTGTGTCCTGCCCGATTCCCTCCTGTTTCAGAATGACAGTGACAAGGACAATGCCCATTGCAGTCTGTGTCAACTTGAGCAATTCACATCACCCACACTTTGACCTGTACAATGGAGACAATAATGACATCTTTGTTTCAAAAATACATAGTGGAGCACACACCAAATTACCAGGGTAAGGCCTGGCAGCCAACAGAGGTGAACTCCCCCGCTCGCTTCCCTCTCCCCTTTCTGTGCTTCTGTATCCCCCTGTGGAACTCAAATCTACATCTCATTTGCATGAACAGTTATTTTAAGTGATTGAGCTGAAATATTAGGATATCATTAGAGTAAAAACATTCTAAGATTAAAATAGGCCCTAATCCAAACAATTAATTAATTAATGCAGGAATTCCTGGTATCCATATACGCCAATGAACCATACACCTGGCCCCAGCATCCTGGAAAATCATCACACCATGAACAACTTGGGATGCTTCTCCTGAGGGTGGCCATCACTTGGGTGTGGCTCTTCTTCTGTGGTTCCCTTAGCTCACAGTTCAGATAAGGTATACATTATATATATCTGAACTATGGTGCTGGAGAAGACTCTTGAGAGTCCCTTGGACTGCAAGGAGATCCAACCAGTCAACCCTAAGGGAGGTCAACCCTGAACATTCATTGGAAAGACTGATGCTGAAGCTGAAGCTCCAATACTTTGGTCACTTGATCTGAAGAGCTGACTCACTGGAAAAGACCCTGATGCTAGGAAAGACTGAAGGAACTAGGGGAGAAGCGGGTGGCAGAGGATGAGATGATTGGATAGCATCACTGACTCAGTGGACACGAGTTTGCACAAACTGGGAGATAGTGTAGGGCAGGAAGGCCTGGCGTGCTGCAGTCCATGGGATTGCAAAGAGTTGGACATGAGTTAGCAATTCAACAACAACAATTGCTATTATGAGCCAGAGTCATACATTGAAGCCCGACTCCCAAGACTTCAGAATGTGACTGTATTTAAAGACAGAACCTTTAAAGTGACGATTAAGTTAAAAATGAGGCAAGTGTCCTTATAAGAAGAGGAAACTTGGACACACAGACAGATACCGGGAGTGCACGCACACAGAGGAGAGGCCATGTGAGGACACAAAGAGAAGATGCAGTCTGCAAGCCGAGGAGATTTGACTCAGTGAAAAAAACCCAAGGAAACATAAAACAACTTTGCTGACACCCTGATCTTGGACTTCTAGCCTCCAGGACAGTGAGAAAACAAATGAGTGTTGTTTGAAACCCCCAGTTTGTGGCATTTTGTAGTGTGAGTCCTAGCAAAAATATACACTTATAACAAGCAAGTTATTCTTATTCATCTAGGAATGATTTAAATTCTGAGTACTTAGAGCTTCTTGGTGGAGAAGACAATGGCACCCCACTCCAGTGCTCTTGCCTGGAAAATCCCACGGATGGAGGAGCCTGGTGGGCTGCAGTCCACGGGGTTGTGAAGAGCTGGACACGACTGAGCAACTTCACTTTGACTTTTCACTTTCATGCATTGGAGAAGGAAATGGCAACCCACTCCAGTGTTCTTGCCTGAAGGTTGATGGGGGAGCCTGGTGGGCTGCCGTCTATGGGATTGCCCAGAGTCGGACACGACTGAAGGGACTTAGCAGCAGCAGCAGCAGACCTTCTTTGAACATAGCAGGTAATCAATAAAGGTATATCAAAAGGCAGAAAGCCTCTGTGAGTGGCATCGTCCAGCAGAGCTTGGATGGAAGCCCCACATTCTGGGGGAGAGGGCATATTCATCTGCAGAGAGACTGGGGCGTTCCCAGGAGCGCAGGGCCATAAGGAACATGAGAAGGGTTCAGGGCACTGGTGATCCCTTCACATCACCAGCCAGGCGCGTGCTCAGGGACCCTCTGAAGACATCGCTTCCCTCCTGAAGACCTTCCTATCCCTTGGGGATGACGGTGAGTTGCCAGATTGTTGACTTGGCTTTCCCTTTATCATAAGATAACAAGAGGTCTCCTTTCTTTCTTCCATGTCAAAATTTATTAGCATAACCTCCACCCCACATACTGCCTTCCACCTCTTAAAAATAGGACATTCCTCTTCAGTGAAATAACATGCCAGCAACAAAGACAAATGGATAGCAGCAAGAAAAAGAACCCGGGAGGCTGTGAACTGCTTTCTTTCTTTCCCATATAAATATAGTAAGAGAATGTCCGATGCATAATTGCGCTTTGGCGAAAGAGCGTAGCCCATTTATAGGGGAAGAGTGCAGACTCTGCTTCTTACTGTGCCAACTGCTTTTCTACTTGAGGGAAAATTGATGTTGGAGCCAAGTTATACCCAGCCTGACCTTTCCCTTCTCTTCCTCCTCAAATGACAACATTTCCAGACTGTCTTCTGCGGTTAATGTTCCTGTTCCACCCTCCTGTTGTTGTTGTCATTATTCAGTCACAAAGCAGCGTCCGACCCTTTGCGACCCCATGGGCTGCAGCACGCCAGGCTCCCCGTCCTCCACTATCTCCTGGAGTTTGCTCAGTTTCATGTCTGTAGAGTCGATGATGCTATCTATCTCATCCTCTGCTGCCCCTTTCTCTTTTTGCTTTCAGTCTTTCCCACCTGTGGTGAGATTCTTCTACCTGTATCCTCACAACACATTCACGTGCAGAGTCTTGTGAGGGCCTTCAACTTATATTTGTTAGTATATATACATTTTGACCAAGTTCACAAAGCTTTTGTTTCAAGGTGGAAATGCCTGACGTAGTATCTGATGCTTGCAGATGCCCCGCAAATGCTTGTATGGATGAATGAATAAGATGACCTGGTTTTTCCTACTTCCATCTTATGCCTATACACACACATACACACACACACACACGCAGATTGTGTTGGTTGATTGGCTGTTGCCTGCGGCTAAAGGGAACTGACTTGCTTGAATGTGTAACTTCAAGACTCAGCAGTCAACAGAGAACTAAGAAAAGCAAGGAAACCCTGAATGCTAGAGCCACGGAGATGCTACCAGGTACTGTCAGTGCCAGGCTTCCCAGGTGGCACTAGTGGTAAAGAACCTGCCTGCCCATGAAATAGACATAAAAGATGCAAGTTCAGTCCCTGGGTGGGGAAGATCCCCTGGAGGAGGGCATGGCAATCCACTCCAGTATTCTTGCCTGGAGAATCCCATGGACAGAGGAGACTGGCAGGCATCGCAAAGAGTTGGAAATGATTGAAGCGCCTTAGCAGGCACGCACACATGTACATACTACCTAGAAAATGCCACAAGAGAAAACATTGGCAAGAGGCACTTACTTTAGACTGAGTGCCCTGGGAAGACTTCTCTGAAGAAGCATCATCTCAGCTGCGCTATGAAACATGAGCAGGAACATGATAAGAAGGTGAAGTCTACAGGGAGAGGGACCAGCCTGGGCAAAGGCTTGAGGCAGGAGGAAACTTGGTATCATCAAGGCATGGCTGGAGCTTAGCTGGAGCTTAACAAGTAGGGAAAACCCACAGGAGATGAGGATGTTCTAGGTTGCCCAGGTCAGGCCAGGGAGAGCTTTGGAGGCTGTGTTAAGGAGATTTGAGTTTTGGCTTGCTTACCTGGAACACTGGCAGGAGAGAAATGATCTATTTATATATTACCAAGATCCTGTTGCTGATGTCTGGAGAAGAGAGAGGGGATGATAAGAGAGAAAAAAGAAGGACGGTTTCGAAGCGATTACATGCCTTCCCTGGTGGCTCAGTGGTAAAGAATTTGCCTACCAATGCAGGAGACACAGGTTTGTTTCCTGGCCTGGGAAGATCCCACATGCTGCAAAACCACCAAACCCATGCTCGACAACTATTGAGCCTAGAGTCCAGGAGCCACAACTACTGAAGCCCATGCATCTGTAGCCCGTGCTTCTCGATACGAAAAGCCACCACAGTGAGAAGCTCACGCACAGCAACAAAGAATAGCTTTCACTTGCAGCAGCTAGAGAAAAAAAAATCATGGAAGACTCAGCACAACCAAAAATCAACTTTAAAGAAACTGTTTGCAGTGGTTCCAGTGGGAAAGGATGGTGGTTTGGGTGAGGGAGTGGGGATTGAGGGTGGAAGGTATGGACTGGGACCCATTTGGGGTTGAGTGATGGATTGGATTGCAGATGGCAGGGTGGATGGGGTCCTGATTTAAGAAGGAACGGCTCTCCCAGGTTTCTGGTTGAAGGACTTGGTACATGCTGCTGAGACAGAGAGAAGGACCAACTGAAGACAATGAATTAAGGTGAATAGCAGAGTAGGCTTTGCAAAGATTTTGAAACAAAGGTAGTGGTTGCAAGGCAACAAAATGAGGTCACACCCACTCTGAGTGACCTTTCTGCTTACAGGTTACACATGCACCTTGCAAATTCCTCAATGAGAGGTTCTTTGGGATGAAAGTCATTTCACCAGATCAATCCAGAGATGCTCAAGCTATGCTGGTCAGGACTAACCCTAAGTCCTGGGAGATTGATAGGGTATCCCAGGGGGCCCATGCGATGGGGAAAATAGTCTTGAAGTTACTTTGTCTTTTGTTGTCTCAGGAAAGCAAATGTGAGTATTTTTTTATTCCATAATATTAATATGTACTTGTATTTATGTTTAATATACATGTATATGTAATGAGATTAATATTATTAATATTAAATTATGTCTCAAATAACCCACAATCAAGTGAAATTGACCATCCAGGAAAAAGTGTCTCATTTATATGTTGGTTTCATGGACCACCTGGCATACAGCCAGGCAGTTTCAGAGGTATGTGTCTCCCATTCTGAGAAATATGACTGTCCATGAATAAAAATCAGAATAGGAACCAGTGGATCTGGCTTCCCCGCCATCTCCGGTCTTGGGCGAGATGGTTCCCATCCCTCAAACGATGATAATACTGTCTATCTGCCCATTGTGTAGAGGCCAACCTTGTGTCAAGTACAGAGGGGTCCTTTCACTCATCAGCTGAGCTGGATGGGAGGCGCTGCGCCTTTCTGTCCCCAAGCTCTTGTGGTGTCTGAAGACCAAGAGTAAGGTGCACAGGGACAGCAGAGCTCTGATGGTACCCTGAGCTCCTGGAATTTAACCGGGGCACATACACCACGGGCAGACACACATGCCGGCTTCTCGTGTGAGCAGGCAGCTCCCGTCCGTCCGCAGGCCAGGGTTCCCTTCACAGAAGTGGGAGTGAGAGACTTGGCTGGGAATGACCTTCATTAGCTCTGAACCAAGCTCTTCCTCCTCTCCCTTTCCCCCTTAGAGATTTATTTATTCATTTGCCTTGGCGGAGTTAATGGGGACGCAGGCTGAGATGGCGGAGAGCCAGTAGTGGATGGAGAGTGTTATATATTGCTTCCTGCAGGGTGACACTGGGGGCGGGCAGCGTGGGAGGGAGGGGGTAGGGAATGGGGGAGGGAGATGGGCGGCTGAGGTCTGCTCTAATCGAATACCTTGTGAACAAGATGGATGGTCCACTCCCCGCCCCCACCCCCGCCTCCACCCAGGGAGCAATTAGAACTTGAAGTAGCAGGAAGAAAAAGGAAGGAAAAGCCTGGGTGGGGACCATGGAGAGAAAGCTCTGATGATGTTCAGATCTCAGAATAAGACAGATACATGGAGCAGCAGAGATGGAGGTGGGGTGGGGTTGGGGGGCATCCCGGCAGCCCGCACATCCCAGCACCAGGTCCAGCCCAGGGCGGAGGCAGGCAGTGTGATTTAAGAAAGGCCTTCCTCTCTCCCCTTGGATCTTGCATCTCCATGTTTGATGACGCATGAAATTCGTTACTTAGGTTTAAGATTTTGAGTCCCTCCATGGGAGGCAATAATTTAAGCTGTGGTCACTGTTTGACACCTCACTGTGAATGAGCTGTGAGATGGTGAGGTGGGGAGGGGGGAAATTCATACCTGGAGAAAGCAAGGTAGGGGCTATGAGAGGAGGCTGAGCAGGAGTGAAATAGGGTTGAGGACCCAGAAAAAGATCATTGTGGTCTTCTCTATCACTCCTAGCTTAGGAGTGGCTAAATCTGGGTGGTTCAGGGTCCTGCCCCAGAAACACAGGAAGGGGCGCAGGAAGGATGCTTGAGGAAGGCAGAGCACGGGTGGAGGTGGGGGGCATGGCAGAGAGCATGTGAGGATTTGGGGAGCTAGGCAAATGGTAACACAGGTTTGTGTGCCTGACTCACAGTGAGGCCAAACAAACAAAACTTCACAGTTTGGAGCAGAGACGTTTATCCAGTGTTGCTGTTCAGTTGCTAATCATGTCCGACTCTTTGTGACCCCATGAACTGCAGCAAGCCAGACTTCCCTGTCCTTACCCAGTGACTCAATGGTAAAGAACCCCCCTGCAGTATAGGAGATGAGGGTTTGATCTCTGGATTGGGAAGATCCCCTGGAGAAGAAAGAGTTGGGCATGACTGAGTGACTAAGCAAGAACAACGCGCAAAGAGACAGGTGTTTCACGCCCTGAAAAGCCTCAAAGTTCCCCAAAGTCTCTGGCAAAGCATTTTTAAAAGCCAGGTGAGGGGGGTGGGGTCCGCAGGGTCTGTGATCAGGTCCTGCACAGATCTCTGATGGGCTGATGGTGAGGGAGCAAGCTGGTGATGCTGTCACAGGAGTGAACATTGTTAGTCTTTAGGCTCCAGGAGGCCTGGAGCTGTGTGCTGTAGGTCATCAAGTAGTTAACATCATCCATTTGGTGGGGGGTTTTCACATCTGTGCAACAACTCAGGAAATTTGCGTCAAACACTTCAGAGAGGAGTTAAAATAGAGGTTGTGGGGAAAGTTCTCTCCCAAGACACCTTCATAGGGGCCTGCCTGGTTACAAGGAGACTCGTTTAGGGACAAGTTAATTCCATGAGAAATGCTGAGCTGGAAGAAGCACAAGCTGGAATCAAGACAGCTGGGAGAAATATCAATAACCTCAGATATGCAGATGACACCACCCTTATTGCAGAAAGTGAAGAGCAACTAAAGAGCCTCTTGATGAAAGTGAAAGAGGAGAGGGAAAAAGTTGGCTTAAAGGTCAACATTCAGAAAATGAAGATCATGGCATCTGGTCCCATCACTTCATGGGAAATAGATGTAGAAACAGTGGAAACAGTGTCTGACTTTATTTTGGGGGGCTCCAAAATCACTGCAGATGGTGACTGCAGCCATGAAATTAAAAGGTGCTTACTCCTTGGAAGGAAAGTTATGACCAACCTAGATAGCGTATTCAAAAGCAGAGACATTACTTGCCAACAAAGGTCTGTCTAGTCAAGGCTATGGTTTTTCCAGTAGTTATGTATGGATGTGAGAGTTGGACTGTGAAGAAGGCTGAGCGCGGAAGAATTGATTCTTTAGAACTGTGGTGTTGGAGAAGACTCTTGAGAGTCCCTTGGACTGCAAGGAGATCCAACCAGTCAGTCCTAAAGGAAATCAATCCTGAATATTCATTGAAAGGACTGATGCTAAAGCTGAAACTCCAGTACTTTGGCCCCCTCATGAGAAGAGTTGACTCATTGGAAAAGACTCTGATGCTGGGAGGGATTGGGGGCAGGAGGAGAAGGGGACGACAGAGGATGAGATGGCTGGATGGCATCACGGACTCGATGGACGTGAGTCTGAGTGAGCTCCGGGAGTTGGTGATGGACAGGGAGGCCTGGCGTGCTTCGATTCATGGGGTCGCAAAGAGTCGGACACAACTGAGCGACTGAACTGAACTGAATGCCAAGAGTGGAGGTTTTTAGGGAGAAGTTGATTTGGCAGATGGGTAAGAAGTAGCCAAAATAGGAAAGATCTTCAACATACACCATGGAGTTTGGGCTTGATTCTGCAGATCACTGGAAGGAACCACCAGTGCTTTCTAAGCAGGGGAAGAAGAGAAGTGGCTGAAGGGGAGGGTGACGAAAATTAGCCCAGGGGCCTGATCTCACTTACTGCTCCTGGAAGATTCCTTGGAGGAGGGCATCACAACCCACTCCAGTATTCATGCTTGGAGAATCCCATGGACAGAGGAGCCTGGCGGGCTACAGTCCAGAGGGTTGCAAAGAGTCGGACATGACTGAAGCGACTGAGCATGCCTGCACATACACCCCCGAGGGGAGGTCTTACCATTTGCTTTCTGCTGCTAAGGACCTTGTGACTTCAGAGGCTGTATACCTGCCAAAGACATTCAGCTGCAAAGCAGGAGGGGTGAGATTCGAATCCGGGTCTATCTGAAACCCAAATCTGTGCCTTTCTATGACAACATGTTGATGGGTTTTCCTGAGACTTAAATTCTCCAACACGCCAGGTTTTCTAACTGAGCATCTTGAAAGGACAAGTGGAAGTGTTCGTCTCGGTGGTGTCAACTCTTTGCAACTCCAGACACTATAGCCCTCCAGGCTCCTCTGTCTATGGAACTCTCCAAGCAAAAATACTGAAGTAGGTTGCCGTTTTCTTCTCCAGGGGATCTTCCTGACCCATGAATCAAACCCGGGTTTCCCACATTGCAGGCAGATTCTTTACAATCTGAGCCACCAGGGAACCTAAGGGCCATCATATGTATGACCACAGAGTCAGTAGATTCTCTTACGGCTCTGGAGGCTAGACGTACACTTTCTCTCTGCAGATTCTAGTGGAGAATCTTCCTTGCCTCTCCTGGCTTCCTGTGGTTCCAGAAATTCCATGGCTCATGCAGCATCCTTGGGATCTCTGCCTCCATCTTCACAAGGACGTAACCTCTGAGGGAGAGGGGATCTGCTGGCCAAGACCTTGACTGCAGACTTCTGGCTCCAGGCTGTGAGCGTACACATTTCTGTTGTTTAGAATTTCTGAGATTGTGCTGACTTCTTGCAGCAGCTATAGGAAACCACCACAGGGTGTTCAAGCAAGGCATTGTGCCCACTAGTAAGGGTGTCTCCAGAGGAATCTGAGAATCAGAAAAGGAGGCCATGGACTTCTCTGGCAGTCCAGTGGTTAAAACTCCAGGTTTCCAATGCAGGGGGCAAGGGTTCGATCCCTAGTCTGGGAACTAATATCCCACATGTCACATGGCATGGGCAAAAAAAATTAAAAATACATAAGCGGGTCATTTGTCTGTGTTCAGGGTTCATTCTAATCCTCAGATTTTATAACTCAGAGGGTTTTTACTCAACTGCAGTATGTGCTTATAACTTAACGTTCTGCTTTTATATTGAATATAATTTTATAGGCTACATGTACAGTTTCACTTATTTGTCTGTAATGACTACTTAATACGCCATCAAATGAAAGTATCACCATTTCCTAACATTTGCATACTGATGATGCAAATGATTTAAATATTTTTTACTCTCATTAATAATGCCACTGCAGACCTCCCTAGTCAAGCGGCTATTTTTCTCTTGATGTCCTTTGACAGTGTTGCGGCCCAAACCTTGGCTTTCTCTGCTCACTGAAGCCGAATTAAAAAATACAGAGACAGAGTATGGAGGAAACAGAAAGGTGGCTTTAATCCTCAGCTGCCGGAGGGGAGAAACACAGTAGGCTACTGCCTCCAGAACTGTGACCCCTCCCATGAGGAGTCTCAGGGCTTCTATAAGATGAAGGCTCTCGATCAGGGGTGGGTGATGAGGAACAAAGGTTTCAGGATCTTGTATTCCTCTTCCTCTTACTTGTTTCAAAAACAGTCATAGGCTGGCATCAGGTAGCCCGGTAAACTGGGTCTGGCAGTCTGGTAGCCCATAGTTGGGTCCGTTGTCTTCCATGTATTGTACTGTGGCCTTCTTTCTATCATGCAAAAAGAGAAAAAAGCTACAAGGGCTGGTGTGCAAAGAGAGTGCGGTAAAGGTGAGCACCAGACACAGGATGTGATGAACATAGAGTCAAACAGTGATGGGTGCAGAATGTAGCTTCTGCAGAGCTAGGGGCAGAAAAGCCAGCTTAGCTACAGGCTACAAGATGTTTCACCTGGTGGCTCAGATGGTAAAGAATCTGCCCGCAGTGCAGGAGCTCTGGGTTCCATGGATCCCTGAGTCGGAAAGATCCCCTGGAGAAGGGAATGGCAACCCACTCCAGTACTCTTGCCCAGAGAATCCCACGGACAGAGGAACCTGGCAGGCTATGGTCTATGGGACTGCAAAGAGTCGAACACAACTGAGCGACTAACACTTTAACTGATTGTTGTTCAGTTGTTCAGTTGTGTCCGACTCTTCGCAGTCCTATGGACTGCAGCATGCCAGGCTTCCGTAAAAGCTAGGAGTGATCAGCCTTTGTCATCTTCTTTGTTCTCAGGAAAGAAAAGTAAAATCCCTCATTCCTCTTTTTTCCCTTTTCACTGCAGTAACAGTAATTCTCAACCAGGGGTGAGACATTTGACAAGGTCTGAAGACTTTAGCAATCAGTTGTTGGGAGGTGTGTTACTATCAGCTAGAGACTAGGGATGCTGCTAAACTTCCTACTTACAGGGCATCTTTCCACAGCTAATGCTTTTTGGTCCAAAACGTCAATAGTGATGTGACTGGAAAAACATGCCTTAGGATAAAATCTTGGGATGGAATCAATAGGTGCTTGGGTTTGGCTCTTTTTTAAAAAATTTATTTATTTCATTTTTGGCTGTGTGTGTTGTCATTGCTCTGCTCAGTCTTTCTCTAGTTGAGGCGACCAGGGGCTAATCTCTAGTTGCTGCGTGCGGACTTCTCATTGCGGTGGCTTCTCTCTAGGCGCTTGGGCTTCAGTAGTTGCGGTTCCCAGGTCTAGAGCACAGGCTCAGCAGTCGTGGCTCACAGGCTGTTGCCCCGCAGCATGTGGGTTCTTCCCGGATCAGGGATGGAACCCGTGTCTCCTGCAGCGGCAGGCGGATTCTTTATCACCGAGCCAGCAGGGAAGCCCTGGGTTTGACTCTTGACGTGTGTTGGAGGAGTGTGAGCATCTGCCTGGCAGTGACGTGCTGGCCAGTGCAGAGCCGAGTCCACAGCTAGGACAGACTGTCGTCATCATAGCCCAGCTGTCTCTCCTTCACAGTCTGAAGCCAGAAAAACATCCAGCAGGGTGTTTCAGGACTGAAACTGACAAAAGATAAATTTGCCTGGGCCTTCAGTGCTCAGGCTTTTGATGACTTTGGGGAAATGAAGTTGACCCCTCTTCTGGACAGACTCTCAGTTCCCACTGTGTTAGGAAGACTTCCCTAAACACTCTAGTCCACACTGCCTGCCTCATCACGAATGACCCTCACTGCCTACACTGCTCGAGAAATCAGTTTACATATTCTGCACATGGTAGGCTCTTATGCTTGGAAAATGTCTGAATGATGATCAGTTTAATGTGTGTGTGTGTTAGTCACTCAGTCGTGTCTGACTCTTTGTGACCCAAGGGACTATAGCCCAACAGGCCCCAGGTTCCTCTGTCTGTGAGCTTCTCCAGGCAAGAGTACTGGAGTGGGTTGCCATTCCTTTCTCCAGGACATCTTTCTGACCCAGGGATCGAACCTGGGTTTCCTGCTTTGCAGGCAGATCCTTTAACATCTGAGCCACAGGGAAGCCCGATCAGCTTAAACTACCCTGAGTATGAACAGAGTCTGGTCTGTAATAGTGACCATGGGAAAATACACGCCCATTGAAACTTGGAATGGCCCAGGCAGAACCTCTGGTCCCCATCAGATGGTGGAGGAACCCATTCTGTCTATGCTCTCTGAGCACCGATCAGAGGTGGGCCTCTTCCCTGTCACCTGGAAGCTCATTAACAATGCAGGAGGCTACTTCACAGGTTTGTAATCCACCACCTAAAGCCCAGAGCTGTGTATCTATGTGGATGGATGAAGAGGAACTCCCCTCCCCCTACCACAATCACAAATGGAGCTAGAGCACTCAAGAGAAGTGATCTGGGCAAGACACTCTTCCTTGTCACTGAATATGAGGAAGTCAGGTAGTAAAACACAGGCTGAGGAAGGGGCTCCTCAAAAGAAGGTGAAGATTGGTATCTTGCTAGCAACACGAACTGAACTTAGATTTCCCACGAAGACCCGACAAGAGTCTTGTGAACAACATTAATCCTCATCATGGGATGACACACTGCTTTCAGATCCTTTCTAGGGAAAAATCGTCAGAGTGCAGAGAACCGCCTTTTGCCCTCGGTTTTCTCCCTCTGCCCTCAAGCATCATCCAGAACTCCCTCCCCTCCCCACCCCCATCCTCTGGTCATCTAACAGGTATAAACCACACCCTCTTCACGGATTATTGGGTGGCAAGAAGTATTTGTCCTCAGAATGTGAACCAACTGGAAAAACCATAAGTAAAATAGTCCTTAAGTGGCATCACTCTCTGTGAGAAAGGAAACGAGGGTCTTCCATGCAGATTATATTCAGATAAGAAAACTGAGACCCATAAGTTCTACTAATGGCATTATGGTAAAATAGAATTTTGGATCCAGAACAGTAAGTGTGTGTTCCCCCCTATTCAGGACTGTCTCTGTGCTCCTGGGAGGAGAGAGGAAATCCACTTGTATGGTCTCTGGGGCTTGGTGGTAGGTGCCAAGCAAGGGATGTGTGTACTCAGTCTCTCAATCCTAGCTGACTCTTTGTGGCTCCGTGGGCTGTACCCACCAAGCTCTGTCCGTGGGATTCTCAAGCAAGAATACTGGAGTGGGTTGACATTTCCTACTTCAGGGGATCTTCTGACCCAGGGATTATACCCACGTCTCTTGCATCTCCTGCATTGGCAGGTGGATTCTCTACCACTGTGCCACCCAGGAAGCCTGCTGGTCCATGAAGCCGAAGAAGAGGATGTGACCTCCCACTCCGTGTACCATACAGTTCCTGCATCCTAGCTTGTGATTTATTGCTCTTAACTTCTCCCTTCCCTGTTGCAGTGAAACTGAGAGGGGGTTTGCTCTCCAGTAAGCATCCGGAAGTCTTTGAAAGACATCGATCATTTCAGAGCAGGCAAGTGCCTCCCTGAAGGACAATTGGGTTGCAATGGAGCAGTGATTTTGGAGGGAAGATCAGATGTTCAGTCTTGGAAATAGTGACTGTGTCAGCCCATGGGGATATGGAAGTGGAGATGTATAGCAGCTATTTTTTTCTGTAATTGCAAGGTTGAAGTTTCAGAACCAAGAGTCTTCAGAAGAGATTCTAATTAGAGCAATCAACCTGGCTAGTTTGTCAAAAACAAGTCTAGGGAAAGAAGAGGAGAAGAATGGAGTAGAAAAGAAAGGAGTGGGGAGGTCAGATCTTTAGATAAGCTATGGTTTAAAGGCAAAAAAAAAAAAAGGAAGTTAAAGAGAAGAGAAATTGGAGAAGATAAGAAGGAGGAGAAGGAGGAGGAGGAGGGATCAAAAGGGGGTAATTTGAGAAGCTTGAGGACAAAGAGCACTACAGTTCATTGGAAGTTGAATCAGACATGATATGATTAGGTTTGCTGGATAAAATGGAAAACCAGAACAACAATGGTTTAAAATTTTAGAGATGTTTTCCTTTTTTTTTTTTTTTAAATTTTTTTATTTTTATTTTTTTTTAATTTTAAAATCTTTAATTCTTACATACGTTCCCAAACATGAACCCCCCTCCCACCTCCCTCCCCATAACATCTCTCTGGGTCATCCCCATGCACCAGCCCCAAGCATGCTGTATCCTGCGTCAGACATAGACTGGCGATTCAATTCTTACATGATAGTATACATGTTAGAATGCCATTCTCCCAAATCATCCCACCCTCTCCCTCTCTCTCTGAGTCCAAAAGTCCGTTATACACATCTGTGTCTTTTTTCCTGTCTTGCATACAGGGTCGTCATTGCCATCTTCCTAAATTCCATATATATGTGTTAGTATACTGTATTGGTGTTTTTCTTTCTGGCTTACTTCACTCTGTATAATTGGCTCCAGTTTCATCCACCTCATCAGAACTGATTCAAATGAATTCTTTTTAACGGCTGAGTAATACTCCATTGTGTATATGTACCACAGCTTTCTTATCCATTCATCTGCTGATGGACATCTAGGTTGTTTCCATGTCCTGGCTATTATAAACAGCGCTGCGATGAACATTGGGGTACATGTGTCTCTTTCAATTCTGGTTTCCTCGGTGTGTATGCCTAGCAGTGGGATTGCTGGGTCATAAGGTAGTTCTATTTGCAATTTTTTAAGGAATCTCCACACTGTTCTCCATAGTGGCTGTACTAGTTTTCCTTTCATAGAGGAGAAATCTGAAATAAACAGTTGGCTGACGTGGCTGCTCCGTGTTTTCATCAAGACTCTGGCTCATTCTGTGCTTCTGTTCCATAAGTGAAAGTGGAAGTCGCTCAGTTGTGTCCGACTCTTTCGCACCCCCATGGACTATAGAGTCTGTGGCATTCTCCAGGCCAGAATACTGGAGTGGGTAGCCTTTCCCTTCCCAACCTAGGGATTGAATCCAGGTCTCCCTCATTGCAGAAAGATTTTTTACCAGCTGAGCTATCAGGGAAGCCCTGTTCCATAATGTGTATATTTTCTGTCCCATAGATGTTGGTGCTACACGGCTTCCCTGTTAATGTTTGCCTCATGGTCCAAGATGGCTGCTGGAGCTCCAGCTGTCACGTCCACGTTGCATTAAAGAAAGAAAGAGGGAAGGGCAAAAATGCTTGTGTCATCTTTTGGATGACACTGCTTTTACACATTGCAGTGCTTTTAGATATACTCCTACAAGTCCATTCAGACAACTTCTGCTTCCGTATTATTGGCTGCATTTAGCAGCAGTGAACCTGGGAAAGATAGCATTTGCATTGCTGCCTGGAATAAAATCAGAGTCTGTTTGTAAGTAAAAGAGGAAATGGGTATTGGATAAGCAATCAGGAGTGTCTACCACAGAAGCCAAATGTAGACAGTCTTTCATACAGTCCAGAAGAGTCAATAGCAGTGGATTTAAAAGTGTGGTCACTAAACCAGTAGCTTCAACATCAGTTGTGGACTTGTTGGAAATGCAAGCTCTTGGGCTCTGCCTTCAGCCTGCTAAATCAGAAACCCTGGGTATAGTTTTGTTGTTGTTCAGTCACTCAATTGTGTCCGGCTCTTTGCGACCCATGGACTGCAGCACACCTGGCTCCCCTTCACTCTCCCTCACTATTTCCCAGAATTTGCCCACATTCATGCCCGTTGAATAGGTGATGCTATCTAACCATCTCATCCTCTGCTGCCCTCTCCTCCTTTTGCCTTCAATCTTTCCCATTATCAAGGTCTTTTTCAATGAGTTGGCTCTTCCCATCAGGTGGCCAAAGTATTGGAGATTTAGCTTCAGCATCAGTGCTTCATAATTAATTAACAAGCAGTTGGCTTCTTAATAATCCCTCCTGATTCTGATGCTCCTTAATTTGAAATCCATTAATCTACCCTGGTGGCTCAGACGATAAAGCGTCTGTCTAAAATGCGGGAGACCTGGGTTCGATCCCTGGGTCGGGAAGATCCCCTGGAGAAGGAAATGGCAATCCACTCCAGTACTATTACCTGGAAAATCCCATGGACAGAGGAGCCTTGTAGGGGTCTCAAAGAGTCGGACAAGACTGAGCGACTTCACTTTAAATGCTGCCAATTACCCCACATTGTTTGCTTCAATAATCATTGTTTGAGCAATTAGCATGTGTCAGGCACTGTGTTGGGTTCCTTTCAATTCAGTTCAGTCGCTCAGTCGTGTCCGACTCTTTGTGACCCCATGAATCGCAGCACGCCAGGCCTTCCTGTCCATCACCAACTCCCAGAGTTCACTCAGACTCACATCCATCGAGTTGGTGATGTCATCCAGCCATCTCATCCTCTGTCGTCCCCTTCTCCTCCTGCACTCGATCTCTCCCAGCATCAGAGTCTTTTCCAGTGAGTCAACTGTTCGCATGAGGTGGCCAAAGTATTAGAATTTCACCTTTAGCATCAGTCCTTGCAAAGAACACCCAGGGCTGATCTCCTTTAGGATGGACTGAGTGGATCTCCTTGCAGTCCAAGGGACTCTTGAGAGTCTTCTCCAACACCACAGTTCAAAAGCATCAATTCTTCGGCACTCAGCTTTCTTTATACTCCAGCTCTCACATCCATACATGACCACTGGAAAAACCATAGCCTTGACTAGACGGACATTTGTTGGCCAAGTAATGTCTCTGCTTTTTAATATGCTGTCTAGGTTGGTCATGACTTTCCTTCCAAAGAGGAAGCGTCTTTTAGTTTCATGGCTGCAGTCACCATCTGCAGTGATTTTGGAGCCCCCAAAATACAGTCTGCCTCTGTTTCCACTGTTTTCCCATCTATTTCCCATGAAGTGATGGGACTGGATGCCATGATCTTAGTTTTCTGAATGTTGAGCTTTAAGCTAACTTTTTCACTCTCCTCTTTCACTTTCATCAAGAGGCTTTTTAGTTGCTCTTCACTTTCTGCCATAAGGGTGATGTCATCTGCATATCTGAGGTTAGTGATATTTCTCCTGGCAATCTTGATTCCAGCTTGTGCTTCTTCCAGCCCAGCGTTTCTCATGATGTACTCTGCATAGAAGTTAAATAAGCAGGGTGACAGTATATAGCCTTGGCATACTCCTTTTCCTATTTGGAACCAGTCTGTTGTTCCATGTCCAGTTCTAACTCTTGCTTCCTGACCTGCATACAGGTTTCTCAAGAGGCAGGTCAGGTGGTCTGGTATTCCCATCTCTTTCAGAATTTTCCACAGTTTATTGTGATCCACACAGTCAAAGGCTTTGGCATAGTCAATAAAGCAGAAATAGATGTTTTTCTGGAACTCTCCTGCTTTTTTGATGACCCAGACGATGTTGGCAATTTGATCTCTGGTTCCTCTGCCTTTTCTAAAACCAGCTTAAACATCTGGAAGTTGTCCTTTAGTTAGATTATATTATTTAACGGACCATGAGAGAAAATAATAAAACTTAAAATTATACTAAAATAGTTAAAAGTTTATTTGATGAGTGGAAAAGGCCTTACTATAACCCTAAAGATATTCTTCTGAATATTGCTTCTTATTTCACAGGACTAAGCAAAAACCTGGCTGTGACCATTCTGTGTATCTGAAATTTTAGATAGAATATTGACAAAATGAGCCTACTTGAATGTCTGGTCATGTGTACAGTGTGAGATGGTTCCCAACAGAAAACACAATTATATGTTACTCAGTTAGGGAAGAGGGGACCTCCTTGTTGGTCTAATGGTTAAGACTCTGCTTCTACTGCAGGGGCTTGGGTACAGTCCCTGGTCAAGGAACTAAGATCCCACATGCTATACAGCAAGGACAATAATCATAATAAATAAATAAATGGAGGAAGGGAAAAGGCATATTGTAAACCTAAAACTCACCAGTAATCTCATTACCGTAAGACGATATGACCATGGGCACTTATCTCTCCCTGTAGCTTCAATGAGCTGTGAACAGAGAGAAACAGACTGGTTACAGTTTTTCTCAGTTCCCATTCCCCTTACAAAGAGACAAATAAATAAGCAAATGATCCCAAAGATGGTTAGAAAATTGAGGTAAGAAAGACCACAGTTCCAGACAGTCTTCTATCAAATAACCAGAAGTTACTGAAGTTTATTCTCATTCATTCATTCATTTATTTAAGGAGTTTCTAAGTTTCTACTACATCAAGCACGGCACCGAGGATGGGGTCAAGGCCAAGGAGACCAGTATCCACTCTCCAGGAGCGCATGTGTGCTCTGTAAGGGGGGAAGATGGGTCAGAGAAACACACACCATCGAGAGCTGCAAGGATGACACGGATGCAAGCTTCCTTGGGGGCACAAAGGCCAATTCTTCCTAGAGAGATAGGATCCAGGATTCACTCTGTCAATTGACTTCTGTCCTAGGTATGAAGTTTTTCAAGGGTAGGCATGCATTTATCTCTGTATTACAGAAAATCTTCCTCTCTTCTATTGTTAATCAGTAAGCCCTGTAGGGGCTTCCCAAGTGGCTCAGACCGTGAAGAATCCGCCTGCCAATGCAGGAGACGTGGGTTTGATCCCTGGGTCGGGAAGATCCCCTGGAGGAGGGCATGGCAACCCACTCCCATATTCTTGCCTGGAGAATCCCATAAAGGAGCCTGGTAGGCTACAGTCCATGGGGTGGCAAAGAGTCAGACACGACTGGAGCAACTGAGCGTGCACAGAAGCCTGGTAAGCCTCAATTGCTGACTGTCCTGCTGCAGCCAATGAATGCGCAGATAGCAGGGTCTCGAGTATTCAGAATATTGAATATTTGCTCAATATTCAATATATTCCATTTCGTGCTTACTCTAGATCTGCAGACCCTTATTGAAGAGTTAACCCTGAATCATAACTATTGGTTTGGTCCTCTGCGTGTGTGTAAAACAACTGGAGACCATTAAAAAGTCTAAAACCCTAATCCCATCAGGAGGCTGAAACACACCATTGTTATTAAACCCAGTAACCCCATAAAATTTTTCTTTGACTTAGAAAGGAAATGTTTGTTCCTACACCTGCTGCTGGCTGTTACCAAGCAACTTCCTATGGTCTTTGGTCAAATGCATTTTCTGCCCCTATATTTTGACATTTTCCTCCCTGAGGCCATCCTGAACTCCTCCAAGACACTGTTCATATACGTTCAAAATGTGGTGAGATGGTCCCATGTCACTGAGGGCCTGTGCAGACCATTCCCAGGACTGGCAATTTCCACCGCTTCTTCTATTCCCATTGTAGAAATATCCACCCAGGGAGTTGTACTTCAATCTAGCTAACCAGCCCATGAGGGGATGAAAAAGAAAAGACCTCTAGGATGACAATGTCGTGTTGTGAGCGGGACAGTAAAAAGCCTAGTGTGCTGGAACACAGTGAGAGGTGGATGGAAAGCCAGAAATAGTTCAAGGATTTGGTATCTTAGGCCAAAGAGTCTGGACTTCCTCTGTCCTAGCCACCCACACGACCTTGAACCAATGTTGTCCATCTCTCAACCTCAGTTTCCTCTGTAAAAGGAAAGAGGTTAGATTAGAAGCCTCCTCTCACGGGTGATAAAGAGGTGGCATCTAAACCATTCAGTGGTGTGTTGGAAGGATTTTTAGGGAAGATTCATCTGAACTGGTAGAATGGATGGCCCAGAGGAAGTGTGAGATGCAGGGAATCACCGAGAGTTATTTCAGGATGCCAGGCTGCTTCCATCTGGTACCGATCCCTGGGCCTGTAGCAAGAGATGTTGTCTCCCCATCCTTATCTCTCTGTCCCCTCCCTCCGCTGCTAGGGATTTCAAGTCAACAGGAAGACTGGCTGGCTGGTGGAGTTTTCCCTTGGTCCCTCACACAATTTAGCGTAACTTTGCCTGGACAGCTGCAGGACAGGCTCTCGGAGGTAGTAGGGTCAGTGTGCCATCTTCCCCTCTGGTTCTCCAACAGCCAGTTAGAGCACTGGGCAGAAGCAGGTCGCTGCCATCAGCAAGAAGAATGGGCCATAGTTCATCTCTAGACTCAGTTTCACAATCACACAGGCAGCTTCAAGAGGTGAGGAGGGGAGAGGGGACAGCTCTGCCTTCTCTGGGCGTCTTGGCTCATCTCCTGCACAAGGGCCTGAAGCCTCCCCTGAGTTTGCCATCAGTATCTGCCAGGCTCCTCTGTCCTTGGAATTCTCCAGGCATGGATATTGGGATGGGTTGCCATTTCCTTCTCCAGGGAATCTTACTGACCCAGAGGGAACCCACATCTTCCGTGGCTCCTGCACTGACAGGCAGATTCTTTACCACACGCGCCTCCTGAGAAGCTATAGAGGTGATGCTACAATGAAGGGCAGAGAGTGGATCTGGAGGGGCAAAGAGAGGCTCCATAGCACACCAGGCAACTCATGCTTACTTCCATCATTGCACGAATACAGGTAGCAGTTTGCGTTGAGAAATGGCATCCTCAAGCTGCCAGGTTTTTTTAAATTAATTAATCAACTTTTGGCTGTGCTGGGTCTTCGTTGCTGTGCATAGGCCTTCTCTAGTCGTGGCGAGCAGGGGCTTCTTTTGTTGCAGAGCACGGGCTCCAGAGCGCGGGCTCAGTGGTTGTGGCACATGGGCTTAATCGCGCGTGAAATCTTCCTGGACCAAGGATCGAACCTGCGTACCCTGCATTGGCAGGCGGATTCTTATCCGCTGCGTCACCAGGGAAGTCCAGCTACCAGTATTTAGTGCCTGCTCCTCTAGGGTAGAAGTTCATAATCTTCTCTGATGGAATTCAGGGGATCAGTGAACTTGAGTTGGTAAAAAATGACATTCTTTGCTTTCACTAAGCTCTAATTGAAATTTAGCGTTTCCTTCAATTATGAAATAGGCAAAAAGCCAAGGTAGAATTAACAGTAACTGTGACATTGCCATCCATAAGATATTTTTATGTATATTACAGATTTTGCAGATATCTGGAAAGATGCTTTACATTCTTCACTACTTCAAAATTGTAGTAATTTTTAGACCTGGCTGTAGATCATGTTATTTAATGTGTTAATTAAAAAAAAAAAAGCACATCTATTATTGTATCACACATTTGGTTTTTTAAAATTATTATGACAACTATATCTCAATAAAACCCATGTGTTGTATGCACTTAGAAATGTTAAATCCCATGTAATATATGCATTTAAAGTTTTTTTTTTTTTTTTCTGAGTTCAGAGGTTCATCAAACTCCCATAGGGGTCTATGTCACAAATAAGTTTTAGGAATCTCTAGTCTTAATCATTAATGGGGCTGTATTTGGAGACACGGCATTTAGAAGGTAACTAAGGTTAAATGGCACCCCACTCCAGTACTCTTGCCTGGAAAATCCCATGGACAGAGGAGCCTGGTAGGCTGCAGTCCATGAGGTTGCTAAGAGTCGGACACAACTGGGCAACTTCACTTTCACTTTTCACTTTCATGCATTGGAGAAGGAAATGGCAACCTACTCCAGTGTTCTTGCCTGGAGAATCCCAGGGACGGGGAGCCTGGTAGGAGGCCATCTCTGGGGTTGCACAGAGTTGGACACGACTGAAGCAACTTAGCAGCAGCAGCAGCAGCAGCAGCAAGGTTAAATGAAGTTGTAAGAGGCTTCGCAGGTGGCACTAGAGGTAAAGAACCTGCCTGCCAATACAGGAGACACAGGTTCAGAGTCAGGAAGGTCCCCTGGAGGAGGGCGTGGCAATCCACTCCAGTATTCTTGCCTGGAGAATCCCCATGGACAAAGGAACTGGGGAGTCGGACACGACTTTGTGACTAGACAGCAACAACAACTCTCTAGGCTATAACAGAACTCCTGGGACAGGGGTCCAGGGAAGTCCTGGAGGACTGATTCTGTTAAGAAAAACTCCTTAACACATCTCTGGTTATAGGTCAGATCCTATTCGGGAATGGAAAAATGATGTCTGTGAGCTGAACTGTTTAGGATGGATTGTCCAGAGGCAAAGACAGGACCATCCTGCTGAAGTGTTGCTTCTCTGGGGATTTAGGGTCCCGGGCTGGGGAGTGAGGGCAGAAAAGGGGTGACCAAAGTGGGCAGTCACAGCCTAGGACTGGAGGGGATGGTGGATACACTTGGGCAGGTGTGGTCACCACTATCGACGTCATGCTGTCCTTTTCTGCTCTGCCCTCTGGACATGTCTGTTAAACCCCCAAGTCAGATCTCACTTGGGACATGAAAGGCAAAGTGGGGAGGAAGGAGTAGCAAGCTGAGAAGCAACACTGAGCCCCCAGTAGGCAGAGAGAACCCAGACAGAGGCAGCAAGCTGACCCCTGGGGCGTTCCAGAAACCCTCAGGAAGAGACCTGACAAAGCCTGGATTCCCACAGACACTAGCTTGGGGCCGGGCTGGGTTACCCTCCTAGTGCATGCGTGCTCAGGCCTGTGACCCCCTGGGCTGTAGCTCTCCAGGCTTCTCTGGCCGTGGGATTCTCCGGGCAAGAATACTGGAGTGGGTTGCCGTTTCCTCCTCCAGGGGATCTTCCCGACCCAGGGATCGAACCCGCATCTCTTGCATTGACAGGGGGATTGTTTAACTGAACCTGCTTCTCTTGAATTGACAGGCAGATTGTTTACCTCTGTGCCACCTGGGAAGCCTGGTACCATCCTGCCTTGACTGTAAAAAGCCGAATGATTGCCAGAGGACCACAGCTCTGTGCACCACTAGGAAAGAAAAATGCTGCCGATTAC
Source organism: Capra hircus (assembly GCF_001704415.2). Lineage (NCBI taxonomy): Eukaryota > Metazoa > Chordata > Mammalia > Artiodactyla > Bovidae > Capra > Capra hircus. The sequence goes on from NC_030812.1 coordinate 103,782,255, forward strand.
AGTGGTGAGACATCAGCTGTATGGTGGATTCTGATTTCAGACATCTTAAACATGTGAATGAATGCGTCACTCAGAATTGACGAAATACGGTACTTCAATATTGAACTGAAGAGTGACTCTCCCCCCGCCAAGGCTGGTGGGTCCAGGGACCTGGATGTCTTCTGTCATAGCCGTTGATAGCCTTGACCATCTCCCCCATTCTGTGAGCCCACCAAGAACCGGCGCTGTGTCCCAGCCGTTTCTGTGTCTGCAGCATCAAGCACCATGTCTTTCTCCTGTAGATGCTCCTAAAGTGTTTGCATTAACCACTGACTGGCTGAGTGCACTGATGAAGGGATGAATTCTTGAAGAATGTGGTTCAGAGACCTCTTGAGGTGAGGTGGGGAGCGGAGAAAGACACCCACTCCAGCAGGAAGGATTGTCTGAGCACTGAACTTTTTTTTTTTTTAATCTCCTTTCATTCATTTATTCTGTTCTTTTGGCCAGGCCTCAAAGCATGTGGGATCTTAGTTCCCAGACTAGGAATTGACCCCTTGCCTCCTGCAATGGAAACCTGGAGTCTTAACCACTGGACTGCCAGGGAAATCCCCCTTTTTTTCTTTTTAATCTTTTAATTCTATCCTGGAGTATCGTTGATTAACGATGTGTTGGTTTCAGGTGTACAGCAAAGTGATTCAGTTATGCATATACTTGTATCTATTCTGTTTCAAATTCTTTTCCCATTTGGGTTATTACATAATATTGAGCAGGGTACCCTGTGCTATACAGTAGGTCCTTGCTGGTTATCCATTTTAAACATAGCAGAGTGTATCACTGAGCTTTTTTGATTGCTTAGTTCATGGTGATAATAAAAAGCAGATCGACTTTTGATCCATTTTATGATTAATTTTAAATTCTCTGCCTGCAGTGTGTCCCCTTACTGCCTGCACCCAGGACAGACCGCTACCTCCAGCCCCTTTTGCACGCTTCATGCAAACCTGTGAAGTGCTGAAGCTCTGATTCACTGCACAATGAATCAAGTCGGAACAAATGTGCCTGGACATCTCTGGTTGCCCACTTAAGAAGTCACAGCCTTGCTTTATTTGAGATTTTGCCCTGAAGCCCTGCAGGCACTGAGGAGCATTGAGAAGACGTGCTGATCACAGGACTGAACCACTGAAGGGACAAATGGACGATGTGCGTTAAGCAGTTTCCGCTGAACTCCAGATTCTAACCCCCCTCCCCCCCGCCCCACTCCTTCATCTCATTGTGGCTGAATCAGCACCGCGATCCCCCTAAGGATGCCATTCGCCTAAGGAATGGCTCTCCAAGGGAGCCACTGAACATTTGCTTAATGAGTTTTGAAGTAGCCTCTGCTTTGGGCACCATGGATTGGGAGAGGGGAGTGTCCACATGGAGGGCCACCCCTGCGGGCTCTGTCTCTCAGCTGGCGAGCTTGCTGAAGGGATGAGGGGACGGGGAGAGATACTGACTGCAGTCATGTGGCTTGTTGAGATGACTTGTGGGGCCTGGGACGGCTCTGTGTTCATGAGTCACTTCGGCTAAGTTTAGTGCTGGCTCCAGTGACAGAACAGATGGACAGTCAGAGCAAAGACGTTCTGCTGGACTCCAGCCCGGCATGACCCCATCCGATCGGTCAGCCAGGTCTGAGCTGACACAGGCTCCCGGGTCCTGGCAGTGGCAGGCGGGGGACAGGAATCAGTGACTGCCCATCGCTCATTTGCTACTCCCTCATTCAGAAACTTCCAGTGAGCACCCAGTGGACAAAGGGAAATGCAAGCCCCGCGGCCCCTGCAAAGAGCGTGGAATCTGAACAACTGCAATTACAGCAACGAGATCAAATAGATGGAAAAGGGCAGGAAATAACCAGTGACGGCAACTTGGACAGTGTTCTACAGGGAATGATGCTCCTCCCAAATCTATCAGTTTATTTGCTTCAAACTCATCATGGGAGCTGTGTTGTTATCCCCAGGTGTCAGACCAACACCCTGAGAAGTGAAGCAAGTTGCCCAGGGAAACAGAGTGGGGAGCTGGGCGTCCAGACCTCCTCCTCTATGTCCCAGTTCAGAGTCTTCTTCACACCACTCTGCCATTGCTGATGTGGCTGTTGGCCGGGGATTTTAGAATAGGAAACCTCATTTCCTATAAAACGGGAAACCTCCTCATTTGCTCCGTGAGAAGGGAGTGTGGCTTGAGTCCTAGTTCACAACAGTATTGGCAATTTCGTGATCTTGGTGTCTCCTGGCTTTACTGTTCTCCTAGCCTCTGTCAACCAGTTGACATTTCACTGCTTCCCGTCTGAAAGATACAGCTGTCTTTTTTCTTTCCTGGGTGTGAATGTGCTTTGTTGTCTATTTATTTTATTGAAGTAGAGTTGATTTACAATGTTTCAGATGTACAGCAAAGTGGTTCAGTTATATATATTATATATTATACATATTAATATGATTTTATTATATTTATATAGTATATGACATGTTATATATTTATATTATAAATAATATAGTCATTCATAATAATAAATGATGTTGTTAATATAATAATATGCTTAGTTGCTTAGTTGCGTCCAGTTCTTTGTGACTTTTCGGACTATAGCCCACCAGGCTTCTCTATCCATGGGATTTCCCAGGCAAAAATACTGGGCGGGGGGTGGGGGGTGGGGGCGGGGTTGTCATTTCCTTCTCCAGGATATCTTCCCAACCTAGGGATAAACTCGCATCTCCTGTGTCTTCTGCATTGAAGGTGGATTCTTTGCTCACTGAGTCATTGTCGAAGCCCCAATATAATAATATATTATATTGTTTGTGTAATATATAGCATATATTATATATATTGATTCTTTTCCATTATAGGTTATTACAAGATATAGAATATAGTTCCCTGTGCTATATATCCTTTTTTAGGTATGAAATATAATTTTATTGCTTTTGTATCATAGAGCATCTCTACTAATAAAAAGGTAAATGTGGGAATACATTTGATTACTTAGTAACTCTAATGCAGACAGGTAATAGACAAATGTAGATATACAGTAGTATCCTTTCTTATTACAACTACCCAATAATTAGAGAATAAAAAGCACAGTGATTATCACATGTAACAGCATGTGGTTTAACAACAATATTTGTACACAATGATTTTCCGAGAGGTCTCCATGCTTATATGTTTTTAATTTTTAAAAGTTTTGTCTCATTTTTTAATTGAGGTATGATTTTTAAAATATTTTAATTAATTTATTTGTTTTGCCAGGTCTTAGTCGTGGCATGGGAACACTTTGTCGTGGCATGTGGAATCTAGTTCCCTGACCAGGGATGAAACCTGGGTCCCCCTCATTGGGAGCACGGAGTCTTAACCATTGGACCACTGGGGAAGTCCCTATTGAGATATGATTGACATAATGGGGCTTCCCTGGTGGCTCAGATGGTAAAGAATCTGCCTGCAGTGCAAGAGACTGGGATTCGAGCCCTGGATTGGGAAGATCCCCTGGTGGAGGTAATGGCTACCCACTCCAATAGTCTTGCCTGGAGAATCCAATGGACAGAGGAGCCTGGCGGGCTATAGTCTATGGGGTGACAAAGAGTCGGACACGACTGAGCAAGTAACACTTTCAGTGACATATAACATAACATTGTATTAGTTTCAGGTGTACAATAATGATTCAATATCTGCTTTTATTTACAAAATGATCACCACAATAGGTCTAGTTAACATCCATCACCATATGTAGTTCCCTCTTTCTTTTCCTGTGTTGGGGACTTTTAGAATCTACTCTCTTAACGAGGTACAAATGTATAATACAGTATTATTAATACAGCCACCATGCATACATCCCCACCGCTTGCTTAAATTAAACTGGAAATTTGTTTCAACTCCCTTCTCCCACTTTGTATTTTATCCTTTTAATACCTTCCTGCTTTATCCTTTTCCTGCTTCCTCAAGAATTACACTTCTCTCCCTCTCTAGAAGGGCCAGCGTCCTGGACAAGGGGAATAGGTGACTGGGTGGGAAGGGGTGGACGTGCCATTTATGGAGGGGCTGGAACAGTACTTGGATACACTCCTGGATGCCGCTATGGAATCTTTAGCTCCTGCCCAGTGTCTCTTGGGATTACAGTTAGAATTCAGCCCAGGGGCAGTCACTTCACTCTGCATCCCGGGAACTGAAGCCCACAGGATCTTCCGGGAAAGCCACTCTGCTGCCATGTGGGGAAGTCCCAGGATGAGTCACCTGGGTTGGAATACAGAGACCAGGCCTCTTTTAAGTCAATGATATACGTTTTCAGGCAAGACATGAGCTCTGTTGTTTTAGGGCCTGTTAGGATTCTCTGATGGCCGTTCTGTGGGTTTTCTAGCCTGAACTCAAACATGCTCCCGGGTTTCCCTTTAGACATGTATCCTACCATTTCCAAATTCCAGCTTTTAACACAAAGCCTCAGCATCTGTAAGACAAGCTCTGGCCATGTTTCTGATCAGGAGCAATGAATCCTGCTGGGCGTCACTTCCTAACAAGGTGATCTGGGGATGTGAGGGGATGTGGTAGGGAGAGTAGGGTGGGGGGAGGGGAAGCATGGTGGGGTTTATCGATAGTCGGCAGGATGACATTCTTGTTTCATCACATGATGAGTGTTTTCAAGGCACTGAGCCAACACCCACCATAAACCTGTCAGGGGAAACATCTCCGTGAAATATTCTCGCGCTCACAAAGCGGATGTCCACAGGGGCAGCAGGCTCACCTGGTTCACTCCTGGAGGCAGACACAAAGCACAGAATCTGAGAAGGTGGAGGTGTGTGCACACCCGGGAGGGAAACCCAGTCTAATGAACCCAAGTTCATGGTCTATTCAGAGCCCCGGAGTACAGATGTGATAGTCATTCTGGTTTTAACTCTGCCAGCAATTAGTGTCATGCCTTGGTTATGTTATAATACTCATCCCTTCTGGCCTTTAGTTTCCTCCTTTGTAGTGTGTAGTTTTGGGAAAATTGACCTGTGGCTCCCTAAGGGTAGGGACTAGTCCCCTGGTCATTAAGTGCCACCTAGCACTCAGTAAGTGCAACATGAATATATAGAGAAAATAAACCAAAAAACTAAGATTCTAGGAATGACCGTTCTCACATGAGCTCTGTGAGTGAGGAATGCTGCTGCCATGTCAGTAAGCAAAGGGTGTTGCACCCATTAAGCCGTCACATCTCAGCTGACCCGGTGGTGAGCCCCGATGGAACTCAGGATGGGAACAGGGTGCCCGCCATCAAGCCATCAGCGCCTCGTTCCTTTGTTCCCTCCCAGATGTTGAATCTTACTGAATTCCTGATTCAGGAAATTCCAGTGCGGTCCAAGGAGTGAACTGCACTGGAGTTGTGAAAGAGTGTCTGGGGGTCTGTGTGTTGAAGGGACAAGGGAGATGGTGGGAAGAGCCCAATTTCTGACGCTGAATTTAGCGCTTGTTGACAGTGCTGCACTGTCGGCTCCAGTCAGGGCCACCCAGCTTAGCACTGGCTGATTCTCGAATGCTTTTGCACACTAGCTCCTTTCCCTTTGAAAGCAGGACGCACACCTCATACTTCTGAATCTCTCAAGCGCCTAGCTCAGAGAAAAAGAGAAGGGCTTACCAACTCCCATGGATTGACACATTTTTCACTCACTAGATGTGGTACTATGCAATTATTAGATGCAGGCCAGATTCAGCATAAACATCACTTATGAGAAGGAGTTGACTTAGCCCCTAGCAATTTCTGGCATTTATGACTTTATATTTTTGTCCTTGGCAAGGAGAAATACTGTGGAGGCAAGCCCACTGGGCTGTCAACAGGAGCTAGGGGGGATGGGACATGAAAGCCGAAGTTATAAGTGTTGGAGGAATTTGGGTAGACATCTTTGTAGGGTCGGTATTTTGAAGAAGGGATAGAAATATTGTGTGTACATGTAGGCATCAGAAAAAAATGTGTTTAGGGGCCTATGCTGGTGACTTCCAGATAAAAAAATGTGGAAAGAAAATAAAACCTTGGAGCATATAATTTTTTTGCAATGTCATATTTTTAAAGGAAAGAGATATGCGAATTCTACTCCCTTTGGACAGTTTTTCTTTTTCAGTAGTCAGAACATCTTTTTTGCACCACCTAACCATGTCTTTAGGCAACAGGCATGTCAATATTCAGAGAGGAGACCACCAAGTAGACTTGGGTACTTCACTGACACCACCACCAGCACTCCAACCTCAAGATCCAAAGACCAGTCAGTTAAAGCTTGGCCCAATATGGCACTATGGAATTACCAGCCAAATGTTTCTCTCACCTCAGATCGCAATATGGTTGGTATTGGACCATCTAAGTAAGGCTGCTGCTGCTGCTAAGTCACTTCAGTCGTGTCTGACTCTGTGCAACCCCATAGACGGCAGCCTACTAGGCTCCGCCATACCTGGGATTCTCCAGGCAAGAACACTGGAGTGGGTTGCCATTTCCTTCTCCAATGCATGAAACTGAAAAGTGAAAGTGAGGTCGCTCAGTTGTGTCCGACTCTTCACGACCCCATGGACTGTAGCCTACCAGGCTTTTTCGTCCATGGGATTTTCCAGGCAAGAGTACTGGAGTGGGATGAGTGGGATGCCATCGCCTTCTCCGATCTAAGTAAGGAGAGCAAATAAAATTCCAGAACAAGATTACGCAGTAGATACCACACCATGTTCTTAAAACCAACTAGGATCTCTTATAAGAAAGACTGATGTTGAAGCTGAAGCTCCAATACTTTGGCCACCGGATGTGAAGAGCTGACTCATTGGAAAAGACCCTGATGTTGGGAAAGATTGACGACAAAAGGAGAAGGAATGGCAGAGGATAAGATGGTTAGATAATATCACCAACTCAGTGGATGTGAACTGGAGCAAATTTTAGGAGATAGCAAAGGACAGGGGAGCCTGGCATGCTGCAGTCTATGGTGTGCAGAGTCAAACATGACTTAGTGAATGAACAATAGCAAAGCATCCCTCAGAAGATTATATGTGGTAGATATTTGATTTTTTTGTTTTATCGCCCTTTTAGAGCATTCTTCTTCTCAGTGGTCCACGCTTATAGAAATGATAATGCTCTAGACAGCCAATTGACATATTGATAAAACACCAGGAGTCTGTGCGCACGTGTCATCTTCCGTATATGTGATGGTGGAACACACAAACACGGACACTGAATAGAGAAGAAATCCCTAAAACTGATTTTGAAGAACGTTCAATAATGCTGATCAAGCTACTTAACTTCTTGGGCTCTCATAACTACAGGATCAAATTTTCTCCTTCTTTGGATTTTTTTTTTTCTTCTTTGGATTTTTTGATCATTGCTGAACCCTTTTCTCTGAGAAAGAAAAGATCCAAGCTTAGGTTCAGGTCAGATTTTATGATTTCATAATTGATCCAGACAAAAGGAAGTTTTTAAACTAGGCTTCACATAATGAAGCAGAATTTATGAAATGCCCCCCTTGGATCTATCACCAGATACTTTTAAGAGAGAATTAATCATAGACCCCAGAGAAAACGGGAGTCTGGAGGGGAAGCCTGGGGGAGGGAGACATGGCTGAGCTTGGCAGGGAGAAAGGAGAAGAGAAAGTAGGTGGAGAAGGAGGCTGAGGGCTACATTACCTCATCCCTGTGGTCCTGAATTCCTTTACTGTTTCTGTTCTGCTTTGCAGAGGGACGGGGCCAGGTTTTCCCTCTTCCCATCCGTCCTGAGCACCACGGTCCCATCCGTCCCCCTAAATCACGGCTCACTTCTCATCACTCCCCTTCTAAGGAGTCAGAGGGGACACCCTATTGCCTGCTAAATCAAAGCTGTCTTCTCTGCCTCACTTGCATCGACTCTCAGAACTCAGTGCTTCCCATCCGCTCCAGCATCATCTCGTTCCTTCCAGCAGCCCAGCTTCCTCACTGCTTCCTGCACAGACCCAGGTTTCCCTACTTCTGTGCCTTTGTCCTGCTGTTAAATTGTAGGGGGACGAGGTGCAGCTCAGGGGTAGTGACCACTCTGGTCCTTTCTTTCCTTTTTATAAAATTATTTGTTTATTTGGCTGTGTTCGGTCTTAGTTGCCACATGTGGGATCTTTCATTGGGGGTGCACAGACTCTCTAGTTGTGGTACATGGTGTGTGGGCTTAGCTGCCCCATGGCATGTGAGTTCTTAATTCCCTGACCAGGGATTGACCCTGCGTTCCCTGCACTGCAAGGCAGATTCTTAATCACTGGACCTCCAGGGAAGTCCCTATTCCAGTTCTTCTAAAGTTTCCCTTCTCTGAATCCAGTGATAGGATGGTAGACATTTGGGAACAAGTTCTCCAGGGGTGGGAACTAAGGACGCTCACTACATACATGAGCTTATTATACTTTTAACTGATATGAAGAATGGGTAGTACACAATTTACATGTAATAATAAAATATATAATAGTCTTTTTATGACCAAACTAGACAGCATATTGAAAAGCAGAGACATTACTTTGTCAACAAAGGTCCGTCTAGTCAAGGCTATGGCTTTTCCAGCAGTCATGTATGGATGTGAGAGTTGGACTGTGAAGAAAGCTGAGCACTGAAGAATTGATGCTTTTGAACTGTGGTGTTGGAGAAGACTCTTGAGAGTCCCTTGGACTGCAAGGAGATCCAACCAGTCCATTCTGAAGGAGATCAGCCCTGGGATTTCTTTGGAAGGACTGATGCTGAAACTGAAACTCCAATATTTTGGCCACCTGATGCAAAGAGCTGACCCATTTGAAAAGACCCTGATGCTGGGAAAGATTGAGCGCAGGAGGAGAAGGGGATGACAGAGGATAAGATGGTTGGATGGCATCACTGACTCAATGGAAATGAGTTTGGGTGAACTCCAGAAGTTGGTGATGGACAGGGAGGCCTGGCATGCTGTGGTTCATGAGGTCGCAAAGAGCTGGACACAACTGAATGACTGAAGTGAACTGAACTGTAAGTTTTATGTAGCTGAAGCGCTTTCGTTCATGTTCACCAGACTCTTGTATCTGTAGACAAACTATGATTGCAGCTGACAAACTATGATTGCAGCTGTTCTGATAGGAATTCTGGTCGATCTTTAACTGAATAAAATGAAAGTGAAACAACAAAGACACGCCACAGTCTCACGTGTTCATCCATGGCATGAGAGGCTTCTTTGCTGAGTTGGAAAACAATTTTCAAGTACTCAGGGTCTGTGTCTCTGTGTGTGTGAGTCACAAGGTAACAGTTTCACACACCATACACTCCTAATTTAGCTTTCATTAATAACATTTTCTCCATCACTTTATTAAGTCTAGATAGTCAATAATATGATAAACCAAGCCCTGATTATTAGTGTTGCCAAAACTCGGCCTTTGTTCACCAGTGCTGAATAGAAATGTGAAGACAGGGTTTTGGGTGAAGTGGAAGAGTGGCTTTTATTACACTTCCAGGCAAAGGGGGCCACAGTGGGCTAATGCCCTCAAGACTTTATGACCCACCCTGGAGGGGGCAGTGAGGAGTTTTATAGCATTCAAGGAACAAGGTGTGATCTGCTCATGGACAATTCTCGGATTGGTTGGCATCAAGGTGAAGTTGCAAGCATCATCAGCTTTCTGATTTCAGCCAGCCTAGGGTCTACCTTCCTGCAATCAGCAGTTTTCATCTGGAGGGGTGTATCAGGATTTTATCTATATCTTTCAGGGAACTGAAAGGGAAATCAGTGATTCTGCTATGTGGCAGAATTACAGGCTAAATTGTTACCAGTTTCACAGCCCAACATCTATTTGTTTCTACCTCTTCACATTTCCTGATCCTTATGTCTTGGGTCAGCATTTTACTTTGAAAGATGTGGACATGGGAAGTCGTCCATGGTTTCAGTAGCAGCAGTGGGTTTTGGCGTGGATCTAAGTTCTCATCTCATTTGGGTAAAACCAAATGAGCTGAAGCACATTCTTAAGAGTATGTTACGCTTTGTAAGAAACCGCCAAACAATCTTCCAAGCAGTTGTACCATTTTCCATTCCTGCCAGCAATGAATGAGGGTGAACTCATTTAATCAATACCTTTTTAATAAGCAGGTTGTCTTAGCAACACTTCCCACTTCTGAACTTATTCTTCAAATCACCTTCTTCCAACCTCCTTTTCTTGGTGAATGGCCCCACTCTTCACCCGGCACTCACGTGTGACCTCTTCGCTCCTTCACGCGAATGAATTAACTGCTCAGTTCGGTCGACTCTCGCCCTTGGAGTTCTCTGAGGTTTGTTCCTCTTCTCTATCCTTTCAGCCTTTATCTACGAAACAACCTCCTTCTGCTTTGCCCCTCCTCCACACTGCAGGCAGTCTTCCAAAATACCATGTTGCTTCCTCATTACAAACAAAAAACAAAACCTTGAAATTCTCCCATTGACTTCAGGTTAAACTCCCAACTACCCTGGATGGACTATGAACTGTGCTCTGCTAACTGCCCACCCCAGCTCCCTGTCAACTAGCAGTAGCACTTTCAGAGTTTGTGGTCCCCTAAACTCACAGAACCGTTAAATGTGAGTTTCTACCTCCTTCAAACCTGGCCCACTTAGTGTGACATCCCTTATATGCAGCATCTGAAAAGAAAGAATACAAAAGACTGTATTTACAAAACAGAAACAGACTCAGAGAAGGAACTCATGGGCACCAAGGTGGAAGGGATAGTTAGGGAGCTTGGAGTGGACATTTACACATTCCTATATTCAAATGGATAATCAACAAGGACCTACTGTGTGGCACAGGGAACTCTGCTCAATTTTGTGTGCCAATGCGGAGAGCAATAGAGTTTAGGGGAGAATGGACACATGTATATAATATAGCTGAGTCCCTTTGTTGTCCACCTGAAACTATCACAACATTGTTGATCAGTTATACTCCAATATAAAATAAAAAGTTAAAAAAATCTGGTCTGCTTATGGAAATTTGCTGAAATGAATTTTGAAAAGGGCAACCTCAGAGTTGAGGGTGGGGAAAGGCTAACTGAGCCTCCGATAGAGCCCAGGCGTCTCAGCCATGTCCAGCTGTCTGTGACCTTATGGACTGTAGCTCGCCAGGCTGTTCGGTCCATGGGGATTCACCAGGCAAGAATACTGAAGCAGGTAGTAGCCACTCCCTTCTCCATTTCAGAGAATGCATACAGTCTTAACCCACACTGGCTGATTAAACCACACAGGACATGGGGGGGGAAAGCAGGAGAAAGCACTCTGTAGCCTCCAGCTACATTCCCCACCCCCTACTTCTAACAATTTTGAATATGTTTTGAGGAAGACGAGGCCAAGGTCATCGGTAACTACTACTCTTGTACCAACGGGGGAAGCAAAATGATGAAATGTGAGATATGCAATTAGTTAGATGGCTGTAGAAAGACCATAAAAATTACTCATTGTCATGGAAAGGATTTATTCTGGCTCCTGAAAATGATCCTGCTTCAGAGAACAGGTTTTCAAGTCATTGGCAAGAACTCTGCCTGGGTCTCCGTGGATTCCTGGCCCTACAGAGGATCTCTTGCAGGTGCCCTTGTCTGCAGATGAGGGAGAGGGGGGCTCTGGGAGCATCTATTGGGTGGGATAGAGCCATCTGGTTTCTAGGTCTTCCCGACTTTCTTGATCACTGGTAAAACTATCACATTTAGCCAGTTAGCTTCTTGACCAGCAGGACTGAGCAACTATAGTTACCTTAGAAGAAGTTTCCTGTTTCTCTCACTGAAATTGTTGCAAGGAGAAGTCAATTCTGACTCCATGTTAGAACTGTTTCTTTGACGTTGCTTTTTTTTTTTTTTTAATTGCCTGTTAGTGCTCAGTCATGTCCAACTCTTTACAGCCCCATGGACTGTACCTGCCAGGCTCCTCTGTCCATGGCATTTCCCAGGCAAGAATACTGGAGTGGGTTGCCATTTCCTACTCTAAGGGATCTTCCTGAGCCAGGGATTGAACTTGCATCTCCTGGTCTCCAGCATTGCACGTGGATTCTTCACTGCTGAGCCATCAGGGAATCATACCTGATGGCCTGCCTCAGAGAATCTTGCCCCTCTGTCTGACTGTTGAAGTGCCTTTGTTAAGAACCCTGTTCACCTGAGGCTAGCAGGAAGGAAGAAATGAACACATCCCTCTCCCCTAGGCTTGCCGTTCTAAGAGATGCTTGCAAGAGTAAATAGCCTTTTTACTTTGTTTCCTCACTTCCCTGCCCCCATCTCTGATCCAAAAGAGCTCCTGGCGTCCAGACCTCAACAAAATGGTTATTTATTCAACTTTCTGAATAAAGTTGTGTTCCTTGCCTCAACACCTGGTCTATCAGATTCATCGGCCTGTCATGCGACAAGTGGGAAGCAGAGCAAGCTTGGAGTCAGTAAGAAATGCATTTTGTAATCTTGGAAATTGTGGCTCCTTCCCCTACTGGGTTTCCTAAGGAAAGTTCTCAGAAAGTGGTGATTACTTGGCCACTCAGCCTGTCTGCACAAGGCTTCAACTCTGAGGTTTTCCTGTAAGAAGCGTTTGTCCTTTCTTACAAGCCTCCTCCCAGCTCTTGAACCTATCCCCAGAAGGATCCTAAGCTATCTGTGTTGTATGCTTCCTTGTTGCCCATCTTTTCAGCTGCTTGGAAGTCATCTCTTTGAGTCAAAGGGATCTGAGTTGAAATCCTGGTTCTATCAGTTGCTGGAATGGGACACAGAAATCCTTGACATGGTTCTGGGGAGCATATTCAGGAAATGAACATATTTTTCCTTCAACAAGGATGGGTTGAGATAAAATGGTTCTGTTGCCTTGTGATCAGATGGGAAGATTTCCTCTGAAGGAATTCACAGTTTTGACTGCAGAGCAGGGAGGTGCCATAGGTGAGTCCCAGGTGAGAGGATCCTGGGACACGGTCTCCAACACCTCTCCTGGAACAATCCTCAGTTTTGGCAGCCTGTCCCCCTGTGGGACCCCAGAGCCCCTGACCTGGTACTCCAGAAATCTCACTCTGCAGCAACTACATGCTTCTTTGGCCCTTTAGTGACTTCTAAAGATACTAGGTGGGCTGAGAAACCGTGGCCCACTGGGTCCACTCTGCTTCAGCCTTGTACGCCCAGACCTCATCCTGATCTCATTGTCACTTGGAATCACTGTCAGATTTTTTTTTTTTTTTTCAAAAAGGAGAGTTTTGTTTTTTTTTTAAAGAGAAAATACTTGAAACCTTAACACATAAGATTCTTATTCCAAAGCTAAAATCCTATACTTTTATGATCTACTCTATATATGTTTGGGAACGGGATTGTCAAAAACTAAAGTCACCCAAAGGAAATTAAACTCAGGTGCTCTGCCTTAAAATTTTTAAATAAGAATTTACATGACTATTGTTTTTATTTAATTTAATATCCACGGCACCGAGGGTGAGCTAATAGAATGTTATGGTAAAAGATTCATCTTCATGTTTTGAATAGTGAATATAAGCATTGAATGTAGATGGTAACTCAAACAGGATTTGGATTCTAAGGATAAAGAGCTAAAACTGAGAGTGGCTATGTGTTTTGGAGTACTTGCTCTATGAAGATTATAGTTGCTGTTGTTCAATCACTAAATTGTGTCATACTCTCTGTGACCCCATGGACTATAGCCCGCCAGGCTCCTTGGTCCATAAGATTTCCCAGGCAAGAATACTGGAGTGGGTTCCCATTTCCTCCAGGGGATCTTTCCCACTGAGATTATGAGCTGCCCTCAGACTGATTTCCAATTTTGGCAATTTTTTTTTTTCTAACTGCTCAGTGTAGATCCTCATTGTATGGCTCCTCAGTATCCATTTCATCTCTTCTCTTCCATTTGGTAACGGTATTGGGAATTTCCTCTCTCAGTTGGGAAACTCCTACTGGGGCCCCCTCCTTGGTACATGGGTGACGCACATGACATAGGCGTGTTTCATTGGCTAAAGTGATTGGATTAGCGATGAACATATGACTCAATCAGTCATATAAGATTTTTGCTAGGACTTTTTAAAAATCTTATTTATTTATTTTTGCCTGTGTCAGTTTTTAGTTGTGGCACGAGGGATCTTTCAATGTGACATGCAGGCATAGTTGCCCTGAGGCATGTGGGATCTTGGTTACCCCACCAGGGATCGGTTCACTGCATTGGAAAGCAAATTCTTGGTCACTGGACAGCCACGGAAGTTCCTTTTCTAGGATTTTTGAGAGAGGCAGGGAAATTTCCCCTAGAGACCGGAACCCAAGGCTGTTGCTGTCAAGGTTTAGGAATGAAACAACAGAACGGGAGCAGAAGGTCTGCCAGGATCATTCGAGATAAGTCATTCTTGAAGCCCTAGCCCTTTGTTCTATGAGCTGACAAATTATGGACCTTTTGTTGGTTAAGTAAGTTATTGGATTTTCTGTTACTTGTAATCAAGAGTCCTACTTCATTGATACAACATTCTTTCAAAATAGAAAGAAGGTATTTTAAATACATAGGATATTTGAAGAGTGAATTTGTACAATGAAGGGGTTTTTAGTGTACACAGTTGTACAGCCATCGCCACTATCTGATTCTATCTAATTCTATCTGATTCTAATCTGTTTTCATCACCCCAAAGCAAAATCCTGCGCTCACTATCAGTTACTCCTCACTCACCTCTCCTCCCAGACCCTGGTGATCAATTATCTGCTTTCTGTCTCTATAAAGCTGTCTATTCTAGACACTGTGGGCAAATGGAATCATACAATCTGCGGTATTGTGTGTCTAGTTCTTTCACTCAAAATCATACTTTCAAAGTTCCTCTATGTATCGTGTATCAGCACCGCATTCCCGTTCCTAGCTGAAAAATATTCCACTGTATGGATATATTACATTTTGTTTATCCATTCTTTGATTGATTGACATTTGAGTGTCTCCATTTCCATTTTTTGTCGATTATGACTAATACTGCTATGAACATTTGTATACAAGTTTTTGTGTGGGCATATGTTTTCATTTCTCCAGGAGTGGAATTTTTGGATCATGTGGTAAATTTGTGTTTATCTTTTTGAGGAACTGACAAACAATTTTTAAAGCTGGCTGTACCATATTACCATTGTGCCAAAAACGTATGAGGTTTCCAGTTTTCCGTCCTCATCAACACTTGCTATTGTACATCTTTTTTGTTATAGCCATTCTAGAGAGTGTGAAATGCTATCTCATTGTGCCTCGTATTTGCATTTCTGTAATGGTTAAAGATGTTGATTTCTGCATGTTCTTTTTGGTCATTTGTATTTCTTTTGTGTAAAAATATTCAAATCCTTTGTCAGTTTAAAATGTAGGTTATTTGTCCTTTTTTTATTGATTTGTTAGACCTATATATCTATCTGTCTGTCACCAGGATACATATGATTCAAAAATATTTTCTCTCAGTCTGTTGTCATCTTTTCATTTTTTGATAGTGTCCTTTAAAGGACAATTTTTTCATTTTGAAGAAAACGAATATATCTATTTTTCCTTTTGTTGCTTGTACATTTGGTGTAACAACTAAGATATCATTCAAGGACTGGTTCAAGGTCATAAAGATAAATTGCGTTGTTTTCTTTCTAGAGTTTGACTGTTGCAGTTCTTACATTTATACCAATGATCCACTTCAAGTTAATTTTTGTAAATGATGCAAGGAAGGGATCCAAGTACATTATTTTGCATGTGCTGGATATCCCAGCACCATGTGTCAAAAAGACTCTTATTTCCCCATTGAGTCACCTTGGCACTTTTGTTGAATATCAGTTGACCATAGACATGTGAGTTTATTTTGAGGATTTCAATTCTATTCCATTGACATATATGTCAGTTCTTATGTTGGTACCAGTACTATCGCTTTGAAGTAAGTGTTTAAATTGAGCACCCTAAGTCTTTTTGATTTTCTTCTGTTTTAAGAGTGTTTTGGTTACTCAAGCTCCCTTGAATTTTCATAGGAATTTTAGGATCTGCTTGTTAATTTCTGCAAAAAAAGCAGTGGTATTCTGATTGGGATTGTGTTGGATTGTAGATCACCTTGGGGGAATATTGCCACCTTCACAATATTAAGTTTTCTGATCTGTGGACATTGGATGTCTTCCTCTTTATCTCAGTTTTCTTTAGTTTCTTTCAGCAATATTTTTGCATTTTTCAGTCAACCTAATTTTATTTCTTTCTAATTAAAAAAAATTTTTTTGGATGCCCTGGGTCTTAGCTGAGGCATGGGCTTCTCTAGGTGTGGTGCCCCGTGTAGTTGTGGCATGAGGGCTAATTTCTACAATTCCTGAGCTTGAGGGGCACCGCAACTGGATGGGCCGAGGTGTGTGGGCTCTTAATTTCCCAACCAGGGATCAAACTCGTATCCTGTGCTTTGGAAGGCAGATTCCTAACCACTGGACCATGAGGGAAGTCCCAACCTAATTTTATTAGTACACAAAGACTTTGCTTCTTTCGTCCATCCTCTCCTTATATGTTGACTTGATGCTAGCAAAGTAATGCTCAAAAATCTCCAAGCCAGGCTTCAGCAATACGTGAACTGTGAACTTCCTGATGTTCAAGCTGGTTTTAGAAAAGGCAGAGGAACCAGAGATCAAATCGCCAACATCCGCTGGATCATGGAAAAAGCAAGAGAGTTCCAGAAAAACATCTATTTCTGCTTTATTGACTATGCCAAAGCCTTTGACTGTGTGGATCACAATAAACTGTGGAAAATTCTGAAAGAGCTGGGGATACCAGACCACCTGACCTGCCTCTCGAGAAATCTGTATGCAGGTCAGGAAACAACAGTTAGAACTGGACATGGAACAACGACTGGTTCCAAATAGGAAAAGGAGTACGTCAAGGCTGTATATTGTCACCCTGCTTATTTAACTTATATGCAGAGTACATCATGAGAAATGCTGGACTGGAAGAAACACAAGCTGGAATCAAGATTGCCGTGAGGAATATCAATAAGCTCAGATATGCAGATGACACCACCCTTATGGCAGAGAGTGAAGAGGAACTAAAAAGCCTCTTGATGAAAGTGAAAGTGCAGAGAGAAAAAGTTGGCTTAAAGCTCAACATTCAGAAAACGAAGATCATGGCATCTGGTCCCATCACTTCATGGGAAATAGATGTAGAAACACTGGAAACAGTGTCAGACTTCATTTTTGGGGGCTCCAAAATCACTGCAGATGGTGACTGCAGCCATGAAATTAAAAGATGCTTACTCCCTGGAAGAAAAGTTATGACCAACCTAGATAGTATATTCAAAAGCAGAGACATTACTTGCCAACAAAGGTCTGTCTAGTCAAGGCTATGTTTTTTCCAGTGGTCATGTATGGATGTGAGAGTTGGACTGTGAAGAAGGCTGAGCACCGAAGAATTGATGCGTTTGAACTGTGGTGTTGGAGAAGACTCTTGAGAGTCCCTTGGACTGCAAGGAGATCCAACCAGTCCATTCTGAAGATCAACCCTGGGATTTCTTTGGAAGGAATGATGCTAAAGCTGAAGCTCCAGTACTTTGGCCACCTCATGTGAAGAGTTGACTCACTGGAAAAAACTCTGATGCTGGGAGAGACTGGGGGCAGGAGGAGAAGGGGACGACCGAGGATGAGATGGCTGGATGGCATCACGGACTCGATGGACGTGAGTCTGAGTGAACTCCGGGAGTTGGTGATGGACAGGGAGGCCTGGTGTGCTGCGATTCATGGGGTTGCAAAGAGTCAGACACGACTGAGCGACTGAACTGAACTGATGACATGACATCTTTATGCAGTGGTGTCCATCAGCACAGATTAATAATTGTTTTTGCAATTGTCTTTTAAATCAGATAAGAGAAGAAAAGTTATAAATAATATTTTTTAAAATGCCTTTATAGATGGCTACTCACAAGTTCACAGTGACAGTGAATTCCTCCTGAGATCTTGCTCTCAAAGCATCTCACTTAACTCACCCTAATCTCAGCTCTGTTGCTCATTTCACCCTCCCCTGTGCGTGCGGGTGTTCTAAGTCACTCAGTCATGCCTGATTCTTTGCAGTCCACAGATTGTAGTACATCAGGCTCCTCTGTCCATGGGATTCTCCAGAGAAGCATACTGGAGTAGGTTGCCATGTTCTCCTCCAGGGGATATTCCCAATCTAGGGATCGAACCAGAGTGCATCCTCCCTCACTCCCTCCTTGAATGGCAACGTTTTTTTATTTTCTTTGTTTTTCATGAGTGTGGGTGATGGTGGCTAGATGTAAATGACTGAAGCAGTTCAGTGGCTCTCAATGCCACGTGCATGCTGCGGGTTCCTAGGAGACATTGTCCGCCCTCTAACCATCCCTGGTGCACTGCCTGCCCACCAGCCCAGGCCAGTGGCTGCTGCAAACAAAGGAGGGTGTGGAGTGGCAGGGGGAGGAGGTTATGCTAGGAGGGGGTTCTGTTGGAGCAGAGTCGCTGTGTCAAAGGGGCTCCTTCTGGGAATTCAGCGCTATGGAACCACAGGTATGCACAAACAGGGAAAAAAGAAATCAATGAATGCCTGGTCTGTGTTTGGGCTTGTGGAAAATGATTGCATTTCCTTTCCTTTTGTCTATTCATAGACTCTCAGACCACTAATTCCTTTAATCAATAGTGAAGATTTGGACCAGGTGTCTTAGAGATGCCGGCATTCACTTGTCGGGTTAATGCCACTTAATCCCCTGTCTTGCAGAGCCTGCTCGGGGACCCCAAGTAGAACCACCAGCCCAGCCCACCCCGCCCCCTCCCAAGTAGAACCCACCAGGGGGCTGGCTTCTCCAGAGCAGTTCAGATGCCCTGGGACCAGGGACTGAGGCAGGCCAACAGCAACCTCTGTTTTACTAGCAGCTGCTTCTTTTGTACACGCTCCCAGTTTGCAAGCTCTTTCATATTCACACTTCAGCAGGAGGACAGGTCAGAGGTTACCAAGTTTCCTAGAAACCAAGGAAGAAAAATGCTATGGCACATTGTGGGTGATAAGATATATTCCAACCTCAGAGACATTAAAATGTGATTAAATAAATATGTGTGTGTTTATGTGTGTACATGTATATCTTAGAACAGGAGTCCCCAACCTCTGGGATCTAATGCCTGATGATCTGAGGTGGAGCTGATGTAATAATAATAAGAATAAAGTGCACAATAAATGCAATGCCCTTGAATCATTCCAAAACCATCTCCCAATACCCTCTGGCCTTGTCTTCCACAAAACTGTTCCCTGGTGCCAAAAGGGTTGGGGACCGCTGTCCCAGAATCATTGAAATTTATTATTTTTAATTAAATTTTTATTTTTTAGCATGAAAAACATTTTGTATTGGGGTATAGCCAATTAACAATGTTGTGATAGTTTCAGGTGAACAGCAAAGGGACTCAGCCATGCATATACATGTATCCATTCTCTCCCAAAGTCCCCTTCCCTCCAGGCTGCCACATAACATTAAGCAGAGTTCCCTGTGCTATCAGAATCACTGAAATTTAATTCCACATCTATTTAACAGGCAAGAAAAACTAGGGTCCAGAGAAATTAAATGACAAAGCTAGGCTTCTAGTTCATTGGATCCTGGTCTTATCAGCTCACTGCAATGTTGAATACAAAGTCTGTAACATAGCGTTTAAGGGAACTGGGGCAAACCATATAGTACTCTGGGCTTCACTTCTCTCACCTGTGAAATCAAGGTGAGACTATTTGGTTTTCCTGTCCTAGAAGGTTATTAAGAGGCTCAAATTGGATAGTATAGTTGCTTCTCTTCTTTTGTCATCAATTGGCTAAAGTTTACTGAGTGTCTCCTATGTGGTGAGCATTGTGTCAGGTTCGAGGAGATGAATGGAGATAGCGAAGGCCCCTACCTTTGTGAATTCTCAACTATAGCACTTTGCCGAGGCCTGTACAATTATAAGGCTTCCCCCATGACCCAGAAGTAAATAGTCCACATGGCAATGCAAGAAATCAAGGTTCGATCCCCGGGTTGGAGGATCCCCTGGTGAAGGACATGGCAACGCTCTCCAGTATTCTTGCCTGGAGAGTTCCATGGACAGAGGAGCCTGGTGGGCTACAGTCCATGGGGTTCCAGAGAGTTCGACATGATATAGTAACCTAACAGCACTAACCTACAATTACAAGGACGTATGGCTGGAAAATCCCATGGATGGAGGAGACTGGTGGGCTGCAGTCCATGGGATCGCGAAGTCGGACACGACTGAGCAACTTCACTTTCACTTTTCACTCTCATGCATTGGAGAAGGAAATGGCAACCCACTCCAGTGTTCTTGCCTGGAGAATCCCAGGGACAGAAGAGCCTGGTAGGCTGCCATCTCTGGGGTCGCACAGAGTCGGATATGACTAAAGCGACTTAGCAGCAGCAGCAGCATGGTTGCTATTGTTAGCCTAGGAGATGCTTGCAGAAAAGCCCTTGAGTGGAGCCGAATGGGGTTGACAATGAAAGAGCAGAAAGCGGTGACCCAGCTTTGCCTAAGGGAAACCTCAGATATGATACACAGCATTTTCCTGGGTCTAATGCTAACACTCAAACGTCTAAAATTGGAACTCTAGCCCCAGTGCTCTTCTCCAACCCTCTCTTGTTCTGCGACTCCATATTCCCTCTCTAGTCCCCGTGCCCTTGCTGCGGGCTTTCTCATCCACACGTGTTATTCCCATCCTTTCATCTTCTCCACTCATTTTGGAAAAATCCTGCTCACCCTCAAGCGCAGGTTTTATGAATATTTTTCTAATCACCTCTGACCACAGTGATTTCCTTTTTCTCAATTCCTTCCTCATGTTTTTGCAGCCCCTTCACGATGTTTTAATTAACAGATGCACTCTCTTTGCACGTCTCCCTACCTAACGAAAGGACCCTATCCTCTCATAGAATCCATGTGTTGATTCATTGATTGCTGGTTGCACTTTATTCCTCATTTTCAACTGCCTCAGCATCCTTATCATTGGATGCCGTGAAGTTGACAGTGAAGTCTGCCTTTTATAAAACGGCACAGTGGATTCTAGCAAAGGTTATCAGTGGTGAAACCAAAGCTAGAAACTGGTACAGCATCTCTCCCCAAACATTCTCCAAATTGAAAGCTGAGGACGAGTGACAGATGAACTCCTTACGGCATGCATGAAGGGCCGTTACACTCAGCTTTTTGTTGTATTTTCCTAGCACACTCTCCATATTCTGACCCTGAGAAGAGAAAGGAATTGATACTTAATCCTAGGAGAGAGTGAAGTTGGTAAGAAAAGCCCTCTAATGCCTGGCAGTATGTTAGTGCTTGCTAAATATTTGCTACAGGAATGAATGAATGAGTAAACAAGAGCTGGGAGGCCCTGTGAGAGGGTGCCAGGGGAGTGTACTGGCATCTGGGGCCACAAGGTCTCATTCATTCTTCTGCTAATGGACTGCTGGTCCCTGGGTGGCTCAGTGGTAAAGAATCCACCTGCCAGTGCCAAGGACACAGGAGATGTGGGTTCAATCCCTGGGTCGGGAAGACCCTCTGGAGGAGGAAATGGCAACCCATTCCAGTATTCTTGCCTGGTAAATCCTATGGATAGAGAAGCCTGGCAGGGTATAGTCCATGGGGTCACAAAGAGTCGGATGGGACTTAGTGACGGAGCCTGAATGCTTACGGCCCCGTGGCTGTCTGGGAGACTGCTGTAGGATTACAGCGTCTTAGAGCCTGATGTAAGCCATGCCCACTCCCACCTCAGTGTCCCACCATCCAGACAGTGTTCTCAGGCATTCTAATGCTTTCAACCTGTGTATTAATCACTCAGTCGTGTCCAACTCTTTGTGGCCCCATGGACTTGTAGTTCGCCAGTCTCCTCTGTCCATGGATTCTTCAGGCGAGAATACTGAAGTGGGTAGCCATTCCTTTCTCCAGGGGATCTTCCCCACCCAGGCATCAAACCTGGGTCTCCTGCATTGCAGGAAGATTATTTACCATCTGAGCCACCATAAACACTTTCTTGTCTCCAAAGGCAAATAAATATTATTGTCCCCTTGGCCTGAAAAAACAATAACGATTTTACCTACAGTCTATTCTCCCATCTCCAGACAAGGCTACAGTGTCCCCAAGCATCATCCTTTTCACAATCCAGATGTTCCTGGATCTGAGACTGGTGTTGTCCCAATGGATCTGTTCCCATAAAGACTTTTGGTCACTGGAGTTTGATTTGAAAAATACTGAATAAAAAGACAACCCAGGTAAGAAGTGAGCAAAGGATTTGATTAAACGGCTCTCCAAAGAAGATATACACATGGCCAATAGCGCATGAGAAGAGGCTCAACATCCTTAGCCTGCAGGGAAATGTAATCAAAACCACAAAGAAAAAAAAAACACACAAAGAGAAGCACTTCACACCCACTAAGATGGCTATAGTCAAAAAGAAAATAACAAGCCTTGGTGAAGATGTGTACTTTCACACATGACTGAGTGTATTTTAAATGGTGTATGCCATTTAACATGCATAATAAACGAAAAAGTGGGTACAACTCAAAAGTCCATTGATTGATGAACGGATAAATCAAACACAGCGTCATATAAGCATACAATGGAATATTATTTGGTCATAAAAAGGAATTCAGTTCTAACACATGCTATAACATAGGTGAAACTTGAAAGCATTCATCTAGGTGAGCTTGTCACAAAAGACTATATCTTGAATGTGTGTGAGTGTGTGTGTGCGTGCACACACGTGCACACTCAGTCATGTCCAACTCTTTGTGACCTCATGGACTGCAACTCTCCAGGCTCCTCTGTCCAAGGGATTTTCCAGGCAAGAATAGCAGAGCGGGTTGCCATTTCGTACTCCAGGAGATCTTCCTGACCCAGCGATGAATCTGAATCTCTTGTGTCTTCTGCATTAACTGGCAGATTCTTTACCACTAGCACCACCTGGAAAGCCCCATATCTTGTATAAATAATTCCATTTGTGTGAAATGTCCAGAACAGGCAAATCCAGAGACGATAGTAGATTAGTGGTTGCCCATGACTGGGAGGAATGGGGCAAAGGGAAGTGACTACTCATGGACAGGGGTTTCCTTTTGAGGTTATAAAGATATTCTGGAATTAGCAGAGGACTTGTCGCTGAATGCTACACTTTCATGTGCATTTTATGGTGTGTGAGTTATAGCTCAGTAAAGCTGCATATCCTTCCTTGTACTTTAAATCTTCTCTAGATTACTAAGAACTCCTAATACGTAAATGTGGGCTTCCCTGGCGGTGCAGAGGTTAAAGTGTCTGCCTGCAAGGCAGGAGACCCGGGTTCAATCCCTGGGTGGGGAAGATCCCCTGGAGAAGGAATTGGCAACGCACTCCAGTATTCTTGCCTGGAGAATCCCATGGATGGAGGAGCCTGGTAGGTTACAGTCCACGGGGTCGCAGAGAGTTGGACACGACTGAGTGACTTCACTAATTTCAATAGTTGTAAATACAGTGTAAAGTGAAAGTATTAGTCTCTCAGTCATGACTGACTCTTTGTAACCCCATGTAACCTGCCAGGCTCCTCTGTCCATGAAGTCTCCAGGCAAGAATACTGGAGTGGGTATCCATTCCCTTCTCCAGGGGATCGTCCCGACTCAGGGATCAAACACAGGTCTCCCTAGTTGGAAGCCTGCAACAAATTCAACTTCGCTTTTTTTTTTTTTTCCAGTATTTTTGATTCTCAGATGGTTGAATCTGTGGATGGGGAATCAGTGGCTACGGAGTGCTGACTGTAGTTCTGCTTTGTTTCTTTGTTCTTTTTTTAAATTTATTTTTTGCTTATGCTAGATCAATGTGTTTTTTTTTTCCTTGAAACAGTTCTTCCAATCCTAGATAATCTAAGAACAGAGCCAGAATGATGCTAATGAGCTGAATAAAAGTGGATACTGAGGCCAGCAGAGGTTCAATCATTTATTTGAAGCTATACTATAGTCATTGAGAAAACGAGTTTTTTAAAGTGTTTTTCATTTATTTCCCTTTTGTAAAACTTTATCCTTTTCTCTTTTTTCCTATTTTTTTTAAATTTAAATTGTTTTGCAATGCTGTTTTGGTTTCTGACATACAACAACAATGAGCTTTGAACTTGCCCCAGGGCCATAAAGAATGGGCTGCTTCTGCTGCTGCTAAGTCGCTTCAGTTGTGTCCGATTCTTTGTGACCCCATAGATGGCAGCCCACCAGGCTCCCCCATCCCTAGGATTCTCCAGGCAAGAATACTGGAGTGGGTTGCCATTTCTTTCTCCAATGCATGAAAGAGAAAAGTGAAAGTGAAGTTGCTCAGTTGTGTCCGACAAGGGAATCCAAATTGGTTAAGCAGAGAGATGTGAGGGCTAGTGGTATTTGTGAAGATGTGAATGATTTTATGAAGCATATATGGAGCAGTTGCTTTAACTGAAACAGAAGGAATTCTGGAAGGAGGACCTGAACGTTACTCCTCAGGTCATCAAATATCTGAACAGTCTGCAGCTACTCCCCCTGGGAACTTCAGATGAGACTAGAAACCCGTGACCCTGGATGGTGAGACACTCAGCACCTCTTCTGAACACCTGTTACACATCTAGCAATAAGAAACACCATACACAACCCTGCCCATAAGAAGCAAACAATATAAGGCAGCAAATGATTAATTTTCCCAAGGCGTGGTACGGATCTACCCATTACAAGAAATCAGTAAAGGAAAAGTCAGCATGGTCTGGAATTGCTGGGAAAGGCTTCAAGAACAAGTCTGAACCTGAGCTGATGTATGGAAGAATGAAAAAGATTTCAATACCTCTCATGATAGGAAGATAAGAAGAGATAGAAAAGAGGGAAGGAAGGCAGGAGGGAGAAAGTGCATTAGGAGAGGCTTCAGTGTAAGCCCAAAACAATTCAATTAGCCCCCTTGGCATGAGGAAGTGAGCTTGGTTGAAGACCACCTTTCTCATCTCCTTCCTCTTTGGTCATGCTCTATCTCTGCTCTTCCACTAAACCCCTCCTAACACTAGAACTCTCTGAATTCCTGCAATACTCTCATCCCTCTTGTATGTTTTAATAGCCTGGTCTTAACAATGTCTAGATCATTTAACATTTTTATCTTTGCAATAGGAGAGTAGTGCCTTGAGACTAAGGCTTATGTCCAGAATGTTTTGGCATTCACCCAGGACTCATGAAGAAAGTTGAATTTTAAGTTCTTAGAATAAATAAATGGATGAGGTGGAATCTGGGTATCATTTCTGGCTCTAGCCTTCTGAGAGCTGCTGTCTCTTGCATTCTTAATTCTTCATCCCAAGGCTTTGCTGAGTGTTGACTTCAGGTGGTAGGTGGGTGAAAGAGGAGTTGGAGACACAGGCCCCCTGGACTATGCTTCTCTCTCTGTGGTGGGGACAGCCATCTCAGCTCCACTTTAAGTAGTAACTAATCCCAGTTCTAGAATCCAAACCTTGAGTATAAATTAGGTGCACTCAGCAAGAAGTTAGGAAGCAAGTGAACATTTACATGAAAATCGGAAGGAAGGACCCCTGTTTCTCCCACTGTCTACCAACATTGCTTCATGAAGATGCCAAGTCTTAAATGAATAGGGCAAGTGGTACAGAATTGTTGTTCAGTCACTAAGTCATGTCTGACTCTTTGACACCCCGTGGACTGCAGCATGCCAGGCTCCCATCCTTCACTATCTCCTGGAGTTTGCTCAACTTCATGTCCGTTGAGTTGGTGATGCCATGTAAACATCTCATCCTCTGCTGCCCTCTTCTCCTTTTGCCTTCAATCTTTCCCAACATCAGGGTCTTTTCCAGTGAGTTGGCTCTTCGCATCAGGTGGGCAAAGTATCAGAGCTTCAGCTCCACCTATCCTTCCAATCAATATTCAGGGCTGATTTATTTTAGGATTGACTGGTTTGATCTCACAGTCCAAGGAACTCTTAAGAGAATTAGTACAGAACATTAGTATCCAAAAGGACCTCCCCTTTGGATCCATGTAGGAAATACTGAGATTGCTCCCATCATATCTATCCTGATGGTCTTCTCTCCTTTGCAAATCAAACATCTTGGTGAGAAGGCACCCAGAAATTAAATGCATTTGCCTCTAGAAGTGAAAACATCTGGAATCTTATGATAAAGCTGATCAATATTATCTGCTGGTCCTTATTGCTCTTCTGGATGTGAGAACACTTTGGCCCTACTGTCAGCCTGGTTGCAGATCTCTGTGGCCATGTAGACCCTGGGAGCACTGGTGGAGGCCCAGCTCAGCCAAGATGGAGAGGAATGAGCTCCCAGGGAGAGGAGTTTAAGGGAAAGCCTAGCTGCTTTGGATGTACAGCCTATTGGTTTCCACCCTCACTGTGCCATTTGTTAGGTGTGTGCCCTTGGGCAAATTAGTTAGTCTGAGTCTCAGTTTCCTCATCTTCAAAATGAGAATAATAACAAAAGCCAAGCTGAATGGGTGGTTGCAAGGATGAGATGAGACCACATGTATATGAAGCCTTATGCAAAACAGCTGGGCAGAGTCAGGACTTGGTTGCTTGTTGTTTAGTCACTAAGTTGTGCCCAATTCTTTGAGATCCCATGAACTGCAGCTCACCAGGCTCCCCTGTCCATGGGATTTTTCCAGGCAAGAATACTGGAGTGGGTTACCATTGCCTTCTCCAGGGGATCTTCCTGACCCAGGAATCAACCCACATCTCTTTCACTGACAGACAGATTCTTTACCACAGAGTCACCTGGGAAGCCCAAGGACTTGCTAAGTGATAGCTATTATGGTTATTATCCCTCAGTGCATCACTCAAGACATCCTCCCCTGTTCAGTCCTGCTTGGGATTGGATAGAGCAGACGAAAAGCAATGGGTCTGAGTGTGGCTGGTTTGTGTGTTGATCAAGAAGAATAGGTGTGTCCCAAGATCATGACAATATCATGGGTGTGTCTCAAACCAATTCAGGTTGGACCATCTCTGACAAAGACACATCACAAGTCTGAGCCACGTGAGATGCTCAAGTCCTGGGCAAAGCCTGTTTCCTGATTCTTCCTACTGGACTGTTCCCACAGGAAAGGATTTAGCAGCCACACACCCTTAGTTTCCTGCATCTCTCTTTTTCTCAGTCTCTTCTCAATCTATAGGCTCAATGGAAGAGCTGGGGCCACTTCAGGGACCTCACTTTATCACTTAAAAGAGAGGAGCATAACCTATGCTTGACATACCTACTTGGACCTCCTGGTAAATGACCAGATGCCATTCCTTGTTAGGTGGATCAGGGTTGGACGAGCACAGAATGTTCTGTGTTCACCCATCCATCAGGTCTGACCTGTGAGAGCACCACAAAGAGTCGCTCAGTTGTGTCCGACTCTTTGTGACCCCATGGACTGTAGTCTGCCAGGTTCCTCTGTCCATGGGATTTCCCAGGCAAGAATACTGGAGAGCATAGCCATTCCCCTCTCCAAGGGATCTTCTCAACACAGGGATCAAACCTGGGTCTCCTGCATTGCAGATGGATTCTTTACTGTCTGAGCCACCAGGGAAGCCCAAGAGTACCACAAGCTTTATCCAAAACATCATGTCATTCACCTACTCTAGAGGCAGAAGTTCTACCCTACTAGAATCCTCGTTTGGCATGATAGCTTTGTAAGGCTAAAAATACCTCTCTGGGAGTAGTCAAAAGCAATCATTATCTTCTTTTAAGTATAATTCTATTTATTTATTTTTGGCTGTGCGGCACCTTTGCTGTTGTGTGGTTTTTCTCTAGCTGGGGTGAGCGAGGTCTGCTCTCTAGCTGCCCTGTGGGGAACTGGCTCTAGTGCCCCTGGGGCACTGGCTCTAGGGCATGCAGGCTCCAGTAGTCGAGGCTTTCAGGCCCTAGAGCAGAGTCTCAATGGTTGCGGTACACTGGCTTAGTTGCTCCGTGGCATGTGGCATCTTTCTGGACCAGGGATCAAACCCGCATCTCCTGCAGCAGCAGGTGGATTCTTTACCACTGAGCCACCAGGGAAGCCCAGTCATTATCTTCTTGATGTAAGTTGTTCACAGGGGTTTCACTCATCGTAGCAAGAAAATATTATGAGACTACAAGAAATAGAAGCATTGGGTGGAAAGACAAATGGTTGAGAGGCAGCCAATGACTTCACTCTGGTGTGTGGAGCCCTGGGCAATGGGAAGAGGCTGACTTCATCTATTGGAAGGGAGGCCGGGGAGCAGGGACCAAGCTTTCACCCGCTTCACAGTTCTGCCAAGATTCTGCCCCATCATTCTTTCTGCCCCGTCTGGAATGGAGAAGTCAAGTGTGGAGACAGGAGGCAGACCCTTATCAAAGAGTGAACACATGTAGTGGGATTAGGGCCCGTGGACACGAATAACTCCAGCAGGCTGGCCCCGATATCTTCCTGATCTGTTTGAAGGGAGGGATCCTCGGGCTGAGACATAACCTCACCCCCAAAGCCAAAGTATGTCATGGAGCTTTTAATAACCCTGCCTGTGCCGGCCTCCCCCACAAAGGGGAACAGCTGGCCTCACCCTCCCTTCTTTTCATTGTCACTTGTCCTCTGTGATTCCAGGACATTGTCTTCGAATGGGTGTCCCCACTCTGAGAAGCATGCATCAAGGGTATTAGCAGCAATCATTTGATAATTTCTTGAATGCTATTGTTTCTGGGATTGTCTGTCTACGTGATGGTTACAAAAGGCAGTTGGGGAGATTTGGTCTAATTAGGGGCCCATGAGACGTTTCACCTGCCTTCAGTTTCAGTTCCACCCATGTTTGCCTGGGCCACCCAGGCCCCATGACACCTCCTGCTCTCAGCGCTGGAGGAGAAGCCCCACACAGTCTGGGAGCACTTCAGACCAGTGCCACGGGCCAGGTCTACTTTTGAGGACCTCCTGTCTCCTCGTTCAGTGCCTCTCCACCTACTCATGGGGACCCCCAGCAAGCCCACACTCACCCAGCAGCAAATGCCAGTCAATTGTTCCTTTCTAGGAATTTTGGGAGCCAGTTGACATTGCATTGTTGTTTAGTTGCTAAGTTGTGTCCAGCTCTGTGCAACTCCATGGGCTGGAGCTCACCGAGCTCCTCTATTCATGGGATTTACCAGGCAAGAATGCTGGAGTGGGCTGCCATTTCCTACTCCAGGGGATCTTCCTGACCCAGGATCAAACCCATGTCTCTTGTGTCTCTTGCATTGGCAAGGGGTTCTTTACCACTAAGTCACCTGGGAAGCCCTGGCAAATCATGGTTGCTAAGTAAATACTTATGAAATGACTTATAGTAACCTGAACTTAATGGCATTGAAGTGCTATTTAATCAGGAAGTTCAGTTCAGTTCAGTTCAGTGGCTCAGTTGTGTCCAACTCTTTGAGATCCCATGAATCACAGCACGCCAGGCCTCCCTGTCCATCACCAACTCCTGGAGTTCACTCAGACTCACGTCCATCGAGTCAGTGATGCCATCCAGCCATCTCATCCTCTGTCGTCCCCTTCTCCTCCTGCCCCCAATCCCTCCCAGCATCAAAGTCTTTTCCAATGAGTCAACTCTTCTCATGAGGTGGCCGAAGTACTGGAGTTTCAGCTTTAGCATCATTCCTTCCAAAGAAATCCCAAGGCTGATCTCCTTCAGAATGGACTGGTTGGATCTCCTTGCAGTCCAAGGGACTCTCAAGAGTCTTCTCCAACACCACAGTTCAAAAGCATCCATTCTTCAGCGCTCAGCCTTCTTCACAGGAGAAGTAGACGGGTCTAAAAGCACAAATCTTCGGACAGCTTCTACTTCTTGGTTCTAAAGCAATTCCATTGGAGAATCCAGTTGCTAAGCCCAATTCAAAAATATAAGACCCCACCATGACCTTTAATCAAGTTGTTAACACTTTTTGTGACCCAATTAGCTTAGCTGCTTAGAGCAGGTTATTAAGGAGGCTGTGGTTAGAATGAAGCTGAATAGGGGAATAGAGCTATGTCTTGAACCCTGGGCTTCCTTGGTGGCTCAATGGGTAGAGAATCTGCCTGCAACGCAGGAAACCCGGGTTCGATCCTTGGGTTAGGAAGATCCCCTGGAGAAGGAAATGGCAACCCATTCTAATATTCTTGCCTAGAGAATCCCATGGCCTGGAGAGAGAAGCCTGGAGAGCTATGGTTCATGGAGTTGCAAAGAGCCGGACACAACTGAGTGACTAACACTTCAACTTGAACTTCATCAATTTCTTGGTTATTCAAGGCTTCTGGAAAGAGACTGTACATGTGGCTGTACACATCTATCCACCTTGCTGAAAATACCTCTTATCTTTGATGGGTCAACAAAGGCAAGTGATTCCCCATCCCTCTCTAAGGCAGGGTAAGTGTCCTCTGCTCCAGGACTGTCTCAAGGTGTTCAGATAAAGGCTATGAAAGTCCTTTAGCAGGAAAAGGCACCATGGCGAGCTGTCCTTTATGTAGAGAGATGATACTGATCTACTTTATTTTTTTTAATTGATACAACAATGTGATAGTTAGAGGTGTAAATACGTATATACATATAACTACTCTTTTTTAGATTCTTTTTCCATGTAGGTTATTACCGAGTATTGAGGAGAGTTCTCTGTGTTCTACATACAGTAGGCATGACATTAACTTGTTGGTTATCTATTTTACATACTAGTGTGTAACTATTATAGTAGTTTGTGTTATACTGATCTACTTTCAACAGGGCATGGGCTGAAAGGTGTTTTCTCAATAGCAGAACTGGGCTTCTCCAGCTAAGTCATTCTCTATAACTAAGTTTTCTTGAGCACAGTGGATCTGAATGGCCAGGATGGGGTTATAGACATTCTGTACTTCTGATATACTGTGGCATTTTCTTAAATTCTGATGACATTTTTCAAGGTGCAGTTATAGACCTCTGACTGCTCCTCTTCCCAATCCCAACTCCTGCGTGGGGCACATCTAAACCTGGGTGCAGTCCCCAGGTTTTCTCTTGCTCACTAACCCTCTGCCTTTTTTTTTTTTTTTTTTTTTTTGGCCATACCACATGGCTTGCAGAATCTTGAGATCTTAGTACCCCAAACAGAGACTGAACCTGGACCCTCAGGAGGGGAAGCACTGAGTCTTAACCAGCAGACTGCTAGGGAATTCCCTTGTTAATCAGTCCTTAAGTCAGACTTGTAGATAACTATTTCCTAAGCATGAGCATTAACCTGCTGGGGGTTCATCTGGTTTGGACAGAGGTTCTCAAATTATGGTCTATAAATCAGCAATAGCAGCAGCATCACCCAGGAACATGTTAGGAATGTAAATTCTGAGGGTCCACCATAGATCAATGTGCATGAGAGCTCAGTCGTTCAGTCATGTCCAAGTCTTTGTGACCTCATAGTCTGCCAGGCTCCTCTGTCCATGGGATTTCCCAGGCTAGGATACTGGAGTGGGTTACCATTTCCTCCTCCTAGGGATCTTCCTGACTCAAGGATCAAACTGGCATCTCTTGCACTGGAGGCAGATTCTCACCTGGGAAGCCCATAGATCAATGTATCAGGGTCCCTAAATCTAAGTTTTAACAAACTCTCCAGTTAATTCACATTCCAGCTGATCTCAAGTTGAGAACCACTGGTCAGTATTTCAGACCATATTGTAACCTCAACATTCTCCAAATTAGAACTTGGAATGGAATTATAAAACAGGAAGTCTTCTAAAATAAATATTGTTCACCCACCTCATTTTTCAGGTGGGTCAGTTGAGGCTGGAACAATTTGTCCAAAGACATGGTAAGTTCCTCACAGTACCTGAGTCTCCTGGGTTCATATTCAGAACTCAGAGAGCACAGATCAGAGTGTTCCCAGAAGGTTTGGTCTTGGAACTGTGTTCATTTCTCTCCTGTCAGGGCAGAAACTGACATTTCTTGGGCTTTGACCTTCTGGGCTGAGATACAAACGCTTCCCTCCCGCTTTTACTCTTTCCTCCTAATTTCTGAAGGGCTTCCAGATGGTGCTAGTGGTGAAGAACCTACCTGCCAATGCAGGAGACATAATAGGGTTCGATCCCTGGGTCAGGAAGATCTCCTGGAGGAGGGCATGGCAACCCACCCCAGTATTCTTGCCTGGAGAATCCCATGGATATAGGAGCTTGGCGGGCTACAGTCCATAGGATTGTAAAGAGTCAGACAGGACTGAAGCGACTGAGGACGCAAGCATGCATGCAATCTCTAACCACACCCAAAAGCAGAACCGTCCTGCAGGAGAAAAAAAAATCTCCAAAGTCTTGGTGCAGAAGTGTGGCCTGCCTTCCGGAGCTCCAACAGGTGATTCCCAAATGTAATTGTCACCCAGATTCCCTGCGTGCCTGAGAACAGATGGGCAGCCTATAGAGGACTCCCTCCTGGAATTTTGGGAAAACATATTCACATGGGTGGAGGAGGGGCTGCAAAATGTCTCCCAACAGGTCGGCTGCAAATGCACAAGGCCTGGCAACCTTCACTGCCCTTAAAAAGGAAAGAACTTGCTGTGTTTGGGGCTGGTCCATTATCACTTGGGCAAAACAAAACAAAACAAAACAAAACCCTAAACCTCCTTTCCAGCCTCTGCTGCCTATGTCCTTCCAACTCAGGACCATTGCCAGCTTTAAATTTCATCTATCATTTGAGACCATATGTGGAAATTCTGATCACTGACATTTTTATTTTTATCTCTCAGACGGAGAAGGCTTGTCTCTCTTCCAAACCATCTTATTAAAAAGGGTAGAGTTGACTCCAAGTGCTGCAGGCAGAATGGTGACAAGTGAAGGCAGGGGTGGGGGGGCATGGGGGATGTGGGGGGAGTTGGGTGCTTTGGGAAGGACAGGGCTGGTGCAAATCCCAGCTTGTCTCAGGCTCTCCTGCATCGTTCATGAAGCTTCCACTCACTCTCTTCCCAAGACCTTCAAAAGCCTTGACTTATACAATCTGCCCATCTCCTCTCCCCTGAACACAGTGCTGTGCGTTCCTCTATCAAAAGAGGTTGAAACAGTAAATTGTTGGAAGAACACTGATTCCTTCTCCTTCCAAAAATTTCTTTTTTTCCCCCTAGCTTTGGCATTAAGTTTTTGGCATTGGGTACCCTAGCTCTTTGCTTTCAGGAGATCTGTAAGTTAATATCTGCAAAGAAATAATCGCTAAAAGCCAGTAAGGGTTCACTGAGAACTGGCCATGTGGAACTAACCCCATTTCCTCTTTTTTAAAAATGGTTACCAGGCAGCAGGTCAGAAGAATGCTATCATTATGTAGAGTATCTTTATTTCAGAAGGGCATTTAATGGTCTTTCATGGTAGCCATGTTAAAACAAATAAATAAAACAAAAAACAGAGAAATAAAGACTATATCCAAGTACTGCATATGAATTCACAGTGGTTATCATTCGACTTGGATGAAGGTCTTTTGTGCCCTGACCTCTGCCCACCCCCACATGCCTTGCTTGTATTCAGTAATTTCTACAAAAGCAGAGGAGGGCTGTTTATCAAATTTATGTAAGGTATATCACAGAGAAAGATGGATGGTTTGGATAACAAGATGAAGATTCAAACATTCTCAAAAGATAAGCGTGTATAACTAAAAGCCAAAAAAGTAGAATTCTTAATCCCACATCCTGCAATTAATCACATAAAAAGAAAATGAGGGCAACTGGGCGGGCATAATAGTCATTGGCCAAAGCAAACAAAAAAATAAACAAAGACTTAGTGGTCCCATTCAACTTAAGCTCTGACATGCAGCTGCCAAGAAAGCCAGACACTTCGGGGTTCTATTAATAGAAGCATATGCAGCAGATCAAAGGGGACGATGGCCCCACCGCACCCTGCACGGGACAGAGCGCAGCTGGACTCCTGCCTTGCCCTCTTATGCCCGCCACCCTCTGGAGGGACACTGACCGATAGGAGGCTGTGCAGAGGGCCGGACGCAGGACAGCCCCCCACCTGGGACCTGATTCACGGATGCGCCAAGAAATGGGCAAGTTCAAGAGGCTCTGGAAGTTATAAAAAGCCAGTTTCAGCACGACGAAAGGAAGATTTTCTGATAATCAAAGCTACTCAATAATGGTCTATCGTTTTCTCCCAAATTAATGAACTACTTTTCATACAGAAGGCTTCAACTCAATTTGTAAGATACATCATATCTATATAGATATAGATATAGATATAGACATAGATATAGATATAGATATAGATATAGATATAGATATAGATCTGGCAGCAGCAGGTCTTTGTTGCAGAATGCAGAGTCTAGTTCCCTGACCAGGAACCAAACCTGGGACCCCTGCATTGGGAACATGGAGTCTTAGCCACTTGATCACCAGGGACGTCCTGATACACCTGATATTTTGTTGGAAGGGTGTCTCTTTAGCGTGAATATGATTCTAGGTCCTTTCTAAGACTATTTTCAACTCAAAGATTCTGTATTTGGCCTAGTTTTTTTCACCACATCAGCACCCTGGATTGGGAACCATGAGATTTGGTTTTCAAATATGATTTTGATAAGACCCAGCTGGGCAAGTAATTTCTCTCTAGGTTTCAGGTGTTTGTTTGTTTGTTTGTTTAATTTGAAAAGTAGGAGGGATAAATTACATGATTTCTAAGGTCACTCTTAGGAAAAATATTCAATTTATTATATTTTTTAAATTATAAAGAATTTTTGCTGTTGTTCAGTGACTAAGTCGTGTCTGACTCTTTGTGACCCCATGGACTACAGCACACCAGGCTCCCCTGTCCTCCGTTATCTCCCGGAGTTAGCTCCAGTTCATGTCCATTGAGTCAGTGATGCCATCCAACCATCTCATCCTCTGCCATCCTCTTCTCCTTTTGCCTTCAGTCTTTCCCAGCATAAGGATATTTTCCAATGAGTCAGCTCTTTGCATCAGGTGGCCAAAGTATTGGAATTTCAGCTTCAGTATCAGTCCTTTCAGTGAATAGTCATGGCTGATTTCCTTTAGGAATGGCTGGTTTGATCTCCTTGCAGTCCAAGGGACTCACGAGAGTCTTTGCCAGTTCCACAAGGTGAAAGCATCAGTTCTTTGTCACTTGCCTTCTTCATGGTCCAGCTCTCACATTTGTACATGACTACTGGAAAAGCCATAGCTTTGATTATATGGACCTTAGTTTGCAAAGTGATGTCCTTGCTATTTAAGATGCTGTCTGGGTTTGTCATAGCTTTTCTTCCAACGAGCAAACATCTTTTAATTTCATGGCTGCAGTCACCATCCACAGTGATTTTGGAGCCCAAGAAAAGAAAATCTGTCACTGCTTCCACTTTTTCCCCATCTATTTGCCATGAAGTGATGGGACCAGATACCATGATCTTAGTTTTCTGAGTTGAGTTTCATTATATTTTTTAAATTGCAAAGTTACTGAGTTAGAGAAGTGATCACTAACTAGGTAGAAGAGAATCTTGGAAAACTTATCTTGCAAAATGAATATTTCAGGATCTGCTTAAAGAAACCATTTCATCTTTAATTCCCCTTTCCTAGCCTCTGACAGAGGATGTCTAAGAAGGTAGTCCATAAATTTCTGCAAATGGATATGTTTTAGTGATGGTGGCTACAGGGCTTTTTTCCAAAAATGAAATTCTTTTATGCCCATAGGAACTAGCCAGTGCTTTTCTATAGCATTGCAACACTAAAAAGCTGTAAAACTCTTGACACTAAGCCTCATAAGCACTGTAGAGATGCCTTTGGTCCTAGCTGGTAGAGACCTAACTACCTACAACCACTTCAAAGAGTGATTTAAATGTTTCTATTAAAGTTTAAAACTGTCTTACTCCCTGACCAGTGATTCCTTTTCTTAGTTCAACCCTACAGAACTATACTCACATGTGTGAAGAGGGCTGTGTATGGGTGATCATTGTATATCTGTTTGTAACAGCAGAATCCTGAGGACGTCTAATTGCTCCTGAACACAGGAACGGCCAACCAAGACGCTGGGCATCCATCCAAGGAACACCGTGCTTGTGCTTGATCACCAGGTCAAGTTCGACTCCTTGAGACCCCATGGACTATAGCCTGCCATGCTCCTCTGTCCGTGGGGTTCTCTCAGCAAGAACACTGAAGTGGGTTCCGTTTCCTTCTCCAGGGGATCTTCCCAGACCAGGGACTGAACCTGCACCTCTTGCATCGGCAGGTGGGTTCTTTACCACTCGGCCACCAGGGAAGCCCTAAGGAACACTGCAGCAGCTAAAGAGAGGGGACTGATGAATGAAGAATTATATGACTCATTCTAGTGAGTGAGAACAAAATAAGTTGCAGATAATATATCCAATATAATATTCAATTATTTTAATATTCATAATATTCAACTATGTTGCTTGACCTGTGTATAATGGGCCCTGCACTTTGCCTTTGATTTTTCTGAATTGGTGACTCATATTCTACATTGAGGAGTTTAAATTAAAATACAGATTTACTCTTTAAAAGAAAATAAGCTTTTGAGAATTCCCTGATGGGCTAGTGGTTAGGACTCCAAGCTTCCAGTGCAGGGGGCAAAGGTTCATTCCCTGTTCTGGGAACTAAGATCCTATAAGACGTGTGGGGCCAAAAAACAAAATGGCTTTTAAATCTAAGCTGATAATTTATTGTGTATAAAACATGCATAGAAATAAAATATGTAACAACAATTACACAAAAGGTTGAGGGGGCAAAATGGAAACATAATGTTAAAATATTCTCAGAGTACACATTAAATGATATAATGTTATTTGAAAATAGGCTCTAACAATTTAAAGATCATTATTGTGAACTCTTTAAAGTTCATCTCTTAAAAAATTAAAGCAAAAAGGGGTAGCTAATAAGCCAACATTGTAATTGAAATAATAAATTTTAATAATTTATTATAGGAATAAGAAAGATCCCCAATGAACCCCAAAGAAGAACAAAGATAGAAGAGAAAAGGGACAAAAGATAGATGGTATAAATTAAAAAAATATATAGTAAGATAATCAATTTATATCCAAATACTAAATACATTAAGCATAGAAGTTATCAGTTCAGTTCAGCTCAATTGCTCAGTCGTGTCCAACTCTCTGCGACCCCATGAATGGCAGCACCCCAGGCCTCCCTGTCTATCACCAACTCCTGGAGCCCACCCAAACCCATGTCCATTGAGTCAGTGATGCCATCCTACCATCTCATCCTCTGTTGTCCCCTTCTCCTCCTGCCCTAAATCTTTCCCAGCATCAGGATCTTTTCAAATGAGGCAGCTCTTCCCATCAGGTGGCTAAAGTATTGGAGTTTTAGCTTCAACATCAGTCCTTCCAATGAACACCTAGGACTGATCTCCTTTAGGATGGACTGGTTGGATCTCCTTGCAGTCCAAGGGACTCTCAAGAGTCTTCTCCAACACCACAGTTCAAAAGCATCAATTCTTCGGCACTCAGCTTTCTTTATAGTCCAACTCTCACACCCATACATGAGTACTGAAAAACCATAGCCTTGACTAGACGGACCTTTGGCAAAGTCTCTGCTTTTTAATATGCTGTCTAGGTTGGTCATAACTTTTCTTCCAAGGAGTAAGTGTCTTTTAATTTCATGGCTGCAGTCACCATCTGCAGTGATTTTGGAGCCCCCCAAAAATAAAGCCTAACACTGTTTCCACTGTTTCCCCATCTATTTGCCATGAAATGATGGGACTGGATGCCATGATCTTAGTTTTCTGAATGTTGAGCTTTAAGCCAACTTTTCCACTCTCCTCTTTCACTTTCATCAAGAGGCTCTTTAGTTCTTCATTTTCTGCCATAAGGGTGGTGTCATCTGCATATCTGAGGTTAGTGATATTTCTCCCGGCAATCTTGATTCCAGCTTCTGCTTCATCCAGTCCAGCGTTTCTCATGAAGTACTCTGCATAGAAGTTAAATAAGCAGGGTGACAATATACAGCCTTGACGTACTCCTTTCCCTATTTGGAACCAGTCCATTGTTCCACGTCCAGTTCTAACTGTTGCTTCCTGACCTGCATACAGATTTCTCAAGAGGCAGATCAGGTGGTCTGGTATTCCCATCTCTTTCAGAATTTTCCACAGTTAATATTCCAATTATAAAACAGACATGGAAAAGAAAACAAGACTCAGATAAATATACTATTTAAGAAATTCAAATATAATGACAAAGACGAGTTAAAAGGACAGAAAATATATGTCAATATATTTTTTCTTACCGGCCATCAGAAAGATAGAGTAGCTATGTTAATATCAAAAACTAGACTTCATTAAAAGGATCACAACCAAGACAAGGGACATTTAATAATAATAAATGAATAAATTCCTTAAGAGGTTGTAGTAACCCTGAAAATGTATGTACCCAATAACAGGGTTTCAAAATGTAGGAAGCAAAAACTAATAGATCTTAAAGGAGAGACAGAACAACCCACAACTGTAACTAGATATTTCAACACTCTTCTCTCAGCAATTGATATAATGAGTAGAAAAAAAAAATTGACAAAAGAACACTATTAACCAACTTGACCTAATTAAAATTTCTAAACACGCTGCCCAACAATAGCAGAATATACATTCAGTACACATTAACATTCACCAATATAAATCATATTCTGGGCCATATGACAAGTCTCAACATACTTAGGAAGGTTACAATAGTACACAACATGATTTCAATTACAATGGAATTAAATTGTAAAGTAGCTTTTAAGAATTTTTAATTAATTATAAATGTATTAGAGTGTAGATGGGAGAATCCTGAAATATATTTGCTTCAAATCTTCAAAAGTGTGGAGCTGAACTTGACTTTCAAGCCTGAACAAAGCATGATTGATTCTTACTCTTTTCAATTCCTTCAAGGCTACAGACCCTCTCAAGACTTCCCTAGTCACCAAAATAGTAGGCAGCAATGTCTTTTCATAGAAGCAAAGTAACAGTTGCCCATATATGTTCTGAAAGATTCCATGAAAAGCCCCTACCTTTTGCCCCCAGTATCTCCCTCTCCTGTCTGTTGTGGTAACCACATGTAAAGTTGTGTTTGGGCATTTGTCCAAGTAGGAAACTATAAAACCCAAAAGAGCTGTGAGTGTCAGTATCGGACATTTTTCAGTAGATCACTTTATCGTAGGTAGACTACTCAAGCTGTTAAGGAACCAATGCATTTTTATGGAGGAGATGAGAAAGCATCAAAATGCCCAGATTATGGTCCTATCTTAGCTGAACAAGCCCAGAAAGGATGCTTCTACAGATGACCTGAAGAATCTTACGGGGTGAACATTATCAGGAGAAAAGAGAGAGAGGGGGCAAAGATTGGGATACAGTGAAAGGCAAAGCTGATTAGTGACAGCCAACTGGCTCCTGCCTCTACTGTAGTACTGTCATAGATCTAATGAGAATGAAGACTTGCTCCCGTACTTTTCTGCGCCTTCCTAGAGGATGCAAATGCCTGAAACATATCCTGGCAGGCACCCCATGGAGACAAGGCCTTTACCATGGAATGTTCCATGACGTGGACTCAGATGGCCCCAAAAGAAACATTTCCCAAGAGGTCCTGGCTAAAAGATTTATTTCATTGGATCGTATTCCTTTGTTTCCCAGGGTCTAACTATATGTCCTTGCTTTACCCATGTCTCTAACCGTAAGATCATCTTTTGAGCTTGTTATGATCATGGATAACCTCTTATTCTGCATCCGGGAAAAGCCAAGAGAATCTGGCAGGTGAGATGACCAGTCATCCAGTGTGATATGAGGAGTCAACCCTTCCTTCAAGGCCACTTCCTTTCTCCAAATCTCCCTTCTCACAGTTGCAGACTCATTTTTTTTGGACTGAGGCCAGTCGGTTTTATGCTTCTGCAAGGCAAATTTCAAGCCTTATCCATCTTTGAATCCATTAAAAGCAAGAGAGGCAATTCTTTGTTCTGGACTCTGCACAGGCAAGAAAGCTCCATCAACATAGCTTGCACTGTGTTGCGTTCAGTTCAATTCAGTCGCTCAGTTGTGTCCAACTCTTTGCGACCCTATGGACTGCAGCATGCCAGGCTTCCCTGTCCATCACCAACTCTTAGAGCTTGCTCAAACTCATGTCCATCAAGTTGGTGATGACATCCAACCATCTCATTGTCTGTCTTTCCCTTCTCCCGCCTTCAGTCTTTCCCAGCATCAGGGTCTTTTCAAATGAGTCAGTTCTTTGCATCAAGTGGCCAAAGTATTGGAGCTTCAGCTTCAGCATCAGTCCTTTAGGATTTCCTTTAGGACTGACTGGCTGGATCTCCTTGCAGTCCAAGGGACTCTCAAGAGTCTTCTCCAACACCACAGTTCAAAAACATCAATTCTTCAGTATTCAGCTTTCTTTATAGTCCAACTCTCACATCCATACATGACTACTGAAAAAACCATAGCTCTGACTAGATGGGCCTTTGTCGGCAAAGTAATGTTTCTGCTTTATAATATGCTATCAAGGTTGGTCATAGCTTTTTCTTCCAAAGAGCAAGTGTCTTTTAATTTCGTGGTTGCAGTCACCATCTGCAGTGATTTTGGAGCCCAAGAAAATAAAGTCTGACCCTGTTTCCACTGTTTCCCCATCTACTTGCCATGAAGTGATGGAACTGGATGACATAATCTTAGTTTTCTGAATGTTGAGCTTTAAGCCAACTTTTTCACTCTCTTCTTTCACTTTCATCAGGAGGCTCTTTAGTTCTTCACTTTCTGCCATAAGGGTAATGTCATATGCATGTCTGAGGTTATTGATATTTCTCCCAGC
Source organism: Capra hircus (assembly GCF_001704415.2). Classification (NCBI taxonomy): domain Eukaryota; kingdom Metazoa; phylum Chordata; class Mammalia; order Artiodactyla; family Bovidae; genus Capra; species Capra hircus. Next base: position 103,822,773 of record NC_030812.1, read on the forward strand.
AATCTTGATTCCAGCTTGTGCTTCATCCAGCCCAGCATGTCACATGATGTACTCTGCATATAAGTTAAATAAGCAGGGTGACAATACACAGCCTTGATGTATTCCTTTCCCAATTTGGAACCAGTCTGTTGTTCCATGTCTGGTTCTGACTGTTGCTTCTTGACCTGCATGCAGATTTCTCAGGAGGCAGGTCAGGTGGTACATTAAGGTCTCTTAAAATGCAAAGCCTCTTGAAGGTGTGCAGCCTTGACTCTTACCAGTTAGACCAGGAGTTACTGTAGGTTTGGAGAATTCTCCCCCAAGGGAAGTTTGGTGGGAGGGAAAGATATAAGTTGGTATGTGGTGGTAGTTTAGTCCCTAACTCGTGTCCGATTCTTTGCAACCCCATGGACTGGAGTCCACCAAGCTTCTCTGGCCATGGGATTTTCCAGGCAAGAATACTGGAATGTATTGCCATTTCCTTCTCCAGGATATCTTCCTGACCCAAGGACTGAACCTGCACCTCCTGTATCTTCTACATTGGCAGGCAGAATCTTTATCACTAGCACCACCTGGAAAGCCCCACTGAGCAGGGGCACTGCTACCCTTTTGAGTGGGATCATTTTTCATTATGGATGAGGAAGTGGCAACCCACTCCAGTTTTCTTGCCTGGAGAATCCCATGGACAGAGGAGCCTGGCGAGCTACAGTCCATGGGGTTGCAAAGAGTTGGACACCACTGAGCAACTGAGCATGAGCACAAGGATTCAATTCCAGGAAATGTACTTACAAAGGAAACGTTTTGGTAACATTTACTTACAGTATTTGGGGCTGTGAAGGTGATAAAATTTTTTCTGACATCAGATTTTTAGGCAAGTACTGAATGGAATTCAAAGTAGAAAGTCAACAAACACCTGGAGTAACAGGCAAATTTGGCCTCGGAGTACAGAATGAAGCAGGGCAAAGGCTAACAGAGTTTTGTCAAGAGAACGCACTGGTCACAGCAAACACCCTCTTCCAACAACACAAGGGAAGACTCTACACATGGACATCATCAGATGGCCAACACCGAAATCAGATTGGTTATATTCTTTGCAGCCAAAGATGGAGAAGCTCTATACAGTCAGCAAAAACAAGACCAGGAGCTGACTGTGGCTCAGATTATGAACTCCTTATTACCAAATTCAGACTTAAATTGATGAAAGTAGGGAAAACCACTAGACCATTCAGGTATGATTTAAATCAAATCCCTTATGATTATAGAGTGGAAGTGACAAATAGATTTATGGGACTAGATCTGATAGACAGAATGCCTGATGAGCTATGGATGGAGGTTTGTGACATTGTACAGGAGACAGGGATCAAGACCATACCCAAGAAAAAAAAATGCAAAAAAGCAAAATGACTGTCTAATGAGGCCTTACAAATAGCTGTGAAAAGAAGGGAAGTGAAAAGCAAAGGAGAAAAGGAAAGATATACCCATTTGAATGCAGAGTTCCACAGAATAGCAAGGAGAGATAAGAAAGCTTTCCTCAGTGATCAATGCAAAGAAGTAGAGGAAAGCAATAGAATGGGAAAGACTAGAGATCTCTTCAAGAAAATTAGAGATACCAAGGGAACACTTCATGCAAAGATGGGCACAATAAAGGACAGAAATGGTATGGACCTAAAAGAAGCAGAAGATATTAAGAAGAGGTCGTAAGAATACGTATAAGAACTTTACAAAAAAGATCTTCATGACCCAGATAGTCACAATGGTGTGATCACTCAGCTAGAGCCAGACATCCTGGAATGTGAAGTCAAGTGGGCCTTAGGAAGCATCACTACAAACAAAGCTAGTGGAGGTGATGGAATTCCAATTGAGCTGTTTCAAATCCTGAAAGATGATGCTGTGAAAGTGCGGCACTCAATATGCCAGCAAGTTTGGAAAACTCAGCAGTGGCCACAAGACTGGAAAAGGTCAGTTTTCATTCCAATCCCAAAGAGAGGCAATGCAAAAGAATGCTCAAACTACCGCACAATTGCACTCATCTCACATGCTAGTAAAGTAATGCCCAAAATTCTCCAAGCCAGGCTTCAGCAATACCTGAAGCATGAACTTCCAGATGTTCAAGCTGGTTTTAGAAAAGGCAGAGGAACCAGAGGTCAAATTGCCAACATCCGCTGGATCATGGAAAAAGCAAGAGAGTTTCAGAAAAACATCTATTTCTGCTTTATTGACTATGCCAAAGCCTTTGACTGTGTAGATCAGAATAAACTGTGGAAAATTCTGAAAGAGATGGGAATACCAGACCACCTGATCTGCCTCCTGAGAAACCTATATGCAGGTCAGGAAACAACAGTTAGAACTGGACATGGGACAACAGACTGGTTCCAAATAGGAAAAGGAGTCCGTCAAGGCTGTATATTGTCACCCTGCTTATTTAACTTCTATGCAGAGTACATCATGAGAAACGCTGGGCTGAAGAAGCACAAGCTGGAATCAAGATTGCCAGGAGAAATATCACTAACTTCAGATATGCAGATGACATCACCCTTATGGCAGAAAGTGAAGAAGAACTAAAGAGTCTCTTGATAAAAGTAAAAAGGGAAGAGTGAAAAAGTTGGCTTAAAGCTCAACATTCAGAAAACTAAGATCATGGCCTCTGGTCCCATCACTTCATGGTAATAGATGTAGAAACTGTGGAAACAGTGGCAGAGTTTATTTTTGGGGGGCTCCAAAATCACAGCAGAGGGTGATTGCAGCCATGAAATTAAAAGACGCTTACTCCTTGGAGGAAAGTTATGACCAGATTAGACAGCATATTATAAAGCAGAGACATTACTTTGCCAACAAAGGTCCATCTATTCAAGACTATGGTTTTTCCAGTAGTCACGTATGGATGTGAGAGCTGGAGTATAAATAAAGCTGAGTGCCAAAGAATTGATGCTTTTGAACTGTGGTGTTGGAGAAGACTCTTGAGAGTTCCTTGGACTACAAGGAGAGCAAACCAGTCAGTCCTAAAGGAAATGCCCCGAATATTCATTGAAAGGACTGATGTTGAAGCTGAAACTCCAATACTTTGGCCTCCTGATGTGGAGAGCTGACTCATTTGAAAAGACCTTGATGCTAGGAAAGATTGAAGGCGGGAGGAGAAGGGGACAACAGAGGATGAGATGGTTGGATGGCATAACCGACTCAATGGACATGAGTCTGATTAAACTCTGGGAGATGGTGATGGACAGGGAGGCCTGGCATGCTGCAGTCCATGGGGTCGCAGAGTTGGACATGACTGAATGGAAAGCAGCAGGAATATTTATTGAGCTCCTGAAAGTGAAAGTAGCTCATTCATGTCCGACTCTTTGTGATAGTCCATGGAACTCTCCAGGCCAGAATACTGGAGTGGGTAGCCTACTCCTTCTCCAGCAGATCTTCCCAACCCAGGAATCGAATTGGGGTCTCCTGCATTGCAGGCAAATTTTTTACCAACTGAGCTATCAGGGAAGCCATGGAGCTCCTTAGTGTCCCCAAACATTCTTGCTCTGACAGTCAGAATCAAAACAAATGCCTCCAACAAATGCTTTAAACATTTCCTGGTATGATGAACATTTCCCTTGATTTAGAAGAAGAAATAGTTTGAGTTGTGAAGCTGCACTTACATAGTGCTTTGAAAGAACACACATTTTATTTAGAATTGCTCTTTAGAAGCAAGAATAGATGACTTAATTTTTCAACCTTTAAAAATCTGTGGAGAAAAATGTAGAAATGGTATTTCCTTTTTCACAAAGCTATTTTGAAACTTAATGAATTAATGCTTATTAAGAGCTTGGCTGAAAGGTGAGATGAAAAATATCAGTCATCTATATTCTTCTCTTCCAAATGTTCTTCTGCCAGTAATAAAAGCCTGGGCCCCAGGCACCGTTTTTTGTACTCTTTTCTTTGGAGAGATCCGCCTACAAGTTTCCTTTATCGTGGTGAAACATCATAATTAATAATTCATCCATTATACTATGGCAGACACCAGGCCAAAGATGCAATGCCCCGAGTGCTGGCAGGCTCAGCACCACTCTCTCCTGCTCAACTGCTTGATATTTGTTTGCAGTGCAGAGACACGGCCATGGCAAAGGCCCATGAGGCCTGAGCGGGAGGCCAAAGGTGCTCTCTCTCTTAATCCATGACCTTGCAGGACGCTTTTGGCACCTTGCATGGAGAAGGCTGGTCTTCCCTGGTGGCTCAGTCATTAAAGAATCCGCCTGCAATGCAGAAGACCATCTGTAATGCAGGAGACACGCTTTTGATCCCTGGGTTGGGAAGATGTCCTGGAGAAGAAAATGGCAAAAATGGTCCGGAGAATCCCATGGACAGAGGAGCCTGGCAGACTACAAATCAAGGGATTGTAAGAGTTGGACGTGACTTAGTGACTAAATCACCAGTCACCACTATGGAGAAGGCTACCAGTCATGGACTCAGAAGGCTGCAAGGGGCCAGGAGGATTAAATGGCAGGGACTTGGGTCAAACTCGTACCAGGTCTGGAGACTGTTCAGTAGCTCAGTTGTATCTGACTCTTTGCCACCCTATGGACTATATAGCCTGCGAGGCTCCTCTGTCCATGGGATTTTCCCAGCAAGAATACTGGAGTGAGGTGCCACCCCCTCCTCCAGACCAGGGATTAAACCTGTGTCTCCTGCATTGGCAGGCAGATTCTTTACCACTAGCACCACTTGGGAAGCCAGATTTGGATACAAGGGCGATCTGGACACAACTTTTCCTAACTCCTCCTCTCTGGCTTAGGCTGGAGTTATTTTACCTGGAATGTCAGTGAGTCCCTATTGGATCTTGCCCACCAACCCCTCACTCAGCAGAAACTCGCATGATAGATTTCAATTGGAGATACTGACCAATGTCAGAACTTGACTATAAGAAACCACCTCCCTCCTTCCAGAGTTTACTACATATAGGAAATCCTAGGGAATCATCATCTCTCTCTTCTGCCACCGCAACCCTACATGTTCCAACCTTGGCCATAAGGAAATGTCAGCTAGTAGGCCAGGATTAACAACTGGATGTGCTAAGACACATGAAAACGGAAGCAGTCAGGGGCTAAAGAAACCATCTACTAATCCAGGACCAAACAGGCAACAGGAACACCCTACTGAATCTGTCTGCTCACGTCGGTCAGATGCTGGTCAGTGGCCAAACCTCTCTAGACAAACAGGGCAAGATTCCATATCATGGTACTTTCTTTTTAGGGTCCATGTCATGAATTGGTAACCACTCTAGCGTATCCATCATGACATATTTAAAGCAGCATAGTAGGCTGGCTGGGTTGTGACACAGATTTAAAAAGGTATCATTTCAGTTTTAAATTTCATGGGATCTGGGAGACTATTCAGCGTAAATGACTTGTTTTATGGATAAGAAAACAAAAAGCTCATAAAATGATTCACCCAATTAAGAGCTCTGTGCCAGGAAAGAAGGCAGTAGTTGTACATTTATCTCACTGCCAACCACTACACTCCATCCTGAGTATTCTGTTCCTTTCCGTCCAACTCAGGACAAAATACTGGAACAGCACATCACTGTAGAGGCCACCTTCGGTCTTCTCCAATTTATAGCTAAAACAATTTGCTTGAGAAAGTTGGTACCTTTTTCTTTTAATTTTTATTGAAGTACAGTTGATTTACAATGTTGTGTTAATTTCAGGTGTACAGCAACGTGAATCACTTATACATACACATATATCCACTTTTTTATTAATAGATTCTATTCCCTATATAGGTCATTACAGAATATTGAATAGGGTTCCCTGTGCTATAGAGTAGGTCCTTCTTAGTTACCTGTTTTTATATATAGTAGTCTGTATATGCCAACCCCAATCTCCCAGTTTATCCCCCCTTCCCTCTTGGTAACCGTAAGTTTGCTCACTACATCTGTGGCTCTATTTCTGTTTTGTAAACAAGTTCTTTTTTAAGATGTCACATATAAACTGTATCATATGGAGTTTCTCTGACTGACTTCACTCAGTATGACCATCTCTAGGTCCAGCCATATCACTGCAGATAGCATTATTTCATTCTTTTTATGGCTGAGTAATAGTCTGGTGTTGTTCAGTTGCTCAGTCTGACTCTTTGCAACCCTATGGACTGCAGCACACTAGGCTTCCCTGTCCTTCACCATCTCCCTGAATTTGCCCAAGTTCATGTCCACTGAATCAGTGATGATGCCATCCAACCATCTCATCCTCTGTCATCCCCTTCTCTTCCTGACCTCAATCTTTCCCAGCATCAGGGTTTTCTTTTTTTTTTCCCAATGAGTTAGCTCTTCACATCAGGTGGCTTCCCAGGTAACTCAGCAGTAAAGAATCCACCTGCCAATGCAGGAGACACAAGAAACACAGGATCAATCCTGGGTTGGGAAAATCCCCTGGAGAAGGAAATGGCAACCCACTCCTGTATTTTTGCTTGGAAAATTCCATGGGCAGAGGAGCCTGGTGGGCTATAGTCCATGGGGCCATAAAGAGTTGGACTCAACTGAGAAACTGGAGTGCACACACACACACACACACACGCACACACACACACATATATGCCACTTCTTCTTTATGCTTTTGCTGCTGCTGCTGCTAAGTCGCTTTAGTCGTGCCCGACTCTGTGCGACCCCATAGACGGCAGGCCACCAGGCTCCCCCGTCCCTGGGATTCTCCAGGCAAGAACACTAGAGTGGGTTGCCATTTCCTTCTCCAATGCATGAAAGTGAAAAGTGAAAGTGAAGTTGCTCAGTCGTGTCCAACTCTGTGCGACCCCATGGACTGCAGCCTACCAGGCTCCTCTGTCCATGGGATTTTCCAGGCAAGAGTACTGGAGTGGGGTGCCATTGCCTTCTCCATCTTTATGCTTTTAGCAACGTTTTATCTTCACAGCTCACACCTGATCACTGATCTTTTCCCACCAGGGCTGTATTTGGACACACAGTCATCTGTTGTAGCTTCTTGCTACTCTTGGCAGATTCTGAAAGATTATAAACCCCATCAGGCTAAAGCCAGGTGGGGAAAAGTGTGCACTTAGCCTTGAGGACAGTTAAGGACCATGAAGTCTCATGCAGGATGGAGTTATCCCTTCTCTATGATATGGTCAGGTACCACTAGCGATTCCAAAGCTTCTGTCCCCTGTGGCCTATGCCTGTGCTGAGAGGCCCAAGGCTAGTGCATCTGCACAAGGGCCCCTCTGTCCAAGTTTGGGGCTGCAACCTCCACATCTTGCCATCATCACTGCTCCAGTCTGACTGCCAGCTCCCCAGAATCTCAAAATGATAACATGGAATTGTTCTGGCCTCTTACAGAACTGGTGAGGATCATTATTGTGCCCCAGTTACTATGGAAACCCCTTCCACAAATAAATATTTGAATAAGGATGAGGAACAAGCCCCCTTAAAGAGTATGTATTTCTATTTGATGCTGAAAGAATTTGAGGCCAGTGCAAGGGAAGCTTTGCAGGCAGTCACCAGCTCTTTCCAGAAGGCACGTTGCTTCTCTTTGTGTGATATCCTAACTTCTTTTCTCTCTCTTCTCCTATTTGTCTAGTTTCTCTTCTTTTTCTCTTGGTTCTTTCCTCTACATGTTCTTTCTCCTGTGCATCCCCTTGGCACCTCTTCTCCCTGTTCTCTTGCTTCTTCTCTCACTGCAAAGCAGAGTGCTTTCTGGGCAGCTGAATCTGCGTGGAGCTGGTTTTGATGGGCTCTGTTCCTCAAGACCATGAATGACAGGAGTCCCTGTCCCTTGGCTGCATGTCACAGGGCAGGCCTGTGGCCAAGACCCACTTCCGGGGCTTGCTGGAGAGATGCTGAGAGGTCCTCCTGGCCCGAGCACAGATGGTGGGTGATGGAGTCCGGATGCCGAGACTTAGGGCAGGTCAAAACGATGATCGCTCAAGTGTAAACTGTGCTAATTGCTGGGGACAAAGGGAGAGCCAGACCCCAGTGAAGTGTGTTCCAGGGAGGAGTCCCCAAAGCAAGGGGTAGCTTCAGTTGCTTGTACATTGCTAATAAGAGGCTGGCCTAAGCTTCCAGGTCACCTTGCTTTTAATTCTCATTTTATTGATGTTGAGACTGAGTGCTACTATTTTACCCTAGCATGCAAAAGTTGATTCTGATCATTTGTAACTCTTTCCTGATGGCAGAGATATTTTTCCTGAAAGACGTCTCATTTAAAATAGTTTAAAAATGGTAGAGATGAACCTCTTTGCAAAGCAGGAAGAGAGATACAGACATAGAAAACAAACATGGACACCAAGAGAGGAAAGAGAGGCTGGGTTGAACTGGGAAATTAGGATTGATATATATACACTATCAATGCTATGTATAACATAGATAACTAATGAGAACCTACTGTATAACTCAGGGAACCCTACTCAATATTCTGTGGTGACCTAAATGGGAAGGAAATCCAAAAAAAGGGAATATATATATATATATAGATAGATATGGCTGATTCACTTTGCTGTGCAGGAGAAACTAATACAACATTGTAAAGCAACTATACTCCAATAAAAATTTTTCAAAAATTATAGATGGATAGATGACTGATAGGTCAATAGAAAGCTCGCTGGATAGAAAGAATAGCTGTACACACATACAGACAGACACACACACATATAAATACACAAATATACAGACACAGTACACAGACACACACATTTGTGGGGTTTTGTTTTTGTTTTTTTGCTTGATTTTTGTTTGTTTCCTTTCCTTTTTTTTTTTTTTTTGGCCATTAATCTTGCAAGATCTTGGTTCCAAGCTAGGAAATGGAACCAGGCCCCAGCAATGAAAGTGCTAAGTCTTAACCACGGGGCCACCAGGGAAGTCCCCCTCTCTATCTTTTTTTTTTGTACCTTATCTCTTCTTTTTCTCTATTTTTTGGTGTTTGTTTAATTTTGATTTCTCCCCTATGAACTTTATCCTCAGGATAGAACCCTGGTTTGTAAGAAAATCCTGGAGTCCGACTTCCATTTGTCTCTCGGACCTGACAGCTTGACATGTGCCCTTACCTGCTATTGAAGCGAATAACAGGGCTGCCACTCTGAACTGCAGTTCTCAGCTGTGATCACCGCCCTCTGCAGTGATCACACACATTGGGAGTCTCCTGGCTTCTGGCCTGTCAGGCATACAGTTTTGCTGGTGCTGATAACTTGCAAATCTTGTGGCTGTTGGTGGTTTGCCCCCCATCCACTTGTACATTGTCAACTAGCTTTGCTATTGATGTTGTCCTTGGGCTTTGGTCTTGCCGTCTGCTTGCTTTACCTGTTTTTATTTTTAAAATTCTTTTAATTTAAGAAAAATATTTATCTATTATTTATTTGGCTGTGCTGGGTCTTGGCTGTGGCACACAGGATCTTCAATCTTTATCTCAATGAGTAGGGTCGTTTATTTCTGGCACGTGACCGCTTAGTTGCGGCATCTAGTTCCCTGGCCAAGGATTGAATCCGGGCCCCCTGCATAGGGAGTGTGGAGTCTTAGCCACTGGACCATGAGGGAAGTCCCAATTTTGCCTCTTTTTAATATACGGTTTTGAAAATCTCCCCGAGATATGCTGCTCTTGCCACCTCCTTCTTTCAACAGTTTATTTCTTACTGCAAGAAAAGTCAGCACATATGCATTTCTGTGTGTGTGCTGCGTGTGGACTTCTTGCTTAATTAAAGGTAATTTATATAAAATATACATGTAATGTATGTAAAATAGCATGCACAGGCCTTACACCTCCAGTTTGATGGGTTTTGAGAATTATATGCACTCCTATGACCACTACCCAAAGTTCCATCCACATAGAACAGTGGATAAGTCTCTTCACATCCCTTTTTAGCTGGTCACACTGACTAACCCCTCCTTCCACCAGAGGCAACCGCTTTCCAATTTTATAAACCAGGTGAATTTTTACCTGTTCTTAGACTTCATACAGGGCTTCCCAGGTGGCTCTAGTGGTAAAGAATCTGCCGGCCAATGCAGGAGACATAAGAGACGTGGGTTTGATTCCTGGGTTGAGAAGATACCCTGGAGGAGAGCATGGCAACCCACTCCAGTATTCTTGCCTGCATAGGGAGGGCTGCAGTTCATTGGATCACAAAGAGTCGGACACGACTGAACTGACTTAGCATAGCACAGCAGAGGCTTCAAACAAATGGAACCACAATTTTGTTTCCAATCCTAGACCGTCACTGAGGATTTTTAGTCACACATCAGTGTTGAATTTTAGCAGATGTGTTTCTTGCATGTGTGAAGTTGTTATATTATTTTCTCCTCTATTCTGTTAACACCCTGAATTACATTGATTTAGTTTAAAATATTAACCATGATGGCTATTATTTTTTTAAGGAATTTTCACTTGTATTTATAGAAAAGTATTTTTCAGGTTTTAGCTCTCAGGTTATTCTGGTCTCATACACATGAATTGGAAAGGGATATTTCTTGGACGGCTTTCTGAAAGACTTTGTATAACTGGTATTATGTAATCTGTAGACATTTCATTAGTCTGTAGACATTTCATTAGGTTCACCATTTTGGCCTGGAGTTCATCTTGCCAGAAGATTTTCGATTATAGATTTAATTAAAAAACATAGATACAGGGCTATTCAGAGTTTTCAATTTCCTCTCAAGTTAGTTTTGGTAAATTGTGCTTTTAAATGATTTTGCCCATTTCACTTAAGTTGTCAATTTTATTAGCATAAAATTATTTGTAAATATGCCTTAGTGATAGTGAGTAAAGTCGCTCAGTCGTGTCCGATTCTTTGCGACCCCATGGACTGTAGCCCACCAGGCTCCTCCGTCCATGGGATTCTCCAGGCAAGAATACTGGAGTGGGTTGCCACTGTCCTTTAACTGTCTCTAGTATATGCAGTGTTGATTGTTGTTCATTTGTGATATTGACAGTGTATATATATATATATATGTATATATAATATATCAAATGTCTGAAATCTTTATTTAGTCGCTAAGTCGTGTTTTACTCTTTTGTGACTCCATGGACTGTACCTCTGTTCACAGGATTCTCCAGGCAAGAATACTGGAGTGGGTTGCCATTTCCTTCTTCAGGGGATCTTCCTGACCCAGGGATTGAACCCCCGTCTCCTGCACTGGCCGGTGGATTCTTTTACCCCTGAGCCACTCGGGAAGTCCATCTGCAATCTAGGCAGTAGGTATTCAGTGAATCATGAGATGTAGTCTCTGGCAATCAGAGAGACTTGGGTGGGTGATACTCAGATGTCCAGGTCAATCACTTCTGGAAGTGGCATTAAAGGGATCCTGACAACAATCAAATAAGTCCCAGCCCCCAATTTGTGACTCAAAACCGGCTCTGCTGCCTGGGAAGGAAAAGTCAAACACAAGGCTTGGCTGCAGACTACACAACAGTGGCATCGTAAGGCAGATGGACAAGATGGCAAAAGCAGTGTACAGGTGAAGAAGACGAAGGGTGATGGACTGGATCTGAGTTCTTCCTATGCTGCTCGCTAACTCTGATGTCTCTGTTAATTTATCTAACCCTTTTCATTCTTTTTCCTCCACTGTAACATGAGAATAATGTTAGACACCTCACTGGGCTTTAGGAATATTTATGAAAACAATAAATGTGAAAGCTCCTGGTTCATTACAGACATCTCTTCATCATTTCCTTCTCTTTTCTGAAAGTGTGGTACTTGGTTTTTGGCTTTGATCAGCCCAAGCTGACTGTGTGTGTCTGCATCTGATATTACCATCACCATTGTCACTGTTGTGGTGGTTACTGCAGACTTCGTAGAATTGGAATGGAAAAGACAACTGAAAGACTGAGACCGCAGAGTCTCTGTTCACGCTGACAAACAGCTCTCCCCACAGCTTAAGGAATGGCTTTGATACTCTGTTCCTGTTAGTCGCTCGGTTGTCACTGGTTCTTTGCGACTCCATAGACTGTAGCCCGCCAGGCTCCTCTGTCCATGGGATTTCCCAGGCAAGAATACTGGAGTGGGTTGCCATTCCCTTCTCTGGGGGAATCTTCCCCACCCAGGGATCGAATCTGTATTACAGGCAGATTCTTCACTGTCTAAATCACCAGGGAAGTGGCTTTGATATAATTTACAGCAAATTAATTGTGGAATAATTTGCAACAAATTAAACTGATGTTTGGAAGCCTGAGGTTGTCAAAGTAAGTTTCCCAGTTCACATGCGTGCCTACGATGTATATAGGGCTTCTCTGTGCCCCCATAGCGGTGTTGATGGCCTGGGATCTCTACTCCAGGAGATAGCAGGTCAGGCAGCATCTTCTCAGAGCCACTGCCAGAGCACCTAAATGGAAAATCACATTATGTGCCTTGGCGATGGCAAGCAAATTAGCATTCCCATCAGCCTGCATTTGCATAGCTTGTTCTGATAGATGAATTAGATGAAAAACATGGAAGGGGAACAAAGCACAGTCATTCTGTATAAAGGCTGCTCTTCAAGCTCACTCATTTGTCAGACCCTGGTTTTTGAAGGCATGCAGAGGCTTCTAAACACATGTTTCCAGCTACATCATTTGTACAGAGAGAAAAACTGGCATGTTGACTAACTCATCTCTGATTTTGAGCCAATCACTGAATCAGAACCCACTTCAGCACTGGGTCTCCTCCAACTCGCAGGAATTTTCTTTCGACCTTTTCCAATTTCAAAGCCAGGAAGGGAATCAGGAAGAGGAGAGACAGTGTTATGTAATTTCTATTATGTTTGCCTCTTTGCAAGGATTTAATTTTTTAAATTGGAGGATAATTGCTTTCCAGTGTTGTTAGTCTCTGCTGTACAACAATGTGAATCTGCTCTACGTGTACATATATCCCCTCCCTCTTGAGCCTACCTCCCACCCCCTCATCCCACCCCTCTAGGTCATCACAGAGCTCTGAGCTGAGATCCCTGTGTTATATAACAGGTGTCTACTAGCTATCTATATTACATGTGATAGTGTGTATATGTTAATGTTACTCTTTCAACTTGTCCCCCCCCTCCTTGCCCCCACTATGTCCATAGGTCCTAGATGCAGACACAAAGCAAGGCACTTTTAATAGAGGGTACGTGCTTATATACAATAACGTATAATTTTAAATGCAGCAAGCTATGATAATACATATTGAATTTGCTCTTTAGGTCTAGTTAAGACAAGTGAGATCCCGGCTCCAGTCATGACTTCTTTTATGAGTGCTTAGTTCTGTGCCTCCTTTAATCTGTTTCTCCATCTCACATTAGTGCATAGTAAGGCTGGTCAGTGTGGTTGTCTTCTTGTTCAGAGCTACCTTCCTAAATACAGGGAGCTCTCAGCACCTCTCTCGTTCTGCATATCCTAGTATTAATCTTTTGTCTACAGTCTTCAACAACCATATGTTGATACTTTGGGTTACTTCTGTTCCTAAGTGCTAACACACAAATTCATACAAAAACTTGAAAATCCCGTTCAACTACAGAACTATGTCTCCTTCTGCCAACTGGGAATGCTTGCCTTTTCACCCCTCTCCACCCTCCCCGCCCCCAACCCTGCTGACCTGGTAGAAAAGAGTTGGATGAACGTCCTCTACTTTGACTGACGTCTGAGCAAATCCTGAAAGTCTCTGTCCACAATGGCTTTTATTTCCTACAACCAAACTGGCTGATTCCTAGTTTACATTATTTTTTTGTGAACCTCCACCCCAATCCCAGCCCTATGGCAATATGTTAAAACTGCATCCATGGATGAATAAGTTCTGGGGACCGAACATATTGCATGCTAACTACTGTTAACAATATTGTATCATACTCGAAGGGAGCTATGAGTGTAGAACTTTAATGTTCTCACCATTACCATCACAACCACAGAATGATAACTGTATGAGGTGAAGAATGCAGTAACTAACCTTATTAGAATAAGCAGTGTCACTGAAGGGGGCTCTCTGATTCATGAGTACTTTTTATTAATTAATTTATTTAGTTGTCTCTGCTGGGTCTTAACTGTGGCATAGGAGACCCTGGATCTTTGTTGCTGCATGTGGGATCTTTAGCTGTGTCCTGAGAAATCTTCAGTTGTGGCATGTGGGATCTAGTTTCCTGACCTGGGATCAAACCTGGGCCCCCTGAATTGGAAGCCCAGAGCCTTAGTCACTGGACCACCAGAGAAACCACACGATTCATGAGTACTTTAGTTCCACAGGGCACCTTTACCCCCAGTCACCTTCCCCTTTCCTACCCCTTCCTCCTCTCCACCAATACTCTGCTCACTACTCAGCCTATCTTAAGAGTCACTGACACATCCTAATGATTGTTGGGGATTTTCTGACCTCAGTCAACCAGGTCTTACTGTCTAGCCACCCTCTGGTGAGAAAATTGGAAAACCATTTTCTGTTTGTAAAATTCAGAGTCTTACAAACTCTGACTCTTGGCAAAAGGTCAGACTGGGCTATATGAATATGTCTTACTGTTGTACATAACATCTTGGAATCCAGCCTCTCTTCCTGAGCTGGGCTATCTCCTCCTATTTGTCTTCCACATCTCCTAAGCAGAGCTGAATGGAGAGCTTGGAGATAGGACAGAAGGAAGGGCACCTTGACATGGGTCCCTGCAGCCAGGCTGCTCCTCTCATACCAGGTTCATGGCCTTTTCTGAGGACAGGAAAAAATACAGAAGTTATCATGCTTATGCTGGCTGGATCAGATTCCTGGAAGCCACACAATGAAGGTGGACTTTTTACATAGTGCCAACTGCATTGCTTCATCTCTCTTGGAATTTCGGCAAATGACAACCTTTCTCCGGGAAGCCTTCCTGTCTCAACTCTACCCATTTTGTAAACCATTCACAAAGTTTCTGACTCAGTAAATCACCTTTACCATATTCTCTCCTCTCCTTCAATCCCTCTCCCTACCTGAATCTATAACATCATAATTAATTATGGGTGATCAGCCATTATGTGTATAATTTGGATATGCCTTGGAAGGACTCTAAGCTGCCACGTAACAAATAAATGGCATGAGATTTTTAAAGCTGTCCATCCATCTTACCTCCAAGGCTTCACCTTGAAAGTTTCATTCTACTCTACTTAAGGCTTTTCTCATAATTGGCCTGTAGTTCTTTTCTTTTGGACACTCCTTATACTATGTGTGAATCTGACTACACAGTCAGCCTGGGTGTCCCTCGGAGGGCAAGAGCCACATTAATCATCTTAGTATCCAATCTTTGCTCCTTCCCACCTACCACTCCTGATATTCACACATTTGGTACTGATATGCAGATGACACCACCCTTATGGCAGAAAGTGAAGAGGAGCTAAAAAGCCTCTTGATGAAAGTGAAAGAGGAGAGTGAAAAAGTTGGCTTAAAGCTCAACATTCAGAAAATGAAGATCATGGCATCTGGTCCCATCACTTCATGGGAAATAGATGGGGAAACAGTGGAAACAGTGTCAGACTTAATTTTTTTAGGCTCCAAAATCACTGCAGATGGTGACTGTAGCCATGAAATTAAAAGACGCTTACTCCTTGGAAGAAAAATTATGACCAACCTAGATAGCATATTCAAAAGCAGAGACATTACTTTGCCGACTAAGGTCTGTCTAGTCAAGGCTATGGTTTTTCCTGTGGTCATGTATGGATGTGAGAGTTGGACTGTGAAGAAGGCTGAGCGCTGAAGAATTGATGCTTTTGAACTGTGGTGTTGGATAAGACTCTTGAGGGTCCCTTGGACTGCAAGGAGATCAAACCAGTCCATTCTAAAGGAGATCAACCCTGGGATTTCTTTGGAAAGAATGATGCTAAAGCTTAAGCTCCAGTACTTTGGCCACTTCATGCGAAGAGCTGACTCACTGGAAAAGACTCTGATGCTGGGAGGGATTGGGGGCAGGAGGAGAAGGGGACAACAGAGGATGAGATGGCTGGATGGCATCACGGACTCGATGGACGTGAGTCTGGGTGAACTCTGGGAGATGGTGATGGACAGGGAGGCCTGGCGTGCTGCGATTCGTGGGGTCACAAAGAGTCAGACGTGATTGAGCAACTGAAATGAACTGAACTGAACTGAAATACAACTTACATAATACTTACTGCACTAGTAGGCACTAGAGTTAGAGTTTACAGAGTTTATAATTAAACTCTAATTTTATAGAGTTTATCTAGAGTTTATCATTCTCAAGGGAACAAGGTTTAGGGGGTCTTAGTGTGCTAATGGGCTTCCCAGCTGACTCAGTGGGTAAAGAAACTGCCTACAATGCAGGAGACTGCAGACATATGGTTTCTATTTCCATGTTGGGATGATCCCCTGAAGAAGGGCATGGCAACCCACTTCAGTGTTCTTGCCTGGAGAATCCCATGGACAGAGGAGGCTGGCGGGCTATAGCCCCTAGGTCACAGAGTTGGCCATGACTGAAATGACTGAACACATAACTCTCAAGACAAATTTCTCCCTAACTAGCATGCGTGGGCATGCTCAATCATTTCAGCTGTGTCTAACTTTTTGCCGCCCTATAGACCACTTCCCTGGTGGCTCAGAGGTTAAAGCATCTGCCTGGAATGCAGGAGACCCGGGTTTGATCCCTGGGTTGGTAAGATCCCCTGGAGAAGGAAATGGCAACCCACTCCAGTACTCTTGCCTGGAGAATCCCATGGAGGGAGGAGCCTGGTAGGCTACAGTCCATGGGGTCGCAAAGAGTCGGACACGACTGATCGACTTTACTTACTTACTTACTTATAGACCACAGCCCATCAGGCTCCTCTGTCCATGGGAGTCTCCAAGCAAGCATAGTAGAGTGGGTTGCCGTGCCCTTCTCCCGGGGATCTTCCTGACCCAGGGATTGAACCCCCATCTCTGGCATTGCAGGCGAATTCTTTACTGCTGAGCAATCAGGGAAGCCCCTGCTAATCAGCACCACTAAGTATCAATGTCCTCACCAAGTGGAATTGTCAGGGGTCTGATGGTGAGCACTGAGGTGTGACAGAGGATGTGGTTGCCAGAGTACAGTCTCTGCTTCCTTTAGGTGATGGTGGAGCCCCGCCCCCACATGTGATCAAAGACCCCCGCCCCCACATTTGATCACAGAGCCCCGCCCCCATACGTGATCACAGAGCCCCACCCCGACATGTGATCACAGAGCCCCGCCCCCACATGTGGTCCCAAGCTTCCTCCAGCCCTTATTTTCTGCGGACTTCAGGTTCCTCATCGATAAAGTGTTGCTATCCCCTCCTGCCCCATCAGGTATTCTTTCCAGTGACTCTTCATGATTTTCTAGATTCTCGACTGAATGAATTAGAATCATTGGCATTTACCCCACCCAGCCTGGTGGTGGCCACGTAAGTCTCTCCTGGAAGCCTGAAAGGTAATTATCCACACAAGATCTATTTGGCCTTAGTGCAAAATGTTCATCTTTTCAGATGCTGAAGCAAAACACACTATTCATAACACTCAGTGGTGGTTTTGTTTTTTGCTTTCCTTTCTTAAAAAAATGTTGGCTACACTAGCCCTTCATTTGCGGCACTCAGCTGGGCTTCTCTACCTGCGGCTTGCAGCTCAGTAGCTGTAGGCCACAGGCTTAGTTGCCGCAGGGCATGTGGGATCTTAGCTCTCCAGCGAGGGTTTGAACTCATGTCTCCTGCATTGCAAAGTGGATTCTTAACCACTTGACCACCAAGGAAGTCCCCTCGTGGCCTTTTGAGTTCAGCTTTCTGCCCAACCCTTCTAGATGGGTTTTAGACAATCCAACTCACATCTTATCTTCTTTGGATTATATTAGGAGGTGAGAGGGCCGTGGATGGAGGGACAGGTAAGCCTGCACATGTCCATAAAGGTCTTTGTCAGGATCTAGTTTGCATATGTGTTTACTACTTTCGGCCACTAACTAATCTGTGGAATGCTCTTTGTGGAAAATATTATCGTCTCTTACTTTGGAATCCCACTTTATATCCTGTCTCCAAATCACCTTTCCTGCTCTATCAAAAGGCTTTGTATTGGAAGAAACAAAATGCTTTGCTTGACATCATATAAAAAGAATCAGTGGCCCATAAAAACACATAAGAAGTGCTGAATAATTAATTATAAATGACAACAATGCATGTTAAATAGAAAGATGGGTGCAAATTTGTGTAGAGCAGGGTGCAGTGAAGCAGTTTTTTTCAGATTAAAATTTGCACTGGCGCCTCATATTTTGGTAGGGAGGTCTTTACTAAAATGAATTGAAAATTACATTTAAAAATTTGTTAGACCCATACTTGGTCATATCTCTCAATTATAGATACTCTTTTTATTACTCTGCTTGGGTTGTCATGCAGAATATCATAGTGGCTTAACAGAAATTTATTTTCTTACAGTTAAGGAGGCTGAAAATCAAGATCAAGTAGGCCACAGTGTTGATTCCTGGTGAGACCTCTTCCCTTAACTTACAGACAGCCTCCATCACGTGGCCTTCCTCTGTGTGTTCTTATTCCTGGTGTCGCTTCCTTTTTCTCATGAGGACACAAGTCTTATTGGATTAGGGTTTCATCCTTATGACCTAATTTAACCTTAGTAGTAATAGTGATCACTAATCTAGAGCCAGACATCTTGGAATGTGAAGTCAAGTGGGCCTTAGAAAGCATCACTACAAACAAAGCTAGTGGAGGTGATGGAATTACAGTTGAGCTGTTTCAAATCCTGAAAGATGATGCTGTGAAAGTGCGGCACTCAATATGCCAGCAAGTTTGGAAAACTCAGCAGTGGCCACAAGACTGGAAAAGGTCAGTTTTCATTCCAATCCCAAAGAGAGGCAATGCAAAAGAATGCTCAAACTACCGCACAATTGCACTCATCTCACATGCTAGCAAAGTAATGCTCAAAATTCTCCAAGCCAGACTTCAGCAGTATGTGAACCGTGAACTTCCTGATGTTCAAGCTGGTTTTAGAAAAGGCAGAGGAACCAGAGATCAAATTGCCAACATCCACTGGATCATGGAAAAAGCAAGAGAGTTCCAGAAAAACATCTATTTCTGCTTTATTGACTATGCCAAAGCCTTTGACTGTGTGGATCACAAGAAACTGTGGAAAATTCTGAAAGAGATGGGAATACCAGACCACCTGATCTGCCTCTTGAGAAATCTGTATGCAGGTCAGGAAGCAACAGTTAGAACTGGACATGGAACAACAGACTGGTCCCAAATAGGAAAAGGAGTATGTCAAGGCTGTATATTGTCACCCTGCTTATTTAACTTCTATGCAGAGTACATCATGAGAAACACTGGGCTGGAAGAAACACAAGCTAGAATCAAGATTGCCAGGAGAAATATCAGTCACCTCAGATATGCAGATGACACCATCCTTATGGCAGAAAGTGAAGAACTAAAGAGCCTCTTGAGGAAAGTGAAAGAGGAGAGTGAAAAAGTTGGCTTAAAGCTCAACATTCAGAAAATGAAGATCATGGCATCTGGTCCCATCACTTCATGGGAAATAGATGGGGAAACAGTGGAAACAGTGTCAGACTTTATTTTTTGGGCTCCAGAATCACTGCAGATGGTGACTGCAGCCATGAAATTAAAAGACCCTTCCTCCTTGGAAGAAAAGTTATGACCAACCTAGATAGTATATTCAAAAGCAGAGACATTACTTTGCCAACTAAGGTCCATCTAGTCAAGGCTATGGTTTTTCCTGTGGTCATGTATGGATGTGAGAGTTGGACTGTGAAGAAGGCTGAGCGCCGAAGAATTGATGCGTTTGAACTGTGGTGTTGGAGAAGACTCTTGAGAGTCCCTTGGACTGCAAGGAGATCCAACCAGTCCATTCTGAAGGAGATCATGCCTGGGATTTCTTTGGAAGGAATGATGTTAAAGCTGAAGCTCCAGTACTTTGGACACCTCATGCGAAGAGTTGACTCATTGGAAAGGACTCTGATGCTGGGAGGGATTGGGGGCAGGAGGAGAAGGGGACAACCCAGGATGAGATGGCTGGATGGCATCACGGACTCGATGAATGTGAGTCTGAGAGGCCTCCGGGAGTTGGTGATGGACAGGGAGGCCTGGCGTGCTGTGATTCATGGGGTCGCAAAGAGTCGGACATGACTGAGCGACTGAACTGAAGTAATAGTGAACGTCAGTCATGTCAGACTCTTTGTGACACTATGGACTGCAGCCCACCAGGCTCCTCTGTCTATGGAATTTTCCAGATGAAAATATTGAAGTGGGTTGTCATTCCCTTCTCCAGGGGCTCTTCCCGACCCAGGATTGAATCTGAGTCTCCTGCGTTGCAGGCAGATTCTTTATTGTCTGAGCCACCAGGGAAGCCCTGATTTAATTTTAATTACCTCCATAAGGGCCCTGTCTCCAAATAATGTCACACAGTTGGTTAGAGCTTCCACCTATGAATTTTGGGAAACACAACTCAGTCCATCAGTTCAGTTCAGTCGCTCAATCATGTCCGACTCTTTGCGATCCCATGAATCACAGCACGCCAGGCCTCCCTGTCCATCACCAACTCCTGGAGTTTACTCAAACTCATGTCCATCGAGTCAGTGATGCTATCCAGCCATCTCATCCTCTGTTGTCCCCTTCTCCTTCTGCCCCCAATCCCTCCCAGCATCAGGGTCTTTTCCAGTGAGTCAACTCTTCGCATGAGGTGGCCAAAGTATTGGAGTTTCAGGTCCATAATGGTCTTCAAATCTAGTTTTTGGAATAAAATATACATGGCAATGAAAAGCTTAGTTTTAAAGCCACCTGGGCTCAATTCACCATCCTTCATTCTAGAAATCCAAAGCTCAGAGGATTCAAGAAGCCATTTGTGTTCAGCCTTAGAATGTATTTTTATTTTCCCCCTAATTTGCACCAGGTTGAATTTTGAGATTAACTCTCTGGTTTGGTTTCCAAAAGTTGTTTCCAACACTTTGCTATAAAAATGTTTTGTGCACATGTCTCTCTGTATGTCTGAGTGAAGCTGTAAAGAGTATAATTTCTGGGTACCTGCACACTTGACCAAATCCTATACATTTTACATTAAAATGGCTACACCAGGTCATATGCCTATCTCCCAAGTGTGTGAGTTTTCATTTTCCCGGTATTTTATATTATCCCAATACTTGATACGTCTTCCTGTTGTTGCCAATATCATAAGTATAAGTGGTATCTCAAATTATTATTTGATTTCGTATTTTCCTGGTCAGTGATCGAGTTGAACACTTGTTCACAGGTGCATTATCTTGTCAGCTTTTACTTTCTGTAAATTGTCTCTATGTTTTCTTGACCCATTTTCCCATGGATTTCCTGGCTGCTTCTTGCAGATTTACATAAGTTTCTTATATATTCTGCATTACAATCAGTCATGTGTTTTACAACATACTTTCCCTGTCTGGCAACTGTCAGATTTGTGTAGAGAGTCTTTCTCGGAACAAAATATTTCCTCTTTTATGTGGTCAAATCCAAAGTGTTTCCCCTTATGCTATATGCACACGCATCTTGCCTAACAAAGTCTCATTCAATTAAAGAGCACAGAGCTAGCCCCTGAAGTTTCTTCTAATAGTTTCACAGTTTTGTCTTTCACCTGTAGACTGAATCTACTTGGAAGTTATTTTTGCAAAGCAGTTTGAATTTGAGTTCTAATTTTACTTGTCTCTATGTTTTTCAAATTCACTATCACCATCTATTAAATAACTGATCCTTTTATTATTGATTTGGGAAGCCTCTTCTATGATAAACCAAGTTCCTTTTTATATGTGGGGTCTGTTTCTGAATCCTCCATGGACTTATTATTCTGACACATTTTAGTGTTATCTTCTTCTTCAGGATTTACATTGAAATTATGTAAACTTTATATGTGATGTGAGGGAGAATTGGAATTTTTATGTGTTTCTTCACGTGGCAGTGGTATAGATATCCATTTAGCTAATTTTTTTAATGTCCTACTGGCTATTTTATCAATTCTTTCCATGTAGGTCTTGTGCATTTTCACTCATTTGCAGTTTCTTTAAAGTTTTAGTTCCTATTTTAAATGGCATTTTTATTTGGGGATTCTTTTTGAGTTTATTATCTTATTATAATAAGTGTTACTTTCAAAGCCATTTTCTGGCTGGTTATTGCTGTTACAGTAGTTTGTTGATTTTCTTGGGCTATGTAAATCATTATTTTATATATTACGATCTCCTTTTTCTACCTTTTATGCCTCTTCTTTGTTTTTCTTATCACTTATTCATTGGCCAGGACTGTCTGTTGAATGAAGAGTGGGAAAAGCAGCAAATACCTTTATTACTTTTCCAAGTTCTCTGACAAATAAAAAGATCAAGTCTGAAATGCTTAAAAGATATTTTAGAGGTTTAATGGGAAAATGTGGCTTGTCTATTGTTGTTAGAATGAGATTTATCAAGGGTTAAAAGATGGTATAGAGATTAGAACTGAATAGTTTCTCCTTGATTTTATCAGAAGAATCAAAAGAACTGAATCAATCAATAAAGTTGCTGGCTATGGAAATTAGTGTTAATTCGGTTTTAAGTGCTAAAATCTTCTGTGTCCCACATTTTGGTAACCTTTCTAAGAAAATGGGTATTTTTTAAACAGCGTTTTGAGCAAAGAAGTGACATGAGGTGATAAACATTGGCAGTCACTATGACCTGTGGACTGCTAAAGAATATTCAGATCCATCCAGTCATCTCTGTGTAAAACGCTCAATGCCCCCGACCTTGACCCTAGGACAGGCCTCCTCAACTTCCCTCCTCTCCTGGACTCCAAGCCGGGCATCTACAGAAAGGGCCCTGCCATCCTACTTCACTTTGAGGCTGGGGTCACTTACTCTGTGATAGGGTTTGCCATTCACCTTTCAGGGTGGGAACAGTAAGGGAGGAGCGTCTACAAGGCTCTGGAATTCTGAGGGTAGGCGCTTAGGGGGTCGGTGGTCTATTAACAGAAACAGGGAAGGAAGGAAGAGGTGACCTTGAGGAAAAGCCACCTTGGCTTTGATGTGCTCTAGGACTGTACAGTTGCAAAGTCCTTCCAGCGTGAGTCCAGTGTCGGGAACGGAGATGCAACACAGACCAGGGAAATGTGACTGCTGACTGGGTGGTGAGAGACTGGAGATATCACTATGGGTGTGAGGAGAGCGGAGAAGACATACTCTGGGAAAATGCTCTGCTGGAGACACAAAAGGAAGACAATCGGGACACGGAGGAGGAAGAGGAGGAGAGAGAAAGGGCCAGAAAGTAGGCATGGACCAGGAGCGTGTCTGGGGGCAGAAGCTAAGAGGGAAGAATTCCAGACAGTGAGAGGTCAGCGATATCAAGTTCTACACAGAAGATGGGGCTGAAGAAGAGGCCACGGGAGGACCTTGGTGACCTTCACGAGAGCCCTTTCCTGAGCAGAGGAGGGGGCGGGGACCCTGCCGGATGTGCGGGAGAAGGTGGGCGGGAGGAAGCGGAGGGGGCAGGTGCTGCCGGGTCTCTGGGAGGTCTGGCAGCGGGGAGGGAGAGGCTGGAAGGGCTGGGATGTGTTGTTTGCATCGGGTCTAGCTCCAAACTGTGTCCGACTGTCCCCTCATCTTCTCCGTTCCTGAAGCCATCCCCTCTGGCCTGGTTTTGAGAACAACCTGCAGGTTTTTCTGTTCCCATTTCTCTTCACTCCGTGGCTTCCTCCACGCTGGGGGCTAAGTCTTCTCCACGCATTTTTCTGGTCCTCTATCTCCTAGGATCAAAGATGAAATGAAGCCTGGTACTTCATACACCTGCATCAGATGCTCCAAACTTGGACCTTGACCTCTTTATAGAATCCCCTCCCTTGCAGTCCCCAGAGCCCCAGCCCATACCCCAGCCCCTGTGGGCCTCCCCAGTGCCCGGGCTTCCCACCCGTACCCCACCCCTTGAACCCAGTAAGACCTTCCAGCTCCCTGCTTCCATCATCTCCATCCAACCATCTCCAAAGCCACTGTCTTATTTCTTTTATTCACGCGTTTCCTTTATCTCTTGGGCTGGAAACTAATCTTCCAGAATTGTCTTCCTTCAAAAGACATCATCTTTATTTATTTTTCATAGGAGGCGTTTCTGTTTTGCCAGGGGAGGAGGGGTTTCCCAGGTGGCACTAGTGGTAAAGAATCCACCTGCCAATGCAGGAGATTCAGCAAGAAATGTGGGTTCGATCGCTGCATTGGGAAGATTCCCTGAAAGAGGGCATGGCAACCCATTCCAGCATTCTTGCCTGGAAAACCCAATGGATAGAGGAGCCTGGCGTGTTATAGTCCATGGAGTTGCAAAAGAGTCAGGCACAACTGAGGGAAGCTGAGGGGCCTGCCTCTTTTAGCCAGAGGGAGTCTGTATTCGTCCCATGTGCAAGTCAGAGCTGCCCCCTCGAGGCCATCTGCAAATGCCCTCTCCATGAGGGAGACCTGATTTCCCAAATTTCATGCTGCTTTAAAACACTGAGTTTACATATGTATGTGTGTTATTCAGTCATGTCCAGCTCTTGCAACCCCCTGGGACTGTGGCCCATCAGGCTCCTCTGTCCATGGAATTCTCCAGGCAAGAATACTGGAGTGTGTGACCATTCCCTTTTCCAGAGGATCTTCCCAACCCAGGGATTGAACCTGAGTCTTCTGCACTGCAGGCAGATTCTTTCTGGTCTGAGCCAGCAGGGAAGACCTGAACATACATACATACATATATATATATATATATATATATATATATATATATGAAGTTATATCTGCACACACAGTCATCCTACTGCTTTTTCAGGGTGGACCTGGGTTTTACCTATTTTGTATCCTCATAAGCCCACTATAGGCCTACCTCCTAAGGACGTAACAAATGTGAACTAAATTGTAGGGGAAATCTCCTCCAATCCTAAATAGGCTGAGAGGATGCAGAAATGGGCAGGCACATGCAGAGATGGAGTTTTCCGTTGCCCAGACAGAGCAGCTCCGCAGTGGGTGGCGGGGTCAGGGTGGGGCTCCTGTGAAATCAGACAGACATCCTATTGTCCTGCCCTCCCCCCTCCCCCCCCCCCCCACCCCCGGCCTCCAGAGCCGCTGGGGGTGAAGGGCGCCTGTCATGCGCTCAGGTTAGCACCTGGTGATGTTTAATTCAGTGCCGTATCACAGACTGTCTCGCTGTTCCCCGTGGGGGTGTGTTTTCACTGCAACAAGACTCAACAACAACAGCGACTGTATATCTACTTACTTACCGTGTGCCAGCCGCTTTCACATAGTTTTCATATTTAAGGCTCACAAAAGCTCTGCGTGGTAGGTACTATTATTATTATTCTCTCAGCTTTTCTGGGGGAGAAATTGAGTTTCATAGGCTTGCTGAAGGTCATGTGACTAAGAATTCGGACCAGCATAAGCCAAGCCCCTGTCCCCTTTTTCACTCTTTGAGGGCTGGACAGGGCTTAACCTCCTCCCTTCCACCTGGAGCCAGCCCTTCCACCCATCCCCACAGCAACCTCGGTCCAAAGCTCAATAGGCATCCTTCCCCTTAACTGACGCGAGGAGGGAAGACGGCTTGAGGCCAGGCTATGTTTTGCGCATGCGCAGAACCCGGCTCCAGGCTTGGGCCCTGCAGGTGTGAAGGCAGAGCTATAAATACTCGCTGCATTGTCCCCGATCAGGGCCAAACATTCAGTCAGCGCGCCTTCCCTAGGGGAGCTGATGAATAAATGAGAGATGTCATTCACACAAAGGCAGCCCTGCCTCGGGCTGAGCCTGGTGATTCCAGCTGAATTGTTAAGGGCTGTGAATCTATTTTACGACCTTTATGATGAACCGGAGATCATTACGGTCTCCATTGAGTATACAGTGACCCCGTGCCGGGGTGGGAGGGAAAGCGGGGCCCAAACACAGCTATTTTCCTGCAGCTGTACTCCTCCTGTACTCATCCTCCTGCCCCGCCCCACACCTGGCGCCAGGTGATGGGGAAAACGCAGCCAGCTCGCCGCTCCTTCCTTCCCCTCTGAAACGTCACAGTATCATCCCTACAACAATCTAGGCAGCAGGATCTTTTGCTAGAAACCTAGGGAATTCCCTGGAGATCCAGCAATTAGGAGTCCATGCTTCGACTTCTGGGGCACGGGTTTGGTCCCTGGTTGGGGAACTAAGGTCCGAAGGCCACATCAAAAAAAAAAAAAAAAAAAAGAATATAAAAGTCCCTCGTGTTTAAACATAACTTGATAGTTTACAAAGAACTTGTGAGCCAGCTGATGAGGGCATGTATACTGAGCCTCCCTGTCTCAAGCAGTTAATCAAGACTAAGAGAGAAGAGATGCTCTCCCTAAAGACACCCAACAAGTTCAGTTCAGTCACTCAGTTATGTCCGACTCTTTGTGATCCCATGGACTGCAGCACGCCAGGCTTCCCTGTCCATCACCAAATACTGGAGCTTGCTCAAACTCATGTCCATTGAGTCGCTGATGCCATCCAACCATCTCATCCTCTTTCGTCCCCTTTTCCTCCTGCCTTCAGTCTTTCCCAGCATCAGGGTCTTTTCCAGTGAGACAGTTCTTCCCATCGGGTGGCCAAGGTATTGGAGTTTCAGCTTCAGCGTTAATTCCTCCAATGAGTATTCAGGACTGAGTTCCTTTAGGATGGACTGGTTGGATCATCAGTTGCAGGGGAATCACGCTGACTGAAACCGCCCCCCCTTGGCCAGGCACCATAGTAACTATTTGCATGAGTTGTTTTATGACAGGAAGTCCTGCTAAGGAACACGGAACTAATAGGCCACCACCAAGAGTTCAGGAAGGTCAAAACGAGACACCACATGTCTGACCACCTCCCAGAGTCCTTCTCTCTGGCATCCATCTTGGCTGATCAAGGCATGCACCATCAGGAAGGACTCTGAGTCAGAATGATTGGCTAAAGACAACCCAGAAACTAATCCCATCACCATTAAACCTGAGACTGCAAGCCGTGTGGCAGAGCTGTTCTCCTGGGTTCCCTTACCCTACTGCTCTCCACCCAGATGCCAGAGATTTCCCAATAAAATCTCTTGCTGTGTTGGCACATGTGTCTCCTTGGACAATTAATTTCCAAGTGTTAGACAAGAGCCCAGTTTCAGGCCCTAGAAGGAGTCCTGCTTCCTGCAACACTTGCAGTACAAGGGGTTCAAGTATCTGAAAACAAATGCAGGTCTCCTGGCTACAGTTTCAGGGCCTGCAACTGGCTAGTCCCAGGAAGAAACACTCTTGTTGCTGTGCCTTCTTGTACCTTGTTCCTTCCAGTCTGCCACCAGGGGACAAGGGAAGGGTTTTGAGACCAACAGGCCTGGCCTCTGCTGGCACCTGTGTGAGGGCATTCTCCTTCTTGCCCATGTATGGAATCTGTATGTAAGTATCAGAACCTCCAGCTTGCCCTCTGTCTCAGGCCTAGTCAAGAAGTCTCAGAAGCTAGTCAAGAAGTCAGAGGGGCATCTGCGTAATCAGGGTTGGGAGGCCCTGTCCAAGGATGTGTGTGTTTAGTCACGCAGTCATGTCTGACTCTTTGTGACCCTATGGACTGTAGCCCACCAGGCTCCTCTGTCCATCGGATTTCCTAGGCAAGAATACTGGTGTGGGTTGCTGTGCCCTTCTTCAGGGGACCTGTCTGACCCAGAGATCGGACCAGTGTCTCCTGCATTGGCAGGAAGGTTTTAACCACTGTGCCACCTGGGAAGCCATCTAAGGACAGCCCTGCATATATAGGCTTTTTTTTTTTTCCTTCAGTCTCTTCTCCTTTTAAGGTAGAAAAAGGCCTTTTTTTCATTCATTCATTCATGCTTCCTATTTTTCGGGTGCCTACAAAGTACCTGGAATTGTTCTCCATGCTGGGAATACAATAGTGAATCAAATGCAAAAACTTCTTCCCTTGTGACACTGACATTCTACTGGGAGAGGCTTTTGTGGAGTGTTTCCTGTCTACCGACCAAGTAAGACAGATAATGAAATATATAATACGTTACCTGATGATAAGTACTGAACAGTCCGGGAGACACACAGCCACTTGGGGATACTGGGACTTTCAAAGTGGATGCTTAATTCCAAGTGGAAAGAATCAGAAAGCCTTACCAAGAGGGTGGCCTTTGAATAAAAACATTGGAGACTGGAAAATGTTAATTGCTACTCTTCGGCTGTGTCCTGATCCTGTAGGAATCATAACCTTGACCACTATTTACTGAGCGGGTTGGGGAGTGATGTTTATAGCCATCTGGGCAAGAAGAACTGGGGGCAGAGGGGACAGCTGGAGACAGGTCCCAAGAGGGAAGTATAACCAATGAAATAGATGACAACTGGGGTCTTAGGGAATCTCCTCTTCATGGGCTGTGTGGACCATTGCAAGGACCTTGACTTTCCTTACAGAGAAACCCGACTTCATGGGAGGTGGCCTCCTGACCAGGCATCTGTGTTAACAGTGTCATGCTGAGGGCAGCATTGGGAATGGGCTCTTGGGAGCAATGGTAGATGCATGGAGACTGTATAGAAAATTTCCAGGACTTCTGGGGCAAAGCTGGCTTTGATCAGGTTGGTGACAGTGGGTGAGGCAAGGCATGTCATGATCTATTTGGAAGGTGGAGCCAGTGGGATTGTATGCAGAGAGTGTGAGAGACAGAGAGGTCAAGGTCATCCTGAATACCAAAAGAAAGGAATTGCCATCTTGGAATCAGGAAGGCATGGGTAGACCAGCTAGGGAGGCAGAATGGAAGCTCCATCTCAAACTTGATTTCTGAGAGGCAAAATGGCACAATGAGAATATTCTGGCTCCGAGCTTACTAGCTGGATGACCCTGGGCAAGTCACCTCACCTCTCTGAATCCCCATCTCTTGATCAACTAAAGGGAGATAGCACCAGTGCTGCCCACATCAGAGAAGCGATACAGGACTCAGAGCCCCATAAGGGTGAGCGTAGCATCTAGCACATACCTGGGCTCAGTAAATAGTGGTTGGGGTTATTATTCCTGCAGGACCAGGGCAGAGCCCAAGAGTGGCGATCAATGTTTTCCAGCCTCCAAAACGTAGTCTGTGGGTGATGACGGGGGCAGGTGCTTCCTTTGAAGTCTTAAAGGTCAGGGCTTTGCCATCTGCCAGCTGGAGACAAAGACAGCCTGATTTTCCCCCTTGATGCTCTTTGTTTCTTGCCTGTCTGTCTCAAACCAATGGCTTGAGGGCAGCTCCCCATGGCGGGGGCGAAGGGCAATCCCACCTGAGACGCCTTGCTGCCGGCTGATTTCACAACCTTCCACGCAGAGCGAGGGCTGGCCCCTGCCACCCTTCTGCAGTCCTTCCCCCAAAACCCACCTCTTGGAAAAGAACATTGCTTCAACCCCACTAACTGGCTAGGCAGCTGCTGGTAAATCTGCTGTGCCTTCTTGGGCTCGTTTTTCTCTTCTGTAGAATGGAAATATGACACTTTTTCCAGGGTTGTTGTTCTGGCATCCATGCCCTAGGCCATGGGTTTGAATTTGGACTTTCTTGTGAATTCTTGCAGAGTTGTGTTGGTGATATAGTGGTGAGCATAGCTGCCGGGTTTGATTCCTGGCCAATGCATAGTGTTGGACTTCCCTGGTGGCTCAAATGGTAAAGAGCCACCTGCAATGTGGGAAACCCAGGTTTCATCCCTGGGTCAGGAAGATCCCTTGGAGAAGGAAATGGCTACCTGCTCCAGTATTCTTGCCAGGGGAATCCCATGGACAGAGGATCCTGGTGGGCTACAGTCCATGGGATTGCGTACAGTCAGACACAACTGAGCGACTTTCACTTGTGAATTCTTGCATAAGTTCCTTAAAATTTTGGTGCCTTGGTGTCCATGTTTTATTGTTTTCAAATTTGTTTTCTAACTTACTGACCATAGCATGTGGGATCTTAGTTTCCCCATCACGGATTGAACCCACGCACGCTACAGTGGAAACACAGAGTCTTAACCGGGACCACCGGGGAAGTCCTCAGTGTCCACATTTTACAGCAGAAGTTATAATAACACACACCTACCTCATAGGGTTGCTGTGAGAAGCAGTGTGAGCAGAAATGTTTAAATTAAGAGTCTCACACGTGGTAGGTTCTCGAAAACGTGAGCTGTTATAATTGTGTGAAGAATACTGATAAGTGCTTCAAATTGCTCTTTAAACATATGGCTTCATGTTTTTACTTGTCTTGAATTTACGATATTCCTAAGCCCATCCTCTTTCTACACTGTTACACAGAAGTGCTGAGATAGATTAAAAACATTAAACTTTTTTTTTTAAATGAAAACTTGCCTGACATATTGGAGAAGGAAATGTCAACCTACCCCAGTATTCTTGCCTGAAGAATTCCATGGAGAGAGGAGCCTGGCAGTTTGCGGTCCATGGGGTCACAAAGAGTCAGACACGACTGAACGATTTTCAGTTCACTTCACTGCCTGACATATATTAACTTATCTCAATATTCAGAAACATTTTGCTGATAATTCTTCAACAGAATGAAAAAAAAAAAAACAACGCTTCCAGGCGATTTGAGTTGTTGTTTTCATCACTGAGTTTTCTTAGTTCAAAGTCTGTCATCTCTTCCCTGTGTCCAGGAGCTGTGATTGACCCGAAGTCAGGCTTCGGGTCTCCCGGGAGGTCTGGCGTGCGTGCGAGCTGAGGTCTGCAGATGGTATCTGCAAACTGAACACAGAAGATACATGTGGCCTGCATCAGAATGCATTTTAAAGAGATGGAAGAAATATCTGAGTGACCTGAGCTTTTTACTAATGAGGACACACTGAAGCATCAGGTCAACATGTTTGCTAAGACAGTCCTCAATGGTTGCCAACTATGTGTCCGAAGGCCGGATTAATCCCTGCTCCAGACAGACATTCACGGCCCCGCTCGAAGGCAAGGCTCTGGGATGCAGCTGCCCCTCTGTTCCACTCAAAAAGGTATCCTCAGCTACCCTCAACCTCCCTTAATTAAGCCTTTCCACTGGTGGGCCAAACCCATCCTAGAGCGGTCAGGTCAAGAAGCAAGTTAGAACTGAACATGGAACAACAGACTGGTTCCAAATCGGAAAAGGAGTACATCAAAGCTGTATATTGTCACCCTGCTTATTTAACTTATATGCAGAGTACATCTTGCTAAATGCCAGGCTAGATGAAGCACAAGCTGGAATCAAGATTGCCAGGAGAAATATCAATAACTTCAGATATGCAGATGACAGCACCCTTATGGTAGAAAGCGATGAAAAACTAAAGAACCTCTTGGTGAAAGTGAAAGAGGAGAGGGAAAAAGCTGGCTTAAAACTAAACATGCAGAAAACTAAGGTCATAGCATCCAGTCCCATCACTTCATGGCAAATAGATGGGGAAACAATGGAAACAGTGACCGACTTTATTGTTCTGGTCTCCAGAATCACCACAGATGATGACTGCAGCCATGAAATTAAAAGACAGGTGCTCCTAGGAAGAAAAGCTATGACCAACCTTGATAGCGTGTTAAAAAGCAGAGACATTACTTTGCTGATAAAGGTCCATCTAATCGAAGCTACAGAGAAGACGATGGCACCCCACTCTGCCTGGAAAATCCCATGGACGGAGGAGCCTGGTAGGCTGCAGTCCATGGGGTCGCAAAAAGTCGGACATGGCTGAGTGACTTCACTTTTAATTTTCACTTTCATGCATTGGAGAAGGAAATGGCAACCCACTCCAGTGTTCTTGCCTGGAGAATCCCAGGGATGGGGAGCCTGGTGGGCTGCATCTATGGGGTCACACAGAATCAGACACAACTGAAGTGACTTAGCAGCAGCAGCAGTCGAAGCTATGATTTTTCCAGTAGTCATGTATAGATGTGAGAGTTGAACTACAAAGAAAGCTGAGCACCAAAGCATTGATGGTTTTGAACTGTGGTGTTGGAGAAGACTCTTGAGAGTCCCTTGGACTGCAAGGAGATCCAATCAGTCAATCCTAAAGGAAATCAGTCCTGAATATTCATTGGAAGGACTGATGCAGAAGCTGAAACTCCAATACTTTGGCCACCCGATGCGAAGAACTGACTCATTGGAAAAGACTCTGATGCTGGGAAAGGTTGCAGGCAGGAGAGGTGGATGACAGAGGATGAAATGGTTGGATGGCATCACCTACTCGATGGACAGGGGTTTGAACAAGCTCCGGGAGTTGGTCATGGACAGGGAAGCCTGGCATGGTGCAGCCCATGGGGTTGCAAAGAGTTGGACACAACTGAGCAACTCAACTGCACTGATTGCTAGGCCCACCCTAGAGGTGTGTGTTTCCACTGGCGGGTTCCTTCTCACTCAGATAGATGAGCTGGTCTCTTTGTCCATGTGTGCTACTGACCAGCTGGATGATGTAAGACCTACTGTTCAGATCACTGAAGCCCTTTGAGCCTTAGTTTCCCTGTGGGCAAATTCAGATCACATTTCCCATTCTTCAAGGTGGTGGATCATGGATGGGTTTTGTAAAAAGTCAGGTAACAATCACTGCATGACTGCAGCCATGAAATTAAAAGACACTTGCTCCTTGGAAGAAAAGCTATAACAAACCTAGACAGCATATTAAAAAGAGACATTACTTTGCCAATGAAGATCCATATAGTCAAAGCTATGCTTTTTCCAGTAGTTATGTATGGATGTGAAAGTTGGACTGTAAAGAAGGCTGAAGAATTGATGGTTTTGGATTGTGGTGCTGAAGAAGACTCTCAAAGAGTCCCTTGGACTTCAAGGAGATCAAACCAGTCAGTCCTAGAGGAAATCAACCCTGAATATTTATTGGAAGGACTGGGTGACAGAGGATGAGATGGTTGAATGGCACCACTGACTCCATGGACATGAGTTTGAGCAAATTCTGGAAGACAGTGAAGGACAGGGAAGCCTGGTGTGCTACGGTCCATGGGGTCACAAAGAGTTGGACATGACTTAGTGACTGAACAATAGCAACAAGTCACACTGCAAGGAGCCACCGCCCTGACCTGGCATACAGCCTTCTGTCTTTGTGCATTTAAGTTCCTGGTCAGGACAGAGTGGTGAATAGCTTTCTGTCATCTAGAGCATGAAGAAGATTAACAAGCTCCAAGAGGCCAAAGCCAAGTATTTGCTTCTTTTATCAAAACTCTTTTCAACTCTCTGGCTGTTGGTATAACCCAGGCCACCAGGGGCATTTAGAAAGAGAAGCAAACACCTACCCTCCACCCAGGCACACTTACAGGCTCCTATTGCCATTCATCCCCGGGTTCTAATTGAGTTCACCCCACAGATACATGCAGGCTTTGGAAAATCATTTCCTGTGTCTTGAGCTGAAACTTCCTCCTCTGTTAAAAGTGTTGTAATAAGAGGTCTGTAAGGTCTCTGATGCTGAAATGCTCTGTTGTTGAACTGTTTGTTTCTGTCTGCTGACCAAAAAACACCATATCTAACCAATTGACCCAAGTACTAATGTGCATTGTTATTAATTGAAATGATAAAGTCCTGGGTATCATTTAGTTTCCCAGGTCTGCACTCCTCACCAATTTCTGATAACTTCTTAAAAGGCGGGTAGCTTGAAGGTGGATTCTCCCATTGGCTATAGGAAAAGTCTCCTGGACCAGTTCACCTCTGCGCCTTGTGGATCCCCAGCACCCTCCTTGAAGAAGCAAGAAACAAGGATTTCTGTTAGTGAGAAGGGCTTGGGAAAGCTGAGAGAGTTACAAGGTCAGGGACTAAGCATTTGAAGGAGGGGCTATGTCAAAACACATGCTGTCTTGGATGGACTCCTCAACAAGGAGCAAGAGTTCCACATAGAGGAGGGTGGAACGTGAGAGGAGAGGAGGAAGACTTTCGCTGTCATTCAGTTCTATGCCCCAGCTTTATTCAGGCCCAGAGAAGGGGAGGTGACTTGCCTAAGTTAACACAGATACTTGGTAGCAGAGAGTGTTTCTCGGGAAACCAGAACTGCCTCTTTCTACTTGTCTCAAGGCTATGGTTTTTCCAGTGGTCATGTATGGATATGAGAGTTGGACTGTAAAGAAAGCTGAGCTCTGAAGAATTGATGCTTTTGAATTGTGGTGTTGGAGAAGACTCTTGAGGGTTCCTTGGACTGCAAAGAGATCCAACCAGTCCATCCTAAAGGAGATCAGTCCTGGGTGTTCATTGATAGGACTGATGTTGAAGCTGAAACTCCAATACTTTGGCCACCTCATGTGAAGAGCTGACTCATTGGAAAAGACCCTGATTCTGGGAAAGATTGAGAGCAGGAGGAGAAGGGGATGACAGAGGATGAGATGATTGGATGGCATCATTGACTCAATGGACACAGGTTTGGGTGGACTCCGGGTGTTGGTGATGGACAGGGAGGCCTGGCGTGCTGCAGTCCATGGGATCACAAAGAGTCGGACACGACTGAGTGACTGAACTGAACTGAACTTCCTTCAGCTACTGCCCAAGAGAAGGTGACTTTTTTTCCCTCTAGAAGCAGAAGAATTTCCCTGGTGATCCTGTGGCTAAGATTTCACACTCCCAATGCAGGGGGCCTGGGTTCAATCCCTGGTCAGGGAACTAGATACTGCATCCTTCAACTAGATTCTACACACCACAACTAAAAAAAGATCCTGCATGCTGAAATAAAGATCAAAGATCCCATGTGCCATAGCTAAGACCTGGTGCAGCCAAATAAATGAAGGAGAAGCAGAGATCTGAGAAGCATTCAGTACAGTTGTCTGATAGCACACACCATCTTGTTGTCATTAGCAAATCTATTTCCCTAATTGGCTTCTTTCCATCATGAAACTGAAGCCAACTGGCATGTGTCTACTCTGATTTAATTCTGAAAGTCTGGTCAGAATCAGCTTAATAGTCTTATTTGATTATTTGATTTGACTTTCCCCAAATGTGCACTCTCTTTCTATTGGCTGGGAAAGCTGTAGCCCAAACACACATTTGCTCATGTGCCTGGATGCTCACATGCACACATACACACTTGCATATGCACACACACATTTAAGATGCGTGAGTGTGTATATGGTGCCCACAGGAGAGAGTGTGACTTGGTGGATCACACTTCATCACACTTTTGAAAAAGATATGCTTGTTATCCCTCCCTGTTGGCATGGAAACTATGCAACAATGGAAGACACAGAGCCATGCCTTATGTACCTATGTGTCGGAGAATATCCTGATGGCCCTTGCATGGTTGATGGATGGCAAATATATACAGACACAGAGTCCCGGAAGCAATCACGGCAGACCCAGGCCTCCTGTGGGTCCACAGCTCCACCCTGGTGTTCTGCTGGAGTGCAGAGGGTCCACCTAAGGCTGAGGTGTGAGGACACTTCTCTTCCCATGTCATCTCTGGTTGATTCAGTATGGCCATCTAGGATGTTCATTCTGAGACTGACTTGGGTTGGGTGGGGATGGGTTGAAGATGGGGTTGGATGGCGTGGGCAGGGCAGGCTTGCTGTGCTCTACTTGGGGGCATCATGGAAGATGATCGCCAGATGATCAACCTAGGATCGCCATCTGGTTCTGAGTTATGAAAAACCAAATTGTGTGAGCTGATTGGGCTGCTAAGGAGGTGGTGATGTGGACCCAGCAGGGGAGGGAGAGAGTGGGACAAACGGAGAGATCGCTGTGCTGTGCTTAGGCATTCAGTCATGTCCAACTCTTTGTGACCCCTTTGGACTGTAACCCACCAGGCTCCTCTGTCCATGGGGACTCTCCAGGCAAGAATACTGGAGTGGGTTGCCATGTCCTCCTCCGGGGGATCTTCCCGACCCAGGGATCGAACCACCATCTCCTGTGTCTCCTGCATTGCAGGCAGATTCTTTACCTGCTGAGCCATCGGGAAACACTGCCACGTGTAAAACAGGTAGGTAAGGGGAAGCTGCTGTGTGGCACTGGGAGCTCAGCTCAGTGCTCTGCGATGACCTGGAGGGGTGGGTTGGGGAGGGGGAGCTCAGGAAGGAGGGGATATGCGTATACTTATAGCTGATTCATGTTGTACGACAGCAGACACCAACACAACATTGTAAAGCAGTTTTACTCCAATAAAAAATGTCAGGCAGGGCCCTATAATCCCAAACACTGTAACACTTTATTTACATTATGTGGCTCCAGGGGGCTAAAATCAGGTCTCTGTCTTCACTGTGTGCAGGAAACAAAGAGATCCCCCAGTTCCCAGGGAAACAGTGGGCCTTTCATTACTCACTTTACGGCTTATCTCCTGGAAATCTTACTTCCAGCCTGAGGGGTGGGAGGAGCCATGGTTTGCTTGTTTACTCCTCTCAGAAGCTGCAGCTTGTGGCTCAGAGTGGAGACAAGAGAAGCCTTAGAGCCTCCCTTTCCGCCTTAGTTAGGACACTCCAAGCTCCTCTGAAGAGTGGTTTTGACGTCAGAGCCCACCAGATAGTGTGTTAATGACAAGGGAGGGGGTGGGGGTGGGGCGAGTCCTGCTTTTTGTCCAGTGGGGCTGGTCTAGGGGCTCACCAGTGGGTTCTGACTGAAGAGCTGAGGAAAGACTTTCCTGGGCTCTTCCACTCAGGGTTCGATTCTACACACACCTGATGTGCAGCTTTCAAATGCAAACATGTATGTTTGATGAGTATTTCATAGCTTATAAAGCCTTTTCTTGTATTATCTTCTTGGAACTATGGAACCCCCAGAGACAAGACGTTATTATTCTTATATCACAGACAAAGGAAATAAATTCAGAAAAGTGGAAATGATTTTCCTGTGGTTATGGGCTTACTCAAGGCTTCCCTGATGGCTCAGAAGTTAAAGAATCTGCCTACAATGCGGGAGACCTGGGTTCTTTCTCTGAGTTGGAAAGATCCCCTGGAGAAGAGAACAGCTACCCATTCCAGTATTCTTGCCTGGAGAATTCCATGAACAGGGAAGCCTGGTGGGCTACAGTCCATGGAATCACAAAGAGTCAGACATGACTGAGTGACTAACACTATAGCCTCACTCAACGACTAACCATGACTTAGCCCTAAGCCATCCGGCTCTACGAGGCCCCTTTCACTGTAGCACGGATGCATTCCTGAGTCAGACAGAAATAATTCTTGGGTCTTAGCTCTTTGGGATTATATGTACCAGTCTTTCTCTGCTGTAGCACAGATAAATGGGAGCTGATACAAAACGCCTGCTTATTGTTTTGGAAGAGTTGAGAAGGAAAAGCAAGTGAAATTTTGATTGCCTAGAGGGGTTGCCAAGCAGTGTTGCCATGCGCTTTGGAAAGTTGGTATCATGTCAGCAATTAACATCTGTAGGATGCCTTTGTTAGATCTTGCCTAGATATAGAAGGGGAGGTAAAATGGGATTTCAGGTTCTCATCTGATCTAGAGGGCCCTTGAGTCTTTTAGAATTTCTATCACACTCAGTCACTCCTCACGCCCTCTCCCATCATGGAATCTGAGAGCTTGGGCTTCCTAGGGCACCTCCCAAAGATACAGAACACTCCTGTTAGCATCTTCCCAAGGCCGCTAAGATAACAACCACCTCCAAAGCATCTCCATGCAGCAATGTCCTCCATAAAGCCTGACAGTTCCCTAGTTGCTGGGTCATTCCACACTGAAGGAGATGGCTAGGTTGATTCTTTTTTTTTGGGGGGGGGGTGGTAGGGGGAGAGTGCTGCACTGGGTCTTTGTTGTGTGGGCTTTCTCTAGCTGTGGCCCATGGGCTTAGTTGCCCCATGATATGTGTGATCTTAGTTCCCGGCCAGGAATTGAACCCAAGTTCCCTGCATTGGAAAGCACATTCTTAACCACTGGACCACCAGGGAAGTTATTATATATCTTTTTTTGTTTTTAAAGGACCCACGATTTGATGTTCAAAAACACTGCTGTATTTGAAGTCAGTATGGGAAATATCATCTCCACAGTTAGGCAAAAACATGCCCTGTGTTTAGGAATTACAAAGACATGATGCAAAATTCTTTGATTTTACTAAGAAAAATATTTAAATATAAATTCAGGGCAAGCAATCTGTTATTGTATAGTAGTGTACAAAATATCTTATACAAGTAGAGTGGGTTGAAAAGTAAAAGTGACACAGAAATCATTTAAATTTAAGAAATACTCACAATGATCAATAATGAGCAAAACGTTTCTCGTTAATAGTAGGACATGGCAGCAATGATAGCTTTTATCACCTGAAGATGTCAATGTTATGTGGTAGCCTGGATGGGAGGGGAATTATCAGGATCCCAGGATCACAACCCACAGGAAGAAAGCAGACCACCAGCTGACTCTTGGCTTTGGGAAAGGTCACCAATTTCGGCTCTCTGCTTACAGATGAATTCTGGGTTGTCTTTACCCTTTGCGGTTACTTCTAAGAAGTCAGCTGTTAAGCTTTGGCCCCTGAATCACACTATTCTTCCAGATTACTGAGAACCAAAACAAGGCCGCTGGTTTTCCATGGTGGCGTCTATTCTGTGGCAAGGGAGGGAAAGGAGGAAGATGTGAAGAGGTTTGGATTTATTGTGGGATTAAGAGCAGCAGCTATGTTAAGTGATCTGATTATTTTGGCTTTGGACACAGAGGCTACGGAGGACTCCTGTCTCTCAGACTCAATATCTACATTATAAACAGGATTGTAAGTATCTTTTCTTAACGTAGACCCAAGTCCAAACAAGGAACCAGGCAGCACTAATTCTGGGAACTTGTCCTAAGCTATGCAGATGCAGAATGACTTGTTTGGGAATCTGATGAGAAATACAGGAACTGGAGACCAGACCAGCATGAAAATGTTACCAAGACTCTAGATAAATGTTCCAGGAGAGCTATCGTCCCACAAGAATCTTTAGACCTGAACTTGAATCCCTGCTCAGCCACTAATCTCAGCTGAACTGTGCTGTTTGAAAGTCCTTTTCTACCTGGCATATTCTCTCTTCACATGCATCACTGAGCCCCACCCTAAACTCACAGCGTCTCAAACTTGATTCTTCTCCCTCAAAAAACAAGACCATGGAGAGTAAAGTGCTCCAGCTTCCAACCTGCCCTACCATCATGAAGCCAAACTTGTCAACTTGTCAGGCCTCCATGGTCAGCTCCTTTCCTCCCAGGTCAGAGGGCAAGGCGTCTCCAGTTCCTTGTGGTCCCTGATCACCCCCTCTTGCTTTCCCAAGACTTTGCACCAACAACTGCCTCTTTCTCGGTTATATCTTTAACCTCTTTTGTTTCCTGGCTCTTGGTCGTCTGCTGATAGACATGCCCAAGTCTTTCTTTTCCCCATAAAACCTCTCTCCTGACTCTAAATCCTCCTCCAGCCAACCTGTCTTTCATTTTCCTGAAAAAATCTTGAGCTCTTGAAATCGATGTCTACCTTCCCTGTCTGCACCGCTTCACAAAGCCATCACTCCTCAGCCCCTTTCTGTCTGGGCTCCCTCTCTGCTCTGCTTCTGATCAGCCAAGATCAGCATGCATGGGGGTTGATGTCATACCCACAAATGCTTTCGAGCTCCGTCATCAGACGTCCCTTCTCCTCTAACATTGTGGTCATGAGCTCCTGACTTCCTTGGCGTCTCTTTTGTTTCAATTTGCACCTCCTCAATGATCCCTCCTTGACTTCCTCATAGAGGACACTTCAGCCTTCCCCTTAAATCTGCTGTTCTCAAGAATAAGATCTTGACCCACTCCTGTTCTTCCAATAAATGCTCTTTGAATGGTCATGTAACTCATTGTCTTAAGCACTCTCTGTGGCTTGAGAACCACCACAATCCTATCTCCAGCCCCACTCTCTTCCTTGAGAGCCATGCTTGCCCTCCAACTGCCTACAAGTCTTGGCCAATTATCCTTTCTCATCCGATTTCTCCTTCTTCATATAGTCTCACTTTCTCATTTCACAATCTGTGAACCATCTTGACAGCCAGGTGAAAAACTTGACATCATTCGATACTCACCTTTCTTTCTCATCCCCCACGTCTGACCAGTCACCAAGTCCAGCTGACCTCTTAATTCCTTTTCCAATCTGTCCCTCCCCTCTCTACTTCTGCTGCCCTAGTTCAGATCCTATTAGCTCTTACTCAGCCTTTTGAAATCCTTGCTTCTATATTAGTCCATCAGAATCCACTCTGCAAATGAAAACAGAATGTTCCATCTATGTGTAAACATATTATTCCCCTGCTTAATCCTTCAGAAGCTCCCTATTATCCTGCAGAAACCATTCCAGTCTCTTTACCAAGGCAACTCCCTGTTTTTGCGCTGTATGTTCCCATATTGACCAACTGCTATGGCCCCCATCCACTCTGTTCCTGCACACCTGTGCTTCTGCACATGCACAGAATGTCCTGCCTTTCTTTCACTGCCTGGCTAACTCATTCTCCTTCAGAACCAAATTCAAGCATCGGTTCTTCTGAGAAGCCTCCTCTAACTCTGCAGGAGGACCCAGTGATCCCCCTCGGCTCCCATAACCTCTTAGAATCTGCATCTCTTTCTTTCTCTCTCTCATCACTTCCGTTGCCAAATTCTATCTACATGTTTGGTGGATGTGTTTGCTCCTGTACAATATGGTATATTCCTTAAGAACAGGAACTAATTCATCATTGGAGTCTAGTAACTGACACACAGTCTGGACACAGTAGGCACTTAATAAATGTTTGAATGGAACAGAACCACCTGGTTGACCTTAGGAAGTTACTTTCTCTCTCTGGACCTTGAATCTTTCATCTATCAGTGAGCGGGGGGGGCGGGGGGGGGGCGGTGAATGAAATGTTCTCTATTAAAGGTCTTTCTCTCGGCAACTCCCCATGCTTTGCTTGCTTCTGAGCAAGAAGGTGTTGACAGGGCAGGGTTGTCATGCTCCTTGGTGCAGACGCCCTTGAAGGCTCTTTAATAATTTCTTTTGATATGTATTCCTACCCCATGAGTGGGCATTATTATCCCGATGTTCATGTGGGGAAACTGAGATACAGAGTAACCTTCCCAAAGGCACATGGGGAGAAAGAGACTACAATAGCATGAAACTCAGCCCCTGACATGAGTGTGTGCTCACAACCGTGATACTTAGGATGCACAGACAGAACAACTGGATGGAGAGACACACTGATGGAGAGGCATGCAGAAGGGAGAAGAGGAAACGAGCACTGCGTGGAAGAACAGAGACAGGAGGGAGGTTGCAACTCATCCTCAGATGCCCACACGCCCACGTGACGTCTGCCTGAGCTCAGCATGTGATAAGCAGAAGGGCCGAGGCATCCACCTGTGGCCTTCGAGGCACTGAATGGACGACAAAGGAAGAGTCTGTACAATTGGGCTCTGCGGGGCGTCTTCGGGCATGATGAATCCTTCCTGCATTTGTCATCATAGTGCTAATTAAGCTACATTTTGTGGGCTTTAAAGTGGCTCTGGCCAGAATTTCCTAGATATTTTATTGTCGTTTAGCATGAGTCAAGCTTGAGTTAATGGACACAGGCTGCTTCATCCACTCTGGTTGGGGCCCCTCCATTGCTATTAGGTCTTTTGAGATTCATCCTGCTGACACTAATCAGCAAGTATTGATTTAGACATTGTACATTTCCATAGGAATTCCATTTTAATTCAACATTAGAGTGCCGATTAAAATGCAAAGGCAAGGGCACAAAGAAGTCACCTTAAAGCATTACTGTCCCGGGGAAATCTGCTGGATTTAGTCACTCTGCCTGCTTGGCTTTGGGTAGGACAAAGACCAGACATGAAGGAGTAATCTCCTTCATGAGTCACATGGAGGCCCTATAGCTCCTTGAGGATGTGGCCCACTGGTCAGTGTTTGAGGAGCAGCAATGGAGCAGAGGGAGGAAGCTTGGTGTGTGGGTGGGGGGAGGGACACTCTGAAATATAGCCCTACCAAGATGAAGCAGCACTTTGCAGCATCCTTAAAGAAAAGTGGAAATGGGAACCTGTGATGTGGAACAGCAAGCATCCAGCCTGACCATTAAGACCGAAGGAAGAGCACGGGAGTTGGGATTCAGATGCTTTCTAAAGCTGAGAACTTCCCCATCATCCTTACAAATGCAAGGCTTCTCTGAGAGGTATATAGAGTGATACTGAGTCTTCAAAATGCCTGTGTTCCAATGGAATATTACTCAGCCATAAAAAGGAACACATTTCAGCCAGTTCTAATGAGGTAGAGAACCTAGAACCTAGTATATAGGGTGAAGTAAGTTAGAAAGAGAAAGATAAAAATTGTATACTAATGCATATATATGGAATCTAGAAAAAATGGTACTGAAGAATTTGTTTGCAGGGCAGCAATGGAGAAACAGACATAGAATAGACTTATGGACATGGGGAGAGGGGAGGAGAGGGTGAGATGTATGGAGAGAGTAACATGGAAACTTATATTACCATGTGCAAATTAGATAGCCAACGGGAATTTGCTGTAGTCTCAGGAAACTCAAACAGGGGCTCTGTATCAACCTAGGGGGTGGGATGGGAAGGGAGAGGGGAGGGAGGCTCAAAAGGGAGAGGATATATGTATATCTATGGGTGATTCATGTTGAGGTTTGACAGAAAACAACGAAATTCTGTAAAGCAATTATCCTTCAATTAAAAAATAAATAAAAATTTCAAGAATGCCTGTGTTCTTTTTTATTCTTTCTCTGTGAGATCATTAGACAGTCTTCTCTCTTCTTGTTCATCCTTGTATCTCTCTATGTCTTTGGTTTGCCTGGATCCCATCATCAGCACCTGTTGCCATCAGCTGGTCTCCCCTGGGCCCAGGAACACCAAGGATGGCTGTCAAGAACCAGAAGCCAGGAGAGAGGTAAGGGACAGACTCAGAGCCTTCAAAAGGGGCCCAGTCCTCACAGAGCTTGATTTCAAATTCTTCTCTGACCCACTGAAAATGGCCCGAGGAGATTTTTGAATTCAGATAGTCAATCTCTCTGAAGGGCAGGGTATGAGTTGGAGTTTGAAGCCCTATGATGGATGCTGTGCATCTCAATGGCTCCTGATCCTAAAGCCATCTGGGTTAGTAGGCATCTTCATTTCACTTATCGTCAGAGCATCATACAGAGGATTTCTTTGTAGGGATGGGAAATGAGGAGTATTGAGAAAAGTCATAGAAACTATTTGTAAAGACCTGAGAGGGAGGACATTACTTTGTCAACAAAGGTCCATCTAGTCAAGGCTATGGTTTTTCCAGTGGTCATGTATGGATGTGAGAATTGGACTATAAAGAAAGCTGAGTGCTGAAGAATTGATGCTTTTGAACTGTGGTGTTGGAGAAGACTCTTGAGAGTTCCTTGGACTGCAAGGAGATCCAACCAGTCCATCACAAAGGAGATCAGTCCTGGGTGTTCATTGGAAGGACTGATGTTGAAGCTGAAACTCCAATACTTTGTCCACCTGATGCGAAGAGCTCACTCATTTGAAAAGACCCTGGTTCTGGGAAAGGTTGAGGGCAGGAGGAGAAGGGGATGACAGAGGACAAGATGGTTGGATGTCATCATTGACTCAGTGGACATGGGTTTGTGTGGAATCTGGGAGTTGGTGATGGACAGGGAGGCCTGGCGTGCTGCAGTTCATGGGGTTGCAAGGAGTCGGACACGACTGAGCAACTGAACTGAACTGAAGTGGGAGGAGGCCAGGAAGTAGCTCCACTTTAGGTCCATGGGAACAAGACTGGTCAAGATGTTGTTGGAGTTGAAATGAGGGAAAGAAGCTCTTGGGTTGGCAACAGGAGACATTGGTAGGGGTGGGACTTGAGGGCATTATGCTAAGTGAAATGAACTAGAAAGGAAAAGACAAATACTATTTGATCACATTTATACATGGAATCTAAAAACCAAACAAACTCATAGAAGAACAGGGCAGATTGACAGTTACAAGAGGTGGAGAGTGAGGGATGGGGGGAAACGGGTGCAGGTGGCCAAAAGGTGCAGACTTCCAGTTATCAGATGAGCAAGTCCT
This sequence comes from Capra hircus, assembly GCF_001704415.2. NCBI lineage: Eukaryota > Metazoa > Chordata > Mammalia > Artiodactyla > Bovidae > Capra > Capra hircus. Next base: position 103,866,459 of record NC_030812.1, read on the forward strand.
GGAGACGTGATGTACAGGACGGTTGTTGTTGTTCAGTTACTCAGTCATGTCCGACTCTTTGCAACCCCATAGACTGCAGCACACCAGGCTCCTCTGTCCTCCACTATCTCCCAGAGTTCATTCGGTTTCATGTCCATTGAGTTGGTGATGCCATCCAACTGTCTCATCCTCTGTTGTCCCCTTCTTCTCCTGCCTTCAATCTTTCCCAGCATCAGGGTCTTTTCTAATGAGCCAGTTTCTTCATATCAGGTGGCCAATGCATTGGAGCTTCAGCTTCAGCATCAGTCCTTCCAGTGAATATTCAGGCTTGATTTCCTTTAGGATTGACCAGTTTGATCTCCTGCTGTCCAAGGGACTCTCAAGAGTCTTGTTCAGCACCACAATTTGAAAGCATCAATTCTTCAGCGCCCAGCTTTCTTTATGGTCCAACTCTCAAATCTGTACATTACTATTGGAAAAACCACAACTTTGACTAGATGGACCTTTGTTGGAATTTTTTTTTAACAGCATGGGGACTATGATTAATATTGTGTATTCAAAAGTTGTTAAGAGACTAAATCCTTTTCTTGGTAATTTTTTTTTAAGATTTTTTCAATGTGGACCATTTTTGAAGTCTTTATTGAATTTATTACAATATTGCTTCTGTTTTATGTTTTCTTTTGTTTTGTCCACAAAACACATGAGATCTTAGCTCCCCAACCAAGGATTGAACCTGCACTCCCTGCTTTGGAAGGCAAAGTCTTAACCACTGAACAGCCAGGCAAGTCCCAAGAAATTAAATCTTAAAAGTTCTCATCACAAGAAAAAAATTGTAACTGTGTGTGGTGATGGATGTTAACTAAATTTATGGGAGTAGGTGTTTTGTAACACACACATTTATCAAATCATTGTGTTGTGTGCCTTAAATTAATGCCATGTTATATGTAAATTACATTTCAATAAATTTGGAAAAATTAAAGAAAAAAAATAGCCTGAGTTGCTGAAGAGCTTGGTAGCAGGAGCAATAGAATCCTTACCAACCTACTGTCTGTACCTAAGATCTGTGGATAAAGCTGGGCCGCAAAGGTGTGGCCTGTAGATTTTCCAGACCATTGGTTACTGCTCTTTCTCCCTCTGGCTTCTTTTAAAATTGAAGTGTAGCTGGTTTATGATGTCTTGTTGGCGTCAGATGTACAGCAAATTGATTCAATTATATATACAAGCATTATATTTATATATATATTTTTCTTTTTGGTTATTACAAGATATTGAATATAGTTCCCTATGCTACACAGTAGGACCTTGTTGCTTATCTGGTTTATATAATGTTAATCTGCTAATCCCAGCTCCAGATTTTTCCCTCCCCATCCCCTTCCCTTTTGGTAACCATATGATCCAGGAATCCCACTCCCAGCATTTACCTGGAGAAAACTCTAGTTCACAAAAATACATGCCTCCCAGTTCTGTTCACAAAATACATGCATCACAACACTATTCCCAATAGTCAAGACCTGGAAGTAACGAACCTAGAGATGATCAGACTAAGTGAAGTAAGTTGGACAGAGAAAGACAAACATATGATATCACATATATGTGGAATCTGATACAACTGAACTTAAGTACAAAACGGAAGCAGACTCACAGACATAGGAAACAAACTTATGGCTCACTTTTGCTTCTGAAAACTTCTTTTTCAGCACTTCTGGTATGAAAACAAAGAGGGCTACAGCCCTATGGTGGCTCAGAGTTGGAGGCAGGATCAGGGCACAAGATTTGAGGAAGAGTCCACTCTCAGGGCCAGCTCTGGGCTGGCATGACCCTGCAGGCAAATGTCCCCTGAGTGGTTCCAGCCCTGCCTGTGTCTGGGTAACAGGGCTTATCCTCTGTTCTACTGTTAAGAAGTACTCTCACCTGCAGATGTAATTTCTTCAGTATCCGCTGTGTCACAATAATACAGATGATATTTGATCTCTGGTCTGCTTCACGGAAAAGCATCTGAAAAGTGGAGTTGTCTGGTACACATTCTGGGACCAGACACCCTGGCTTCCATCCTGGTTCTGACATTGACTATCTGGAGAAAGTAAAAGTGTTAGGCACTCAGTCGTGTCTGACTCTTTGCAATCCCATGGACTATATAGCCTGCCAGGCTTCTCTATTCATGGAATTCTCCAGGCAAGAATCCTGGAGTGGATAGCCATTCCCTTCTTCAGGGGATCTTCCCAGCCCAGGGACTGAACCCATGTCTCCCACTTTGCAGGCAGATTCTTTACCATCCGAACCACCAGGGAAGACCCCAGACCTACTATCTGGAGGTCTAATTACTTGATTGGTCTAATTACCTGAGTCAATTACTTGATCTCTTGGGACCTCAGTTCTTTTCTTGGAATAATTGGAATAAAAATAATAGTAATTTCCTTCTAAGGTTGTTTTTCAAGACTAGATTAGTTCATACACCTAAAATATTCACACGATTGCTTGACCCAATAAATACTCAGTAATATTAGTAAATTCATAGATAATGTTAAGTGGGGAAAAATACAGCTTGCACCCTGATGTTCACATCTATTTAAATGTTAGATCATTTTCCCTGGATTTACAATCACTTGAATGCTTAGTGATCAGTGAGGATTACACAGGTTTATTGTTATGTTTTTATTTTTATAGCTGCTGCTTCAGTAATTGAGTCATTAGGTAGGTGTTCATTTTCTAGCAGTTATAAAGGGCTAGCTTCTGCGGCCCATAACAAGCTAGGCAATTACCCTAACTGCAAGCAGAATGTCTGGAGAGCATCTTCAGTGAAGAGCTTATCTTTATGACACAATATTAATGACAATCATCACACCCTTGTCTTCTAATATAATTGCCAACAAATGAGTGTGAGTGTTTTGAGGGCTGGTTGATGGGCACATTAAATCCAGATGTTTGAATTTCTTTTTAAAAAATATTTATTTTGCTGTGCCAGGTCTTAGTCGTGGCATGCAGGATATTCAGTTGGGGTATGTGCGATCTAGTTCCCTGATCAGGGATGGAACCTGGGCCCCCTGCATTGGGAGGGTAGAATCTTAGCCACTGAGCCACCAGGGAAGTCCTGGGGTGTTTTGAATTTCTTAACAAATAGTTTTTTCACAAATATATCACACTAGACATAGATCAGTTTGAAACCACTGGGAAGAACCCCCATTCCCCATTACACTTTACTGAATGGATGTGCCAATAAATTTTAACAACTGAGTCATTGTAGGGGTTGGGGGGACGGTTTGGGGGAAAGTCTGATGCATAGCATTTGCCAGTTTCTATGGTGTCAGTGCTCCTACCATGGGCGATCTTGAACCACCACTGAGTGCAGCATCTGGAGGAAGAGTTTCAAGTCGCTGAATGCAGACTTTGGGGCAGACACAAACCATTGGCTCTCGTGGACCAGCACAAGCTGGCGGCACCGGTGCATCCTTTCCCTCCCCCCACAAAGTCTACACCCCTTGTCACGAAAAGCGCCAGATTAGGAGTTAATTTGGCAGAAGAGAAATTTACTCATGAGGTCCCTGTATTATCAACTTGATTTAGGGGCTTCCCAGGTGTAGTGGTAGAGAACCCAACTGCCAATGCAGGAGACATAAGAGACACGGGTTTTATCCCTGCATGGGAAAGCTCCCCTGGAGGAGGCCACAGCAACCCACTCCAGTATTTTTGCCTGGAGAATCCCATGGACAGATGAACCTGGTGGGCTATAGTCCTTGAGGTTGCAAAGAGTTGGACACAACTGAAGTGACTTAGCATGCACACACACAATAATGATTTTATCCTTTTCTTACATCTTTTTTGTTTGTTTATGCACCTCTCTGACCAGGTTATAGACTGCCTGGGAATAGGGATCATGATTTTCATTTGTAATTGGATGTACAAATCAATCTTGTATCACCCTCCCACTTGATCTGTCTGCTTTCCAAGCAGGTACAGATGTGTGGGTAAGAACAAAGACTGTCTTTATCATCACGCCTGTAAGCACGGTTCCCAGGACATAGCTGGTGTTCATGAATGTTTGTGACTTGAATGATGTGAACTGTCTTCTTAGGAACATTCAGCTGTCCCCAGTGTCACCTTTCAGAAGCAGAGTGGTTAAGAATCTGTCTGCCAATGTGGGACCTGCAGGAGACGTGGGTTTGAGCTCTGTGTTGGGAAGATACACTGGAGGAGGAAATGGCAACCCACTCCAGGATTCTTGCCTGGGAAATCCCGTAGAGGAGCCTGGCGGGCTGCAGTTGATGGGGTTGCAAAAGAGTTGGACAGGACTTAGTGACTAAACAACAAAAAACATCTTCAGGAGCATCCACACTTACCGCACTTGACTTTGTTCACACCTGTGCGCTTGTCTTGGACTCCTTTTTGGATTTTTGACATTGTAAGTAGAGACTTATTGCCTTCGGAGTCCTAGGATCCAGCATAATGGCTAATGCCTCCGGTGCATGCCAAAGGTGTTTCCAGAACGAAGCAAACAGAAAGTGCTCAATAAGCACTCATTAATGAGTAAGAAAGGGAGAACTTGCTCCTCAAAGTAGAACATGTCTAATGGGAATATTGACTAATATTGACTAATAGGAACATTTCAAAGCTATGGTCTTTCCAGTAGTCATGTATGGATGTAAGAGTTGGACTATAAAGAAAGCTGAGCGCAGAAGAACTGATGTGAACTGTGGTATTGAAGACTCTTGAGAGTCCCTTGGACTGCAAGGAGATCCAACCAGTCCATCCTAAAGGAAATCAGTCCTGAATATTCATTGGAAGGACTGATGCTGAAGCTGAAACTCCAATATTTTGGCCACCTGATGCGAAGAGCTGACTCATTTGAAAAGACCCTGATGCTGGGAAAGATTGAAGGCAGGAGAAGGGGATAAAAGAGGATGAGATGGTTGGATGGCATCACTGACTCAATGGACATGAGCTTGAGTAAACTCCGGGAGTTGGTGTCAGACAAGGAGGCCTGGCATGCTGCAGTCCATGGAGTCACAAAGAGTCGCACATGACTGGGCGACTGACGTGAACTGAACAATGTATTTGTTGTTGTTGTCCAGTTGCTAAGTCGTGTTGACTCTGCAGCCCCATGGACTGCAGCACGCCAGGCTTCCTTGTCCTTCACTATGTTCCGGAGTTTGCTCAAGCTCATGTCCATCGAGTTGATGATGCCATCCAACCAGCCCATCCTCTGTCGTTATATATATACATTCTGCTGTAACTTCTGGAATGTTGATGACAGAAGGGGACAATTTGAAGGATTCTGCTGAGGTGCTGAGGATGACTTTGAAAATTGTCTTGCAAGAGCAGTCAGATTTTCCAGGGAAAACATTGGTTTAGGGACTCAGAGTTCAGGATTTGGGATCTGGTCCATCCTATGCATCCTATGAGCCTAGGTGAGTTTCATTTCACCACTCTGGAATAAAGGACCTGCATGTCCTCCCAGCTAATGGTTCCTGATTAAAGACCTAGTGTATGTAGTCCAAGAAGTAGGATACTGATGCCTGAGAATTACTCTGGAACCCTAAGAGTTAAATGTCTGCCTACCACTGAATCTCAAAAATGCTGAAGGCATAACATGTAACTGTATCATTGAACAATTCATTTCATAAATCTCAATGAAGCATAATGACCTGATGAATATTAATTGCCTTCTCTTTCCTTTCCAGGCATGAGGTGAGGATGGAGGGGGAAAAAGAAAGAGGAGAACAGAAGGGATGAATTCTTAAGTGGTGTGATTGAATTACCTCCAAAGGATCTCCAAAGATGAGTATGCAATTACTACTAATTGCAAATAGTGCTACTGATAATGATAACAATCCATCACTTTGCTTGGCCCCCTTCTAAACAAGACTACAGGCATGACCACAGATTCATCACAATAATGGTCAGTGTTCTGAGGGGCTGTGATCATGAGGTTTGTATGACTCTGTATTCTGAATAGTGGCGTAACAGAATCCCAGGGTTTGCAGAGGTCATCCAACTGCATCCTTACCCACCACCCACCGCTGGACACAACTTTACCTAACCTAGAGAGTCGGGCATTTTCTCTCCTGACAGTCATGTTATTTCAAGTAACAACAGAAAGTGGAAAAGCGTCAGTCTCTCAGTCATGTCTGACTCTTTGTGACCCCATGGACTGTAACCCACCAGGCTCCTCTGTCCATGGAATTCTCCAGACAAGAATACTGGAGTGGGTAGCCATTCCTATCTCCAGAGAATCTTCCCCACCCAGGGATCAAACTGGGGCCTCCTGCATTGCAGGCAGATTCTTTACCTTAAAGTAACAATAGCAACAACAGAATAACCTGTCTTTAGTCTTCTTGTTACAGTTTATCCTTTAACTGGAACCTAAGACCCGAAAAGGTGGACACAGAGTAGAGAGTAGAGAATACACTTCTAGTTCTGTTTCTTAGGGACTTTGATTTGCCTGCCTTCAAAACAGAGATAATACTAATTATGTCCTTTGCTTTTGTTTTGTTAAGGTGGAAATTGTATGGTAAATCCATGGTGTGTCTTTGAGAACAGTGCTCTGTGTACAAAAATCAGAGATCATTCTGGGATTTCTTCTGGTATTTGTCAAAAAATCACTTATGATTCTGGGCGTTGGGGCACGAATGGCCCCTTCCAATGTAAACAAAAATGACCACCTGCAGCCATGGTTATTACTATGTCACCTTCTCTTCCTTTAACCACGAAAAACATGGCAAGGGTCTGGTATCGTCAAACAGTTAAATCCAGAGATGATATGGGGAAGCCATTCCTCTAGAGATGCTGGCATTGCTCTGTACCCACCACAGCCCAGCCTGGCACAGAGGCTGTCAGCTCCCCCTCACCACTCACGCACAGGTAATCCATCTGTCGCTCCTCCAAAGAAGCTTTGAGCCGCACCTGTGTTACCTGCTCCTAATTCTGCATTGGAAAACCACAGATCAACATACAAGAAAAAAAAAATTTTTTTAATCACTCCTCCCAAAGTAAAAGGAGCAAGCAGGTACACAAAAAGAGCAAAAAGAATACAGCTTCCCGAAGCTGATACAATTTGCCTTTAGTTTATCCTTTGTCTCACATTACCCACATCAAGAAGCAACTTTTGAAAAGGAAGTTCTGAATACATCAGTAGAGTCCACCTGATTCTATCAGCAGAGGGAATGTCCTGCTATTTGCCCTGCACACTTATCAGATTGTTTTCCCAGTGGAGTGGAGCTCACTCCGCTATGGGAATTGGGAGCGTCTACAATGACAGAAGAGAACTACGGCATTGTTAAACGCATCGGCCCATGCTCTCCTGCACCGGACTCCTGCTTTGATCCTGAAATAGGAAAGCCTCGCCGTAAGAGCCTGGGGAGGGGGTGCTCCCCCAAAGATGCTTTCTTGCTTTAGAGTTAAATGTCCTGGAGAATCAGGATAAGCTAGCCCTTGTCTTGTTTTGTCTAGACTCAAATTGTTATCCTCACGACCTGCTTTACTGACACAGACATCCGAGCAGGAGTGAGTACCTTTAGCTGTATTTCACAGGACGATTCCCTTGGATTGATTCTTCCTCATTTTCATTCCCATTTGGCTGTGGTAACATGAAGGGTGGGGCTTCCTTGGTGCTCAGTGGTAAAGAACCCACCTGCTAATGCAGGAGATGGGAGTTTGATCCCCGGGTTGGGAAAATCTCTGGAGGAGGAAATGGCAACCCACTCCAGTATTCTTGCCTGGAGAATCCCGTGGACAGAGGAACCTGGTGGGCTACAGTCCACGGGTTCACAAAGAGTCAGACATGACTGAACAACTAACACTTTCACTTCTTTCACAGTTGAGGAGACTGAGGCACTCGGAGATGAAGCCTCTTGCCCAAGGTCACACACCCGCAAAGTAGGACAAATGTCAGCTGGTCCGTTAGGCACAGAGAGGGTAACAGGGAGCATGGAGTGATCCATTTAACCAAAACTGTTGTTGTTGATTAGTTGCTAAGTCGTGTCTGACTTTTTGCAGCCTCATGGACTGTAGCCCTCCAGGATCCTCTGTGCATGGGATTTCCCAGGCAAGAATATTGGAGCGGGTTGCCATTTCCTTCACTAAGTGATCTCCCTGATTCAAGGATTGAACCCATGCTTCCTGCATTGGTAGATGGATTCTTTACCACAGAGCCACTTGGAAAGCCTATTTAATCAAAACATTTTTCCTAAATTTCTTTTGAATTAGTTGTGGGAGAAAGAGAAGGAATTTTCTATTGAAAAGTGCTGTGCACAGAGGCTGAGAAGGATTTGCCAGAAAAGGTAAATATGCCAAAGGTATGTGGGTTCAGGGAGCTCAGGGAAGCCTGATGTTTGGCTGCTTAGCGGGTGGGAGAGAGCCAAGGGTGCAGACCCGGCTCCTAGCCTCTTATTTGTCTGTCATTGATGTCCAGAGGTCACCACTATGGAGATGACCCCACTGACTTTCCCTAGGATGTGCTCTCTTAATAGGTGGTTGCTGTCACCGCCATCCTCCTCTTCCGCATCACCATCCTTTTCCCTCGCGTTGTTGCATTATTTCATAAGCAGTAAATACCCTTCACAAGGATCCCTCCGTGCAGTCATCAGGACGTCATGGAGCAGGCAGAACTGTAGTACAGACGAAGAAGAAACGGAACCTCCCGAAATCTCAGAGATTTGTTGAAGGTCTTCTGATTCCCTTGAGAACCAGAACTTAAATCCACAAGCGCTGCCCTTCTCTGCCTAACCAGGTTCTTTCTACTCCAACCCCCAACCCTGGGCTCTGGGCTGCCAGGAGCTGTTGGACTTGGGGGCTCTGCCGCGAGCCCAGCTCCTCTTGCCCTGTGTAGTGATCCCCGGGGCTCCCTGCCCAGAGGAATTCAGAACACGCTGTGGTTATTTGTGGAGCACTTTGTCTCTGGGAGATGGGGGCTTACACAGCTCAGAAAAAGCAGCACTTGCCCACACAGACTACACTGCCCAGGGCTATTAATATCCAAGCACAATAGCTGAATGACGAGGTGGAGTATGGCTCACTCTGGCCACAGGACTTCTGGGCCGTGGAGATGATATTACTTTACAGCAGGCCTGCTAATACCCTGGCAATATGACTCTTGCCCCATCTTCTGAGCCAGGGCAGACAGCAGAAGACAGCGGAGAAGGCCTTGCACAGAGCTGCAATTGCCTGTCCTCATCATCTTTCCTGGGAGATCAAGACACATGGAGGCTTGAAGTCTCAAAATACTATTTGATTAGTGCCCCTGTGGGATTTTAAAGCATCCCAGGCATTCTGCATTTGTTGGCTTTCTCAGTCTTATAGTTATCTTTGTGCCCAGGGAAAGGATAAACATTTTTAATGCATTTATTCACTCAGAAAACATGTGTTAAGTCTTTACCATGAGCCCAAAGCATCTCTGCTCTGCTAATACAGAGATGAAGAAGGCAGCTTTCTTTTGCTCAAGCTCATGGCTTGGGGGAGAAAGAGAGTTTAATCATTGTTAGATCTTGCAGTAATGATTGCTGTAGCAGGGCTAAGCAGAGGAAGCAATACTAGCATAAAGAAAGCATTAGCCGACTGAGGCTAGAAGAGACAGTGGTCAAGGAGACTTTGAAGAAGAGAAATAATTGCACGAGGTCTTAGGGGTGAGTAGGCATTCTGTGGGACAAGTCTTGGAAGGATGTTCCATGAAAGGGAAGAAAAAGTGGAAAGCCAGGGAGCTATGCACCAGTGTAGCACCCAAGATAAAGGATCTAAATCCCAGGGAGGGAGGGGCAAGGGTGGTCGGGTACGAAAATGGGCAGGAAAGAGCAGTTTTGCAAATCACTTAATGTACTTCTTGGGTGGCTCAGCAATAAACAATCTGCCATTCACCAAGGCAGGAGACACTGGTTAGATCCCTGGGTTGAGAAGAGCCCCCAGAGTAGGAAATGGCAACCCACTCCAGTATTCTTGCCTGGGAAATCCCATGGACAGAGGAGTCTGGTGGGCTACAGTCCATGGGACTGCAAAAGAGTCAGACATAGCTTGGCCACCAAACAGCAACAACAACAGCATAATGTCTTTGGACCTTAGTTTCCAAAGGTGTTTTGGAAAGCCACTCCAACTCATTTTCACTAGTGATGTTGCCTACTGCACATCTAACTGTGTACCCATGGCTCATGCCACGAGCTTCAAAGCCTTCATAAGTGCCTCTGAAGATTTCTTGCACCCTACGCTGCTTATCCCTGATGGTACAGTGGTTAAGACTCTGTGCTTTCAGTGCAGGCAGTTCAGGTTCAGTTCTTGGTCAGAGAACTAAGATCCCATGTGCTGCCTGGGATAAATAAAAGGAATTGTGGTGGATTCTCAAGCAGAGAACACTTTGTGTCCAGAGACCTGGAGCAGAATGCTGGCCAAGTCTGCAGGGATGGAAGGGTGAAATGACAGGGCACTGGAAACCTACCAGTTATGACAGATGATACCTGGACCATTCTCATCTGTTTGGGGAGCTCGGAGGCTAGGTGGGACCCTCTAATTGGCACACCAGGCCTGGGGGGGTTCTCCCTTGCTCATCTGTAACATTTAGGGACCCACTGACAGACCTGCATGTCATTAGTGCACATTACTCTGGTTCACCTGCTCCAGCAAAGATGAAAATGCCTGAGGGACCCCAAGACTGAACCATGAAATGTCATTAACGGAATCACAGCCCTCACAACTCCCAGGACTAATTATAGAGCAAGGAGTGGCTGGGGCCAGACCCCTTCGATATAAAAAGATTTTATGAAAGGCAAAAAGGGAGGCAACACTAATTCTCACCCTATTATATTGCTTTCAATTATTTACAGTCATAGGCACTGGTGGTGACCAAATATAGAGCCTGGAATCCAGTGAGGTCACAGGGTGTTCTGGAAACCAGTGATGTAGCCCTGGCATCTGGGGAGCCCATGAGGCAATGTTTCAGCTGCCCCAACATTCCTCACCTCCCATTGTTCCAGGCTCTCTCTCGGCTTCCCCGGTCCCCTGGCCAAAGTCAAGAGCACAGATCCCTAGTGAGAATTCTAAGCTTCATTCCACATCCAGGGCTAGCAAATATCTTTCTTCCATTCAGTCTTTTTAAATTAATTAATTAACTTTTGGCTGCGCTGGGTCTTCGCTGTTAGCACGGGCTTTGTTCTAGTTGCGGCGAATGAGTGCTTCTCGTTGCAACGGCTTCTCTTGTTGCAGAGCATGGGCTCTGGGGGGCTGGCTCAGCCACTGTAGCTCGCGGACTTAGCTTTCCTGAGGCATGTGGAATCTTCCTGGACCTGCATTGACAGGTGGATCCTTAACCACGGGACCGCCGGAGAAGTCATATTCAGGTTTTTATCCTCTTGCCCTTGGCAGTGACAGCATAGAGTCCTAATCACTGGACCACCAGGGAATTTGCTCCATTCAATGAATAAGGCATTCCCATTCATTCTCTTAACTCAGTACGATGAGAATGAACATGAGGACTCCGAAGGCAGTACCGACGAGCTTTTCCTCACCTGGGTATCATCTCCCCACCAAGAAGCCCTTGAGCAAAAGCTCTGTAGCAACAAAGGTCCACGTATTCCTCCATATCTCCCAGGCTCCCCGGTGTTGGGTTGATGCCTTGGACAGCTGGCTTCTGGCCGATGAAATGTGGGCAGTGATATGAGCCACTTGAGACTGACCCTTAGAAACGTCCGACAGATCCTCTCGCTCCCACTTCCATAGAAGATATCCTTTTTTTTTTTTTTTTTGCTTTTCTTACTTTTTCTTTTGTGTGTGTGTGTGTGTGCTTTACATGTCACATGTACCAGATGGAGTAGCTACAAGATGGAGAAGCCTTTTGACCCACCAGTTATCAGACTGTGACATAAGTGAGAAATAAATGTTCTTAAGAGTGATAAGCCTCAGATGACAGGCTTGGCTGATGTAGCAGTTAGCACCATTTTTTCTAAACTCTTAAAGCCCAGGCATTAGGCACAGAGATGTTCATTTCTCACAAAGAGAAAAAAATCCAGTGCATTAAATAAATCTGTCTTTTCCATGATCATATGATTCACGCTTTAGAATAACCCTTGATCTGCGCGTTGGAGGAGAAAAGTGTTAGTCACTGACTCTTTATGACCCCAAGGACTGTAGCCCACCAGGCTCCTCTGACCATGGGATTCTCCAGACAAGAACACTGGAGTAGATAGCCAATCCTTTCTCCAGGGGATCTTGCTGACCCAGCGATCAAACCTGGGGGCATATTCTTCTAAGACACCAGGGGAGCCCCAGTTATAGTGAATAAGTTCCTGGAGAAGGGCAGACCCTGTGTCACTGACTTGGAGCTGGAGCAGTTTTACTCTCCCAGGAATAGATGGAAGGAGCCTTTCCCGGGACAGACTCCAACAGGCTTCCTTGACCCTGTGTAATCAGGATTGGGGAATGAAGTCACAACAAACTGGGGAGATGATTTATTTTATTTATTTGGCTGCATCGGATCTTAGTCATGGCACATTCAGAACTTCCCTGGTGGTCCAGTGGTTAAGAATCTGTTTGCCAGTGCAGGGGATGCTGAGCTGATCCCTGGTTGGGGAAATAAGATTTCTCATGGAATGGGGCAACTAAGCCTATGCCCTGAAATTATTGAGCCCGTGCACTCTGGAGAGACAATTAAAAGCACACACACACACACACACACACATACATACACGGTTTCCTATGTGGAATAGTCTCACCATGTGTGTCCATCACTGGGGAGTTATCTGACAGAGGAAATTGATTGGTATCTGCAGGAATCTCGGTTGCAATGGGTCCTAGATTGTTTCCATACTTCTCAGTGGTCCAGGACCTAGTTTGTAAAGAACCTGACCATCTTTTTAAGCCATGGCAGGTGTTTCTTCTAGAAATTCTTCTATTTTTCCTTACCTCCCCCTCCCTTCTTTCCATCTCAACCTCTGGCTCTAGCCTCTGAGCTCAGATCTCTGACATCTTTCCTGGCATATAGTCCTGTGCTCTCAAGGAAAGGGCACCTTTCGATATTTTAGAAAACAGGACTCTCGGCTTTCAGACTGTCATGACACCCACTTTAAGTAATCAGAGAGGTCTGATCTGAGAGGAGCCCAGCTGGGGAAGCTTAAGGGTCTCCTAGACTCAGGCATTGCATTTTTTTTTTTTTTTTTTTAACCAGCTCAGTCACTGAGGCAGTCACAAACAGAAGGCAACTGCAGAGTCCATTCTAAGTGGTCCTGCAAAGAGCCGCATCAGGAGCTGCTGAAGCCCAGGGATTGCACTGAAGGAGATGCACAGAGGAGGCATCACTTCTCAGCCACACCCCCTCACCATATCAGCTCCCCTCTAAGCATGCAGTCATCTCATTCACCCCTCCCCTCTCCAGGGTATGGCAATGACTTTCTTTGTTTGCTTCTTCTTATCCTCCAGCTCATCCTACTTGCTGCTCGCAGAACACCCTCCCCAAACATATCAATGGTCATATCACTCTTCTGCTCAGAAGCTTCCCATAATTCCCTATTGCCTGTTGACAAGACCGGAAGCGGGCATTTAAAGGCTCCAAAATCCATACCCACTCTACCCTTCCAAGCCCATTCTTCCCTACTGTTCCTCCCAGACTTTTAGACTGCCCATGTCAGCTTCACCCAAAGCCTACCCACCACCTCCTGAGAGGCCACCATGGCCCTCTGTAACCAGGAAAATCCTGCCCACCTTTCAAACTCTCCCCGCTTGGCAACTTTGATGCTCCTGGTGGCCCCCATGCATATATGGTCCTTCCCAGTCTCAGACACCACAGCTCTGTGAACCTCCCACCTGCGTCCAACCCGTTCTACCTTGTACAATGGTTATCGCAGAGCTGTTGTTTTTCTCTCCACAGTTAGAGAGTGAGATCTTTGTGAGCAGGGGGTCTCACATGATTCCTGATGGCTTCCTATGTAGTGCATGTCTTCCCCTTGGCAAGGTGGCTGTTCAATAAATATGCATAGCATTGAATGGAATAAAAGGCAAGTGAATCAGCCTGGCCTTAATAGTCAACCAGGCTTTTATCCAAAGTGAGAATTAAGAGTTGCCTGGACTTTCTTGAAATGTGACCAGATAAAATTTTCAAGATCAGCCTTTCTTGGAAAAATACAGGGGAAGCGAGGGCAAATCACCAGAAAAATAAACAGTGGCCACCTCATTTTTAAGATCTTAGCTGGGGATTTGTCCATCTGTACAAAGCTCTGGCACCACACCTTTTGAAAGCACAAATCGCAGAGCTGATGGGTTCAGAGGTCTCACGGAAAGTGAGCCTCGCCTTTTACCAAATGTTTTCTGCCTCCTTCCGCTAATCGGGAATCTGCGCTAGAAAGCGACACCCAGTGTGTGTCACTGAGTGTCACCTGCTCCCAGGCTTGCTGGTGCCTCCCAGACCCTTTGATCCTCTGCTCCCATTGTCTCTGGTAACCAATCCTTCCCATTTTGTATTTCCTCTCCCCAGATCACCTGATACTTCCAAGCAACCAGGTGTTTCTTTCAGAAGCCAGAAGTTGATAACCTGGGCTCAAGGATCTCACCCCCACCCTCAGCCCATGTTCCGTGCAGTGGAAGACTCGGGGCAAAGGTTCTTTTCACAGAGAGCTGGATGCCCACTCTCCCTTTCAAACTCATTCATGAGTAAACTAAAGAGAACACTGGAAATGCTTAGAGCTTAGAGTTTAGAGCCACAGAAGCACCGCTGGTTTGAGTAAATAACTATATGGGATATTTATTTCAAGGTAACATCTTACTCGATGTGTAAATGTTTGGTTAAAAAGAAAACAGAATGAAGTAAGTCAGAGAAAAGCAAATATCGTACATTAACAAACATATACGGAATCTAGAAAGATGGTACTGAGGAACTTCAGTTTGGTGCAGTCGTGTCCGACTCTTTGTGACCCCACGGACTGCAGCACGCCAGGCTTCCCTGTCCATCCCCATCTCCCGGAGCTCGCTCAGACTCATGAGCCTATAGCAGGGCAGTGATGGCCCCACCGACAGAGAGAACAGACTGCGGACTCAGTGGGGGACGGCAGGGGGGACGAACTGAGAGAGCAGCATGGAAACACGTGCATTACCATGTGTGAAACAGGTAGCCTGTGGGAATTTGCTGCATGATGTAGGGAGCTCAAATCAGGCGCCCTGTGACAATCTAGAGGGATGGGATGGGGTGGGAGGCAGGAGGGAGGTTCAGGAGGGAGGGGACATATGTACACCTATGTCTGATTCATGTTGAGGCATGGCAGAAACTGACATAATATTATAAGCAATTATCCTCCAATTAAAAGCAAATAAATTTTTTTTTTTTTTACATTTGAATCAGTTCTAATGAGGTGGATGAAACCGGAGCCTAATATACAGAGTGAAGTAAGCCAGAAAGAAAAACACCAATACAGTATACTAACACATATATATGGAATTTAGAAAGAAGGTAACGATAACCCTGTATGTGAGACAGCAAAAGAGACACAGATGTTTTTGAACAGTCTTCTGCACTCTGTGGGAGACGGTGAGGGCTGGATGATATGGGAGAATGGCCTTGAAACATGTGAAATATCATATGTGAAACGGATCGCCAGTCCAGGTTTGATGCATGCTACAGGGTGCTCGGGGCTGGTGCACTGGGATGACCCAGAGGGATGGGATGGGGAGGGAGGTGGGAGGGGGGGTTCAGGATGGGGAACACGTGTACACTCATGGCAGATTCAAGTCAATGTATGGCAAAACCAATACAATATTGTAAAGTAAAATTAATTAACTAAAAAATAATAAATAAATAAATAATTTTCATTCACTTAAAAAATTGAGAAAATAATCTAAAAAATAAATTAAATACGATCCAAATATTAAAAAATAAAAATAAAAAAATAAAAAAATTTTTAAAAAGGATTTAAGACAGACACCCACAGAAGAAGGCCATGTGAAGACACAAGGAGATGACTGCCACCTATAACAAGAGAGACCTCAATAGAAATCAGCCCGCCTGTTTCCACACCATGAGAAAATAAATTTATGTTGTTTAAGCAAAAAAGAAAAATGGAGTACAATGAGTTCTGTTCTTTGTAGATGGCACTTGAGTAAGTATCTTCACAGCTTGATTGTAAACTTTTGGGACAAAAACTACGTCTTCTATATCTTTTGGGTCCCACACTATGTCCAGCTCCAAACTGAAAACAGAAGCGCACACGTGCCTTGTTGACTTGCTGTCTCTTTAATTGCTCCTAGAGGAGACATTTTTTGGATGATACACCTCACTGATATTTTCCACTAATTAGAAGAGCCAATCTGAAATAGTTGCTCAATGTTTTGTTAGTCCTCATGGAAGCTGAGTGAAGAAGTAGCGATGACCATCCTTCTCTCAGTACCCAGTCACTCAGTTTTGTCTGACTGTTTTGCAACCCTATGGACGGTAGACGGCCAGGCTCCTCTGTCCATGGAATTTCCCAAACAAGAATACTGGAGTGGGTTGCCATTCCCTACTCTAGGGGATCTTCCACCCAGGGATCAAACCCGTGTCTCTTGCGTCTCCTGCATTAGCAGGCAGATTCTTACCACTAGCCCGCCCTGGGAAGCCCCTGTCATCGACTAGACCTTTTGGAATCAAGCCCAGAGGGTTTGAGTGATTTTTCAGATGTCTCCCAAGAAATCAAAGATAAAACCCCTCAGTTAGGGAAGAAAAGAGACAAGAACAGAGTAAGTCCACTGAATACAGTCAATATGCTAGAGGTTTCTAGAAGGAAACATCCTCATTGCCTAAATTCATCTTGATGCTAACGGTGTCCCCTATGTCTAGGGAGAAACAGGTATAAGAAAATCCCATAACACTGGAGTATTTTAGGCCATTTGTTTTGCTTAAAGGGACAAACCATAATCACCTCTTCCCAAAATTGGTCCATGTAGCTGTATGGAGGAGGAACAGGAGAGAAGAAGGCTGGGGTTGGCTTTGTCCTCCCGACCTGCACTTGACATTCAGCTAAACCTCTCCTCCTCCAGATTTCCAGGACACAGAGGGTCTCCCTCCAGCAGAGGCCATGCCTGCCTTCCTTCAAACACACATCAATGGTGAGGAGCTGTGAAGTCATGTCAGCAGACAATATCCTGTTTAGACATCTTGGACAGTGATTGGGGACCTGCTCTGGGCCAATGTCCCTACCCTGAGACAGACACTGCATTTGCACATGGGTTCCAGGTTTCCTCTAAAACTCCAAGATTCTGGTCAAACTATGTGCATAGCCAGAGTGGACATACGAACAAGTGCATCCACTTGTCTGGATGGCCCTGGTGGTACACCCTGAGAATCAAAGGCAAGAATGCTCCCGTGACTTTAAATTCATGGGCTAATTCTATTGCTGTTTGTTGTTTAATCACTAAGTCATGTTCAAATCTTTTGCAACCCCATGGACTGTAATCCTCCAAGGTGCTCTGTCCATGGGATTTCCTGGGCAAGAATACTGGAGAAGGTTGCCAATTTCTTCTCTAGGGGCTCTTCCTGACCCAGGGATATAACCTGCATCTTCTGCATAGCAGGCGGATTCTTTACTGTTGAGCCACCAGGGAAGCCCTGGCTAATTCTATGCATCTTTGTAATTTGTGTTACAATCTTCTTAGATCATGAGCATTCCCATTTTAAAACATTGTCAGAGGTTTTTCACACTTGTAGACAATAAAGCTGACTGGCGGTGCAATAACAATCCCTCTTTCCCAAGAAGTGAAGAGGGCTTGATTTTCCCCCAATAAATCCAATAAGTTTTATAACATAAGATTTTCTCCAAATTTGGAAGAAGCAAAGAATATGCAGTCAGAAAACCTTAAGGGGGTGGGGGTGGGGAGCAGTTGTTTATGAACTGTGGGAGTTTGCATGAATTACTGAACCTCCCCAAGTTTCAGTTTCTTCATTTGAAAAATAAGAACCTGATACCTGCTTCACACGGGTATAAGGATGATGCGGGGTAATGTATGCAATAAGTGCTCTGCAAATGGTTACTAACGATACAAATGCACCTTCCTATTGTCTTGTTCCCAGCGCTCCTGCCTGGCTGCATCTACTTAACCCACTCTCCAAGATCTAGAATCAGATTTCAGCCGTATGGAATCCTCCCCAGGCAGCAGATGGGCTTACAAGTCTCTTGGTCTCTTCGAGTAATTAACAGCCAAGACGTCAAAAGCTTGCATTGTTTACAGGGAAGATGTTTCTTGCTCTTCTCTTGCTGTTCCCACGCCATACCATCTGAACCCGCCACCTTTTCGTTTGTTCAGTGATACTCTTTAACTTTGCGGGATCCCGTGTGTACAGACTTCATTCAACTGTCTCATCTCACTCTCAACGGCTACTTCCTATGAGTTGCATTCAAGGCCAGAGTGCCTCTCTGCCCTGTAACTTCCAGGGGAAACATGAATCAAATCGCCATTCCATTCCCCCCCACAAATGATCACTACACTTGTGTCTTCTGCTGTTGCTGTTGTTCACTCGCTGAGTCGTGTCTGACTCTGTGACACTATGGACTGTAGCCCACCATCCCCTCGTCCATGGGATTCTCCGAGCAAGAGTACTGGAGTGGGCTGCCATTCCCTTCTCCAGGGGATCTTCCCCACCCAGGGATCAGACTCAGATCTCCTGCATTACAGGTGGATTCCTTATCCTCTGAGCTACCAGGGAAGCCCCATGTTTAACACAGGTTTTCAAGATGCTCTCCCAATGTTTGTTGTCTTCTAATTTTCCCCGAAGCTTGTGGCTTGTGTAGCCACACTACTGAGACACCCATACAACCATGGGGACTCCAGCAGGAGCGAAGGCAGAGGGGGTCACAATGATGGGCTACCGAGAGTGGAGAGAAAGAAACAGAAACCAAAGTTCAGCATTCCTGTGGTCCCCACCTTGCAGGGAATTTCTGTTTCCAGAGCTTTATTTAGGTACAAACAAATCACATTCCCTTGTATTAATATTTGTACAGCACTTTGTTTTTAGAGCCGTTTGACTTACAGGATGGTGTTCACCCTTCACAAAAATTTCTCTGCACAATAGACGGGGTGGGGATGGGGTATACTATTATCCTTATTGAACAGAATGGGGAACTGAGAAAGACAGAGAGCGTATGGTTAGCCAGAGGGTCTCCAGAGAAGCGGTGCGGAAGCACAGGCAGGAGACTTTTCTTCCAGCCTTTTTACCTTCTTGATTTTTGTAAATCTTTGTTAAATTTTGGCTGCGTTGTGCAGCATGTGGAATCTTAGTTCCCAGACCAGGAATCGAACCCATACCCCCTTGCAGCGGAAGGATAGAGCCTTAACCACTGGACCACCAGGGAATTCCTTACCTTCTTGATTTTTGCCATGTAATATTTCCCCCTATACTACTGCTGTCTCTACACAGACACTTACATACACTATATACACAAAATATATGTATTTATTTTGTCTCTCTCTCTCTCTCTCTCTCTCTCTCTATATATATATATATATATATATATATATACCAAGTTGTTTTCATTTAGTTGTTAGTCATGTCTGACTCTTTGAGACCCCATGGACTCTGCAACCCCATGGACTGTAGCCTGCCAGGCTCTTCTGCCCATGGGCTTTCCCAGACAAGAATATTGGAGTGGGTTGCCATTTCCTCCTCCAGGGGATCCTCCTGACCCAGGGATGGAACCCACGTCCCCCGCATCTCTGTCTCCTGCCTTAGCAGGCAGCTTCTTTACCACTGAGCCATAGGGAAGCCTATATATATATGTATACACACATATACACACACACACCCAAATACATATAGACACGCACAAGATTTTCTTTAGAAAATCCTGCTAGGCCAAAAACTGCCTTTGCAATTCTTGCTCTATTTGGACCATGTTTATCTCTACACATAGCATAGGATAAAAATGATAATAGCTAGCCAGCTTTTCTGAGTGCTTACAAACATGATAGCTAATACCCACAGTCTTCCCACGAGGCAGGCCCCATGGACGCTCTCTGAAGCTAAAACAGCCTGCCCAGGATCATACAATGCATATGTGGAAGGACAGGAATCCATGCCCAGCTTTCTCTGACTCCAGAAGCCACGTGCATGGCCTCTGGAACTTGTCTGACCCAGTGCTCCGATTGCACCTGTCATCCCCTGGGGGCTCACCAGGCTCAGCCTCTTGAGGCTGCTGAATCTTCACCATCACATCCCATCCCCACATTGGACTGTGGGCCTGGAGCCCCCTTTCACTCTGACTCCATCCTGCCCTTCCTCAGTTCCAGGTGGCTTTGGTCAAGGTATCCAGAGGGCATGAAATTACATCAGCTCAACTGTCAGCCTTAGCAGGCAAGGTACTAGGGTAGATGAGGGCTTACAGTCACTGCTGACTTCTCTGGGACCAGCACATGGCCTTTGTATGTCCAAGGGCCACCTGCCAGCCTAGAAAGTCTCATGAGATGCCTCTGACACTCAGGGTGGGATGTTAAAAGGGCATCGGTGCTGGGATCCATGGCTGCTTGGCCTGAAGCAGTCATACCCCCAGGACTGCAGGACTCTCTGCCGGGGTCGTGAGGCGGGGGGGGGGGGGGGTTCCTCCAAGGCCCCAGGACATGATGAATGCATCTTCCTGGGCCAGGTTCTTCAGCAACCATTCCAAAGTGTCCAATTCCCCTTTAGGAAAAGTATCGTGCTGAGTAGAAAGTAGCTCAACTGATTCAGTAAGAAAAGAACAGACGCTAACACAGGAGAAACCGCAGACCCATGAAAAGTTCTGGGTACTCTCATTGCCTGGAGCCTGGACCCTGTGAACCCATCCCTGCCTCCCTCCCTCTCCCAGGGGGGAGGTGTTGCCCCTGCAAAAACCTGCTCAAAAGACCCCTGGGCTTCCCTGGACTGACCTCTGTGACCGTTCTTTCAGTCGCCCTAGGAATTTTTGGCTGGCACTGGTGTCGATTCCTAATCCAGCCCACCTTGCCCTGCAGGAATGTCAGGATCGTCCTGACAAGCTAAGGGACATCCGGAGGTCACTCACTCTGCCATCCCTCTGCAGTGCTGCCCAGAGACGGAGGACTGTTCCCCTGAAAAGGAATTCCCACCCCGAGCTAGATGCTGCAAGTCCTGGTGCTCAGGGCCACGTGGAGAAGAGCTCAGCACCCTCTGCTCAGTGTCTCCTGCAGAGACATACGCGAGGGTGGGGAGCAGAGGGGAGTAAGAGGGAACCAGCCTGATGGTCCCCACCCCTGCAGCCTCAGCACGGATACTCCGAGGCTGCCCAGGACTCAGTCACCCTCTGCACGCCCCCCATAGTACCTGGTGGTGATTTGTGAAACACGTTACTGCTCCAAATGCATCCCACTGGTTTTCTGTAGCCACGTAAGAAGTAACTTAAGTAACTTGTGCAAATTCATCTGTACTGACCCCCTACTACCTGGTAGGTGCTGGGGGAGGTGTGTCTCTGCCTTTCCAGAGCCTCCAACCAAAAGCGCCTCCTTCATCGGATATTTGGAGGGGGGGCACTCCTGTGTTGGGGCTGGCACTCTGCTCCAGGCTGAGGACACGAAGACAACTTAACTGTCAAGGCCAAACCGTCCTGCACACGGGGAGGCTGCCAAGCACCCAGGGCATGTCATCACCCAAGGTCACAGAGACGAGGCAGGAGGCCAGGATGCCAGTGGCTCATTCACGGCCGTGTTGCTCCATCCAAGCTCTCCTGGAGCAGGCTCCTGGCCACCCCAGGATGGGGGAGGGTGTCAATCCATCCGTCAGGGGATCTGAGCGCAGATCTTGACTCTTTCAGTCACTTGGGGAATGTTCCAGAAGCCAACACTGTCTACCTAAGATTCCTTTACCTCTGCTTTCTCGAGATCCTCTTTCTCCTGGGTGTTTTTGGAGTCAACTGGTGGCCGTAGGGAAACAGGTGGTGCCTGGCAGGCTAAGGATACCGGAGATAAAGAACAATAGGAGAGGCTCTGTGAAGGAATGAGTGTGTGTGTGTGTGTGTGTGTGTGTGTGTGTGTGTGTGTGTGTGTGGTGTCTGCAAGCAAGAAGTCACCTAAAAAGGCTCTTTTCTAACCAGAAGGTGAAGAAATGCTTCAGGAAAGCAGGTGAAGGGTGAAAACGTACCCTGGTGGTAGAGCTGAGATGTGGATAAGGGTGGTTGCTTCAGGTCGTGTCCTGGCTTCGTCCCCATCTCCAAAGCAAACACACGGAAAATACTCCAACCCTACTCCTGGCTCCGCACAGTAGTCCTGCCCGGGGCCTCTGGACGGCCAGGGCCTTCCATAAAGCAGGAGAAAGAGAAGGAGGTTTCTACTTCCCCCTCCTCACCCCCAAACAGAGAGGTCACCACACCGAGCCTCTCAGGCGCGGTCACCAGGCTGACGTCTCGCAGCTTCCACCGTGGCCTCGCAGCTTCCACCGTGGCTGAGGTGAGGACCGTACAGCTCCGCGAACCTGGCGCGGCTCCACCGGCCCCCATTCCGCTCTCTTCCTGCCAATTAACGCATCCTTCCTTCCCCGCAGGTAGGGAAGTGGCGGTGGCTTCTGTCTGGCGGCCAGGCCAGCGCAGCTGGGACCCTGAAACCACACGTAGGGGCTCACTGCGGGGATGGATGGAGCGGGGAGGGGGACCCCTCAGAAGAAGAGCGCGAGGGTCTGGATCCCACCCTCCCCTCCTCCTTGAGGGAGGAAAGAGGAGGGAAGACCAGGCTGGGGATGGCAGAGAAATTCAGGGGCTGGTTTAAAGGAAGCAGACTGAGCTGCTTACAGCCTGCGGAGGCTGCCAGCGGCCCCAGATGGCGCGGTACCTGCTGCTCGAGCTGAAAATTGATTTTGGAGGCGGCAAGGGAAGGGAGGGGGGCAGGGGAAGGGGCTATGGAGCAGAGGGTGGGGAGAGGACTTGCCAAACGGAGGGTGGAACTTACAAGCTTTGATGAAGACACGGGCAGACACTCTGGGGGTAGTCCGATGAAGGAAGGATTAGAGAGGAAAGGGGGTCTCCCTTGGGGATCCAGCCTCTGGGTTCTGTCCAATTTCCACCTGGGTGTTCCCACTCCACCCTCCCTCCATCCCTACTTGCCAGTCTCCAAGGACCTCCCTCAGTACTGCCTCTGTGTTGTGGGGAGGGCAGGGGGTCTGGCCCTTGTGACCCCCACCCACACTCAGAGGGGACGTGACCCTGGAGCTGGGGAGGCTTCCCCTTCAGGCCCCTCGGCCTCCCAGACCTTTCTCGGGCCATGTCACTAACTCCGAACTCAAAATGTCATGTTCTCTTTCTTGGAAAGTGAAAGTCACTCAGTCATATCCAACTCTTTGTGACCCCCACGGACTATACAGTCCATGGAATTCTCCAGTCCAGAATACTGGAGTGGGTAGCCTTTCCCTTCTCAAGGGGATCTTCCCAACCCAGAGATCGAACCTAGGTCTCCCATATTGCAGGTGGATTCATTACCAGCTGAGCCACAACAGAAGCCATCTCTTCCTTGGAGACTCTGCCAAACCTTTGTAGCCTTAGACCCACAGGACTTCTACCTGCCCCCCATCACCTGGCTACTCATTCCTTCCACAAACACTACCCGGCACTCTTGGCTGGCTCTGCGCCAAACACTGGTGAGAAAAGACCCCCACCAGATGCATCCTCACTGTGCTCAGAGCCCACAAAGAAACTGGCCCCGATTCACTCCAGATCGTAAGAACATCCGTGGACCCAGGGAGTTACAGCGGCTCACAGAAGCGAGGTCCTATCCTGCCAGAAGCAGAAAGTTCCAGGGTGGAGACAGCATCTGAGATGGGATTTGAGGGAGGGCACGGATGGAGGGGGAGGTGAAGTCTGGGGGCCACGAGGACAAGTCACTGCAGGCAGAGGTGACGGACACAAAAGCCTGGAGGTGGGGAGGGAAGGAGCGGGGAGCAGCGCTTCTTGACCTGAGCGGGGACAGGGAGAACAGGACGGCCAGGTCGATGGCTGAGTGCGGCCACACCCAGCGTCTGCACTCAGGTCTGCAGACAGTGTGGCCCCATGATGTGACCCTGAGGCTCAGGATCAGGGAGGGGTTAGCAGACTAGCTGGGCAGGAATGAAGCCCTGTGATGGTGAGGTGACTGGAGAAGGAATCAGTGGACTTGCACGGAGGAGACAGGCAGCATCTTCTTCATTGTTCAGGAAACATGGAATCTGGGGAGGACAGAGGCTTGCAGGGCAGGTGCCCAAGGGAGAGCGTTCTTGGAAGGCAGCTACCAGGGAAGGCCAAGTGAAAGGAAGGGAGCGTCATTTCAGTGAAACAGGCATCACAGACAGACAGCCCAGCCCCGGGCAGCCAGCCTGGGTCTGCAGCCTTCTGCCATGGACGCATTCCTGGCTCCCAGTGATGTCCCCAAACAGCCTAGGAGCAAGCTGGGCACGGCTCCCTGCTTCCACCGTGCAGAGGAGGAAACTGAGGCTTAGAGAGAGGGCCTCCACCCGCCACCTGGATGTTAGAGGTGGAGTCAGGGAATGAACTGTGCTCTAGCCCACAGCTCTCTGCTTTCTAGAAGGTATTAGGAGCCATGGCCCAGCATGGAGAATCCCTACTGCTGTGATGGGACCGACATGCCTGCCTTCTCTGAACAACTGTGAGGTCACGGGTGACATGGCACCAGGGCCATCCCACCCAGGGTCTGCATATCCCCAAACATTTGGGAAAGCCTGTTTCACTGAAATGATGCTCCCTTCCTTTCGCTTGGCCTTGCCTGGTAGCTCAGACAGTAAAGAATCTGCCTGCAATGCAGGAGACCAGGGTTCGATCCCTGGGTTGGGAGGATTCCCCCAGAGAAGGAAATGGCAACCCACTCCAGTATTCTTACCTGGAGAATCCCATGGACAGAGGAGCCTGGCGGGCTGCAATCAATAGGGTCACAAAGAGCTGGACATGACTGAGTGACTAATGCTTTCCTTTCACCTGACGCTTGCCTGGATAAGAGCCCATGCCATTAAAAAGGAACAATGCCCAGCCCTAAAGAAAGAAAGTGAAGTCACTCAGTCGTGTCCAACTCTTTGTGGCCCCATGGACTGTAGCCTACCAGGCTCCTCTGTCCATGGAATTGTCTAAGCTACAGTACTGGAGTGGGTTGCCATTTCCTTCTCCAGAGGATCTTCCCAATCCAGGGATTGAACCCTGGTTCCCCACATGGCAGGGAGACACTTCACTATCTGAGATATCTGGGAAGTGCCCAGCCCTAACCAAACCCTTAAAAGAGGATGCTGAACTTGACATTCTTCTGGCTGGAAAGTGTTTTGTTTTTCTTTTTTTTAAAGATATGATTAAGAATTTCAGCAACGCCTCTGCCCAGCCAGGGAAGGGCCACTCTCCCTAGAGGCATGTTGCCACTTGCCCCTGTCACCTGGGTGCAGGCAGCACATTCTTAGTCTGGCCTAGGGCATCAGCATCACCCCTGACCTGATGAGCTGACTCCCGCCTCTTGGGCTTAGCTGCATCTCGAAAGGGCAGGGCAGGGCAGCTCTGCACATCAGGCTTTCTATGTGGTCCAGCAGGCCTCGTCCCCATGGTGCAAGATCTAAACCCCTGAGCAGCTGAGTTGCCCAGAGTACCTTGCCAGCCAGTCTCCTGGAGACACTCAGAAGCAGCTTGCGTCAGGTAGCCCTCATCTATCCACACGCGACAACTGGGCAGGGCCTGGGAACACCATGAGACCAGGGATTAGGGAGACACCCAGGGCCACTGGCTTGGGGAGTTCTCATCACCAAGCTGCCCCGCCTCTAAGGAGCCTGTGACCCTTGGAAGAACCACACTGGCCACAGCCCACAGAAATAACACCCTCTGAATAAACAGATGCAAATACCTGAGCGAGGGGGAGCAATTCTGCTTCAACCAAGGAGGAAGACAGGGCACAGAAGCCTGGACTAGAGAACCCCAGAATTGGTCCACGATACCCAGCTTCTCTTTCCTCAATGCTTTCTGCCTTAAGACTCCAGGGAGGCTTCATGCCCTCTCCCTCTCCTGCCCCAACTGCCCGCTGGAGTGAGTATGACCAAGCCACTCACACTAAGCCATGTACAGAGGGCCAGGGAATAACATGGGAGGAGCTGGCCTCCACTTAGGTGCACCAGAGCTGGGCGGTGCCTCTGGGGAACCAGGGGCCAGGATCCTTCCAAGAGTATGACAGAGCGGGAGGAGTAGAGAGCGAGGTCCTGGGAGGGCTGCTGCTGACTTGCTGACCGACCTGGACAGAGCACCTTAAGTCTGCGGACCCCCACTTCCTCCTTTGAGAAACGGGCATGATGGTACTGACTTCCCACCGTGGTTGTCAGGATGAAGATAAAATGTATGCCTGCAGCATCACCGCCACGTCTGACAAGTCCTAAGTACATAATGGATATCTGCTCATCCCTTCCTTATTCCTTGACTCAGTTGCTCACAAAATCCCTTCCTGGCGCCTCTCCTTATCCACCTGGTTTCCAAGTCCCAGCCCTTCACATCCACAAAGCTTCCTGTCCAGAGCCGGTCCTTGGCACCCGTGTCTTTAGGGAGCCAGCAAGCCCATCTATCTGAGACAGAGTTTCCCGAGGAATGGCTGGAAAGGGATGAGCTCTGAAAAGGGAGTCTGCTCCAACTTCCTCTCATTTAGGTCTCGTCTCTGGGCAGCCAAGAGGCTGTTCGTAGCTTCTTCCATACACGCTTCCTGCTAAATGTCCCTGGAGCCCTGGCACTGGCCCGCCTCTCACTGCAGCCTGGCGAGAGAGAGAGCCCCAGTGGGCAGGACAGCAGGCCCCCAGGGCATGGTGAGGGCTGGTGACGAAGCCCTCCGAGGGCTGCAGCAGAAGCAGGGCCAGTGGGGGCAAAGGGATCAGATTTAAACTCCAGCTTGGCCACTTGCTTAGCTCTGCACGGGTAGAGAAAAAAATTTTTGAGCCTCTCTGTTTTCTTCATTTTAAACTCAGTGATAAATTTATTTATTTTTAATTGGAGGATGCTTGCTTCATAATCTTGTGTCGGTTTCTGCATCCATCAACATGAACCAGCCTTAGGTAGACATATGTCCCCTCCCTCTTGAACCTCTTCCTTCTTCCCACTCCATCCCACCCCTGTATCCTTCTCTCTGTGGTCCATTGTTAGGACCTGGGATGACAAGCTCAGGAGACATGAATGAAAGGGTTCTGAGACAAATGTCTGAGATCACAGACAGGGATGGCGGTAAAATTGCTTCCGATTTCCTGAAGTGTAGGGATCTGTGGCTGTTATCATGGTGGTTGATGCCTCATCCTTAGGAGGTTGCAGGAAATTTCCTACAAGTTTTCCTCAGGGGGACCAGCCAGGCTACCACACCTGCTTAGTATTTCCTTTAACTCCAGGCTGCAATTCCTCCTTAAGATTAGATCTTCAGGCTCAGATGTGGACCTTGCTGGGAGCACACACTTGGACACTCCTCAACCCTCTTAAGATGACAGTGTCCCAGGACAGTCCCTGCCAAGCAGATGGACAAGCAGTCTTTAGAACTAGTGTGCATGTGTGCTAAGTTGATTCAGTCAAGTCTGCCTCTTTGCGACCCCATGGGCTGTATAGCCCACCAGGCTCCTCTGTGCATGGGATTCTCCGGGCAAGAATACTGGAGTGGGTTGCCGTGCCCTTCTCCAGGGGATCTTCCCAACCCAGGGATTGAACTCTTGTCTCTTACATCTCCTGCACTGGTGGGCAGTTTCTTTAGCACTAGCACCACCTGGGAAGCCTGGCATATATGTATCTATGGCTGATTCATGCTGGTGTATGGTAGAGACCAACACAATATTGTAAACCAATTATCCTCCAATTAAAATAAAAAAAAAAAACAACTAAAGAAGGATGCTTAGACAGGTGACTTTTTCTCAATATCTCACATTCCCTGTCAGTGCTTGGGGATGGGTGGACGATCTGGGGTTGAGATCTTTGCAGGATCACACGAGCAAGCAGCCAGGAGAGGTGGACACACAGGGCCGGGCAGGAGGCTTCTGGCAGCATTAGCATTCAGGCTGTGTTCTGCGGAAGCCCAGGGTTCCATGTGTCAGTGCGTGAGCTGTGGTGCGTCACTTTCGTGCTATTAACAGGCACTTTCCATTTTGGCAGCCTCAGCACATTCCGCTCGCCTTGCACATGAGCACTGCTCTGTCCTCCATTAATAACCACTTCCAAACCCTTCCAGGCCCCACCTGGCCCTGTTCCCTCCTGTGCCCTCCTCACAGGGCAGGGCTAGACTCTGCCTGTGGGTCATGATGGAGGTATTTTCCAGCCTGAGAATCAAGCTGCTTCCTGTGGTCTGAAAGGCACAGGCCATGGGGAGATTGCCCTACATGTGGTGGACTTTCAATAAATCTCTTTTAATGAGTCAATGAATTAAAGGAAGGCATGAATAAGGGCTTCTCTAGGGTGGAAACTGGCTGTTGCTGAAAAGGATGGTGTCAGCTCTCCAGATCAGACTCCTTAGCAGAGGAAGCAGGAGGAGGAAAGGAGGAGGTGGTAGAAAGCCTGCCCTGCTGGTGCTTAGTGGGAAGGATGCCTCTGTCAGCCTGCAGTCAAAGGCCCAGGGGGACTTGCTCTGCGTGCCCGCAGAGGATTCCAGGCATGGCGAGACCTGTTGGGACATTTCAGAGCATGTCAGCCAGAAATACTGAAATCTCCCTCATTCTACATGTTCTTGCCAGTTTCAACACTCCGTCTGGTTCCTCCCTGCTCAAGAATTCCCGTCAGTTATGAAGGGAGGTCCTGCTCTGTCCCCAATTCGAGTTGCTATCTCACGACCCAGACTCCAGGCTTCCTGAGCTTTTCCATTCCTCCAGTAATGGGGTGTGAGAATCAGGGAAAATCCATGAACAAAACTCTTCTTGTTTAATAAAGCCCTGGATTTGTTTCCTAAATTGACTTGCAACTCACAACAAGTCCTTCCCTCGGCTTTCAAAGCCCTCTGTAATTTTTTTTTTTTTTTGGTTATTTTATTTTTTAATTTATTTATTTTTTTATTTTTTAAATTTTAAAATCTTTAATTCTTACATGCGTTCCCAAACATGAACCCCCCTCCCACCTCCCTCCCCATAACATCTCTCTGGGTCATCCCCATGCACCAGCTCCAAGCATGCTGTATCCTGCATCAGACATAGACTGGCGACTGCATCACTACTGTCTAACTTCAACGCTCATCTCTCTCCCTGGAAGATTTGACAACAAGAGCGCATATCCACTTCCCACGCCTCAAATGCCTTGACCCCCGCCTGCTCTCAAGGCCAACATGACCCCCTCGGGACTGACAGGTGAGATCTCACTCAGCCACCCGCTTTTCTGGCAGAAGGTGTCGGTGTCACCCTGTGGCATCCAGTTGGACCAATGGCCAGATATTTTCCATGCAAATACCACCACCAAAAAAAAAAAAGGAGCAAGAGAGGAATCTATGGACAAGAGGGAAATAGCAAAGCCAATTTGGAACCAACTTTGGCCAAGGGAATTATGCAATCTAGCTTGAATATGATTAGGTCAAATTACTTCCAAAGAGGATGTAAGTATGATGGTCACTTCTTTGGTGGCGGGCTGGTTGGGACTGATACTCTTTCAGAGAGCCAAGGCCGGATTTGGGTTTTCATGACCCTGAGGCAACGAAGATATGGGGAGTGGGGGTGGGGGGCTCTGGAATGTTTTCCTTTCACAGGGAAAAATTTCAACTAGAGAAGAAAACTCCAGTTAAGAACAGCAAATGGAAGATCAGCATTTCCAGGGTAACCTGGGGTTAATGGATGTGGACTCCAATATTCTGAAGCAAAGGATAAACAGAAGGAAAGAAAGACCCTTTCCTGTGGTCAGGCTGGTCTTTTCATAGCGTGAGAACCAATGGAGTGGCACCAGGCTTGTATGTGAGGGGACCTGCAGGAACACGCAAATGACCCATGTGACGTTACAATTACCTAGGCAACACTGATGCAGTCCAGTCACAGTGAAGGCTCACTATACCACTGGAAACAGTTTCCTTTATTAAACACTCATTGTGGGCCAGGTGGGGGCCTCCCAGCTGGCACTAATGGTAAACAACACACCTATCAACGCAGGAGGTGTAAGAGACACAGGTTGGGAAGATCCCCCAGAGGAGGAAATGGCAGCCCACTCCAGAATTCTTGCCTGGAGACTCCCATGGACAGAGGAGCCTGGCAGGCTGTGGTCCATGGGGTCACATGGACTTGGACGTGACTGAAGCTACTTAGCAAGCATGCATGCATGCACATGGGCTTGCTATCAGCCCAAGAACTTAGCTTATTGTCCCATAAATGAGATCATCCTCATAACAGTGAGCCAGGTATTATATCCATTTTACAGGTGAAGAAACTGAGGATCGGAGGTGCCAAGTTTGCCTAAGGACAGCCAACTTTTTTTTAAGAGGCAAAGGTCGAATTCAAAACCAAGCAAAGCAAAAAACCAACACAGGAGTTTCTGATCCCAAAGCCTCCTGATGCAGTATTTGGGACTACACTGAGACAGGCTCGAAGCCTGAAGCTCCATTCCAGCATGCCATGGGTTCTTATAGAATGGTATATTCCTGGCCACACACTGCGCCTCCTGCAGTGACTATATCCTCGGTGGGCAACAAGATTGCTCCCTACACCAGGTTCTGCTGAAGCAGACCCTGCCTGGAGAATCTGTGTGCAAATGCTTTAAGGAAGGGCTCCCAGGAGGTACCGAGAAGGGAGTGGCACAAGCAGGACAGAGGAGAAAAAGCCAAGCGGGGCTATGATTGCAGGTAGAGCTTTGATTTTCAGTCCAAATGTGTAGCCATCTCTGGTGTGTAAGTTGCAATTTAGAACGCATCCCTTCTGGAGGCCAGGGAGCTACCAGCCGCCCTGAGAGGAGGGCCTGGGACAGGTGGCAAGCTTCTGGGAATTTCCAAAGTGTGCCTTAGTAGCAGCCTCACCAATGGCCCAAAGACAATCCTCTGAAGAGGGCACAGCTCCAGGCCATTTGCAGCAAAGCGCTCAAACCGAGGGATGGTCCACAGACAAGAAGTGGTGGCTACAGTCGAGGTCAGTGAACTTCAGAGCCTGGATTGAAAGTCTCGCGTGGAGCACTGGAGTGAAGGAGTCAGCTGTGGGGCAGGACAGTGAGTCTCAGTGCAGCTCAATGCGGGACATCCGTCTATACCCGCAGGAAGCCAGCCACCATCGCCAAGGCTGGTACACAGTATTGGTCAGGGGCTATCTGGTGGGCACAGGAGAGATCCAGTACTGCGTGCTATAGCTTATTTGTGAGTCTGGGCCCGGGTGAGGCCCCCGTCATCAATATCCAGAGTCCACTACAGAAGGATGGAGGAGGAAGAGCTTGGCACAGGGCTGTTCCATTGACTTGGAAGGGGTAAAGGGAGCCAAACTTTGATAGTAGAAATCACGATTTGATGACTCAGTCACTAACTGACTCTTTGGAGGCCTAAAATGCCTTCAGAAATCCATAGATGACATGTCCTAACGGAATCCTGAGCCTGAGCAACAGCCCATCCTTCATTCCAAGGGGGAGCAGACTGTTTTTCTCACTGGTCCAGGGATCGCGCTGTTCTCACGGGGACAAGGATGGGCCAGGAACAGGGTGGCAGCCTTGCAGAGGAGGTAAGGAGAGGTCTATATCCTCAGCCAACCCCACATACTCTCTGCTCCTAAGAGACAAGGAGCTGGGAACAGGGGCAGGCAGGTGGCTCCCGTGAACAGGGAGAGGATGGGCAGAGGTTAGACCTGGACAAAGGCAGGTAGGGAGAGTCTGTAACCCAGAGAGAGGAGAAGGGAGGATTCCTGGGATGGTGGGGGGCAGATTACAAGCCCTCTGAATGAGGGCCAATCTGCCCCCTCTACCTGACAGCTTTAGCTCCCAGCAGGGGCCTGGCAGCTCAACAGCCGCCGTGGGCCCCCATCCTGACATGATTAGTCTACATCAGCGCCTCCTTCCTCCAGGACCAAGACTGGGAAACGCCCTGAACAAAGACGCTTGTGCCCAGTCTCAGTTCTGCCAAAGTTACAGCAGGTCCACCTGGTGCTTTATCCTCCACCCTCCCGATCTCTTTCCTGAAACGCATCCTCTCAGAGTCAGCTTTGCTGTCTCTCCCTCCTCATCTCCCAAGTGATAGAGTGGAAAGAATACAGGATGCAAGCTCCAAGGGTCTCTGTTCCAGCACCAGTCTTTCCACCTGCTGGCCATGTGAGAGCCAGTCCTTCCTACCTCCTCCCCACCCACCGCTACCTGCATCCTGTTCTCCACCACCTGGACCGCATGGCCGTCCACCCAGGATCCCCCGGCCAAGCTGTGTGCACACTTCCTGCCCCATCCCCCACCCTTTCCACCCAGGCTACATGCTCTCAGCCACCTACGACAGCCCCAACAGGATCCATCAGAAAGTTCTGGTCCTGAGCCAAAATCTGACCAGCAATACAGTTGTTATTGTTGTTGTTGTTTTTCTTGAGCTTTAGTCTCAGATCCTTGCCCCAGTCTGCAATCCCTTGATGAATGAGCCTGAGTGAGACAGAATGGGCCCTGGAGTACACGCCTGAGTATGAATGAATGAATACCAAACAGGTTAGAATTGTTAGTGAATCCATCAGAGAGGGGTGAAGAGCCAGGGAAAGAATGATGGCAAAGGGTATGTGTTCTAACTGTAGTGGATGAAGAGAAAATTCATATGGTAAGGTCCATGAATATTCATTGGAAGGACTGATGCTGAGGTTGAAGTTCCAATACTTTGGCCACATGACACGAAGAGCTAACTCACCGGAAAAGACCCTGACACTGGGAAGGATTGGGGGCAGGAGGAGAAGGGGATAACAGAGGATGAGATGGTTGGGTGGCATCACCGACTCAAGAGTTTGAGCAAGCTCCAGGAGACAGTGAAGGACAGGGAAGCCTGGCATGCTGCAGTCCTTGGGGTGGCAAAGAGTCGGACATACCTGAGCAGCTGAACAACAACAGCAGCTCTCTGGGGAAAAGAAATACCTTGATGATAAATCCAATGAAAGCCTTTGCAATTCACACCACCTTGTAAAATGAAAGCACCATCCTTCTCAGTAAAACTTACTACTGATTCATCTCCATGGTCCAAACAAAGAATTTTAGTTGTCAGGAAATTCTAACCTGGACTGTGAGTGATGACTGTGTGAATGGTGGTTCTCTGTTAGCTTAATCTGGCTTTTAAATAAAACAGTGAGAGAACTAGGGGGCAAGTTTTGGTATCAACAGTGCAATGGGGAAAAGTGTCTTTTGAAAAAATTTAGCAGATCTAGGTCACTGGCTCATCTCCCTTCCAAAATACAAGCAGGCTGCTCACGGATAAGAGCTGAACGGGTGACAGATGAGTCCCCTTGGTCCTTGTCCCTTGCTATGCCCTGTATATGGGACTCGCGGGGAAGGAGGCAAGATGGGGCACTGGGTGTAACAGAACACAAATGCAGCATGAACATACAGAGCGACGTCTGCACATCACAGTCAAACACTGAGCACAGAGGAGCTCCCTGGTGGACCAGTGGCTAGGACTCTGAGTTTCCACTGCTGAGGGCCTGGGTTCAATCCCTGGCCAGGAAACTAACATCCCATAAGCTGTGCCCCTCCAAAATAAAATAAATTTTAAAAACCACTAAGCAGAAATAAGGTTGTACAAAATGGTGCAGGGCCAGCTCATTCACATGGATGAATCCCCCTGATCTACATCAGCTTATCCTCCGAATGCACAAAGAACATTAAGGGTGTCCAGCATTCAATAAAACTCTGCATTTGCTCTCTCGAATCCCCACCTCCCAGGGTGGATGCCTCCTTTTTCTTCATCCATGACCAGGCCATTGGTCACGTCATCAAAACTGTTCATTCAAAAGGGCACTCATTAAGCATAAAACACACAAGTGATAAACCTTCTATTTTAATTCAAAATATACAAGTGTGTTTATTGTACAACTTTTACGTGAAGGACCCAGGTCATAGGCCTGGGGATAGAAATCTGAAGATGATCACACCAACCTTTCTTTTTTGTTGTTTTTTGCAAAAACCAAACTCTTAATGCCTTCTCAACAATTTCCAGTTTCAATTTGCTCAAAGTATTAATAGACGAAGAGTTTACATGCATGAAGAATCTGATTCCAGAAACCTAGATTTTTATAACTTTGGTTTCACTTTTATATTTGGCTTATTCACATCTGATTGGCATCAACTCTTTTAGTAACGCACCTGTATTGAGACATTTCAGAGCATCCAACTTCATTTTCACAGACCTGCTGGTCCTTTTCATACTCTTATGTAAAGAGAATTCAAATTAGTTGGGGCTACCCAGGTGGTTCCCAAAGGAGGCTGGCAGGCCAGAGTTCATGGAGTCACAGAGTCAGATATGACTGAGCACGCAAACACAATTAGATTAATTCAATGTAAAAACAAGTACAACCTCCTGAGCCAGTGTGATAGCAAGCATGACAGACACTTAGTGGGCGAGCTGTTTACCTGGAGGCAGCAGAGGTGTGCAGGTGTGTGGGAAAGTAGCCCGCGGTCCTAGACCACTGAGCATCAGAGGAGAATACCTCTGGGCAGCCAGGGACTCCTGAGGGTAAGATTGGCTAAGAGAGCTTCTCTTGTATTCTGTATTTCCTTGTCTTGTCCTCTCTTTCCATAGTAATGCTAACAAACAGTACTTTATTCGGGGACAATTAACAAACATTAAAATGGTCAAATGCTAAGTGTACAGCTTAAGGCCCTCCCGTGACTACCACCCAGGCCAACAGAAGGAACGTTTCCATCACTCCAAAAAGTGTCCTCTCTCCCCCTTCCAGACAATTCCCATTCCCCCAAAGACACCCACCATTCTGATTTCTGTCACCATGGATTAGTTTAGTCTGTTCTTGAACTTAACATAAAAGAAAGCTGCTAAACATTTTGTGTCTGTCTCCTTGCCTTTAACACAATGTTTTCGAGTTAGTCTGTGCGGTTACACAGACCAGTACTTTTTTCTCTCCCTCTCTCTCTTTTTTGTTGCTGAGATAGTTTTGATTCCCATCATCTCAGCTGAGCTCACCGGCAATCACTGAAGTTGAAAAGGAGAGAGAGGGCGGCGGGACAAGGATCCCCTTTCTCCAGGGTCCTTTCAGCCCTTACTCAGGCTCTGTAGCCTTCACTAGCTATCCCCAGCAAGGACGTGGGCACCCAAAGGCGCAGGGGTTATCTCCTCCTGCAACTTGGGCAGTGACATAGGATCTACAGTACAAGCTTTGTCTGAGTGGTTGAGAATCCACAAGTGTGTTCTCTTTTTCTCCATCCCAGCCACATGGCCATAGAAGAACAAGTCTGAGGAAGCTGCCTTGGGCCCAAGTGGTCTGCTGCAGCTTGCTCACAAGTCGCCAGCCCTCCTCCAGCACCGACCGATGATGCCAAGGGTGGTTCTTCCTCATCAACACGTACACATCCTGCCAGAGGAACCCAACAAGGTCATGTTTGACTATATGACCAACAGACCCATTCACGGATGGAGTGCCTGGGCTCTACTTTGCAAATTTCTTTTTTTTTTTTTAATTTTTATAGAAATACAGTTGATCTACAATATTGTTTTAGGTGTACCACAAAGTGGTCCAGTTTTATGTATAAATGATATATATTCTTTTTTATGTTCTCATCCATCTTATGCTATTATTGGAGAAGGAAATGGCAACCCAGTCCAGTATTCTTGCCTGGGAAATCCTAAGGACAGAGGAGCCTGGCAGGCCAATCCATGGGGTTGCAAAGAGTTGGACACAACTTAGCAACTGAACAGTGAAACAACACACATCAAATGGAGAGAGTTTCATGGAAACAGACACACTGCCATATGTGAAATAGACAGTGGGAATTTGCTATATGACTGAGCTCTGTGACTACCCAGAGGGGTGGGATGGGGTGGGAGGTGGGAGGGAGGTTCTAGAGGGAGGGGACGTATGTATACCTATGGTTGATTCATGTTGGGGTATGGCAGAAACCAACATAATATTATAAAGCAATCACCCTTCAATTAAAAATAAAATTTAAAAAGCAGCATACGTTATTACAAGAGTATAATTGAGTATCATTGGCTGTGTTACACAGTAGGTCCTTGTTTGTTATCTATTTTACACACAGTTGTGTGTGTATTTTAATCCCAAACACCTAATATCCCTTCTCCTCTTCCTTTGATAACCATAAGCTAGTTTTCTGTGTCTGTGAGTCTATTTCTATTTTGTAAATAAGTTCATTTGTATCGTTTTTTTTTTAGATTACACATATAAGTGATATCATTTGATGTTTGTCTTTCTTTGGCTTACTTCACTTAGTATGATACTCTTGAAGTCCATCCACGTTGTTTCGAGTGGCGTTCTTTATTTCTTTGATATGGCTGAGTAGTATTCCATTGTACAATTACACCACAGCTTCTTTATCCATTCCACTGTTGATGGACACTTAGCTTTCTTCCATGTCTTGGTTATTGTAAACAGTGTTGAAACGAACTCTGGGGTACATGCATCTTTTTGAATTTTTATTTTCTCTAGATATATGCCCAGGAGTGGGACTGCAGGGTCATAGGGTAACTCTATATTTTTAGATTTTTGATACTTTGGCCATTTGATGCAAAGAGCCAACTCATTGGAAAATACCCTGATGTTGGGAAAGATTGAGGGCAGAAAGAGAAGGGGGTGACAAAGGATGAGATGGTTAGATAGCATCACTGATTCAATGGACATGAATTTGAGCAAACTCCAGAAGATAGGGAATGACAGGGGAGCCTGGCCTGCTACATACAGTCCATGGGGTTGCAAAGAGTTGGACATGACTTAGTAACTGAATAATAACTATACAATTTAAGGATCCACTTCCGGGTCAACTATAGCTCTGAGAGGAGACCAGCCTTTTCCCTCTTCTGAATTCAGTACCTTTTCGAATCCATCTCCTCTGCATCAGGGAGCATCAGTGGCCCAGAGCCAAGGCCATTTGGCAGCTCCTGAGGCTCCGCTCAGCATGCCTGACAATGCCAGTGGTTGTCGAGAGGTACAAGGAGCAAGGGGAGGGCGGAGCTCAGATTGTTCACACTGGGTGGTTGGCAAAGACACTTCCTGAGGCTGGGATGATGCTCCTTGATCCATAGAGACAGTGGGCAAGACAGGACCAGAGTCTGTGGCAAGTCTCTGTTGGCGTCAGTTGGTACTAATTGTCCAAAAATCATTAGGCTGGTGCCTGGCAGGACACCCTTGATGAGCAAAGGTACAGTTTGTGCTGAGATCTGGTTTTATGTCTAGGCTAGTTATTGACAAGGGGAGGGGGAATAAGCAAGGAGGCTGAGAAAGGATAAAACATACAGTGGGAAGGAAGCTCTCCATCTCTCTTGTCTGACTTCATTCTCTCACTTCCATCAAAGCAAAGAAGGGTTTGTCTGCTCTCATGCCAACAGGAGAACTGTGGGGTCTATGCTGAAGAATCTACTGTCTGAACTCGACCACCAGCATGTGACCTGTTGATTTGCAGCTCTGCGAATCCCAGAGTTGGAGACCATTCTCAACTTGGTCCTGCTTCTTTCTCCGTGGAGATCCGAGTTCCATAGATGGAGTCCAGGGCAGAGATGGGATTCATGAGTCTGACTCCCAGCTGACATATGTTATGGTATCAACAAGGTCATCAAGATACTCAAACTCCAGGCCCTACTTCTGTCCATTTCAGGAAGAGCTGCCCTCCTCCATTGCAGAGGTGCACTTTCAGAAAATGTGTTAGGAGAGTCTTGGTAAAGTGTTTAGAGATCTGGGGGGAGACCACTGAAATACAAAGAGGGCGCTGCCCTAGTAGTCAAATACACAGTGGACTCTTGAGCTGATTCCAAGATAAAGAGCCAAATGTCCTAACACAGGCCTGGAGCCTCACAGAGGGTAGTGAGCTGGTTGGGGGCCCAGAATGGCAAGATGGGTCTCTCCAGGAGGCAGGTGCTGGGGGAGGGACTGGTTGGGCCACTCAGGTCTGCCCAGCTGTCAGGGGTGGGGTACCAGCAGGAAAGCCCTCCCTTCTCAGTGAGCAGCATCAGCTGCTGACATGAAGCCAGCTGGTCAACCCCACCCAAGTAGGCAGAACCAGAGGGTGTTGGTGAGGGCTGGAGGGACCTGATTCTGACAACGACACCATTAGATTTTGTTTAGATTCATCAGAAGGAGAAGATTGGGGCTGAACCAAAAATTACCTTCAGGTCTAGACCTGGACCTGTTAGTCATTCAGTCATGTCTGACTCTTTGCGACTCCATAGACTATAGCCTCCTCTGTCCATGGAATTTTCCAGGCCAGAATACTGGAGTGGGTTGCCATTTCCTCCTCTAGGGGATCTTCCCAACCCAGGGATCAAACCTGAGCCTCCTGCACTGCAGGCAAAAACCTCAGTGGCTCTTTACCATCTGAGCAACTAGGGAAGCCCACAGGAAATGCTGCCTTCATGTTGGTGAGGTGGGAACAAAAGGAAACTGATTGCACAGTCCAGTAAAGGACACAGGGCTGGTCCAGAGGACTGTGGATGTCATAGGAGGAGCCACGGGCTGCTTCAGCCACACAGAACAAAAGCCTCAGCCTTTCAGGAGCCCAATTTTCAAAGCAAAGCTCTGTTGCACTTTCCCGTGGACAGAATGCATCCTCAACCTCCCTGCTCTCACGATCTGCTCCTGAGAACACGCAACTCTCCCCATGTGGTCCACTAAGCCTAACTCTAACCTAACTCTCCGTGCACCTCCCTTCTGTCCTCACAGCTTGGACTTCCCTCTTCATATCCAACTCCCCAGATCCTCACCCAGCTTCCCACAGCTGTCCCTATGGCAGACAGATGTGTAGTCCTGCTCATCCTTTAAATCAGGTCTGAAGGCCCAGTCTTCTGAGAAGCCTTCCTGGTTTGACACTTTACCCTGCGCATGTGTGCTAAGTTGCTTTGGTCGTGTCCGACTCTTTGTGATCCCATGGACTGTAGCCCGTCAGGCCTCTCCGTCCATGGAATTTTCCAGGCAAGAATACCGGAGTAGGTTGCCATTTCCCTCTCCAGGGGATCAAACCCACCTTTCCTGAATCTCCTGCATTGGCAGGTGGATTCTTTACCACTAAGCCTCCAGGGAAACCCTAGAGATTAAATCACAGAAACTCCTTACTCTGTTCCAGCAGCCTGACATTCATATTTCTTCAATCCCAAGTTCCTGGGTTGACACTTTTCTCTGGGGAAATAGTTCCAGAGATGGACAGTCCAGCCAAGAGGAGGAGGAAAATATCAGAAGGTGGGCTGGGGACAGTTTGTTCCACAGTCCCTCAGCAAACTCCTCTGAAGTCCCACTGCTGCTGCTGCTGCTGCTGTCACTTCCGTCGTGTCCGACTCTGTGTGACCCCAGAGACGGCAGCCCACCAGGCTCCCCCGTCCCTGGGATTCTCCAGGCAAGAACACTGGAGTGGGTTGCCATTTCCTTCTCCACTCTGAAGTCCTACACATGACTAAATCGCACTTGGGGTGGTTTCCTCTGTGGTCCAGAGCCAACAAACGGAAGTGTGTGTACAGCTCCACCTGGACTGTTACCAAGTCATTAGATGTGCCTACGTGTCTTTCTTAGCTGATCTGTGAGAGACGAAGGTACCTGCCAGCCTGATGCTCACACAGTCCCCGACCTGAGAACCCACTGAGACCCTGGGGGAAAAAGAGGAGGCTCCCTCTTGCCTTTTTCTCAGTCTTACCCAATGTGTGTGCATGCAGGTGTTTCGGGGAGAGAGAGAGGCATCCTGTCCAGGTTAGTGGGTCACCATCACCATCTCTTGTCCCTGCAGTCACTTTATCACGGACTAGAGAAAGTCATCAGCCTCCTCTCCTCCAGGGCCGGTGATAAGAAGATAAGAGGGAAGAAGGTGATCAGAGGGCTGTAGAAAAATGCAAGAGAGCATGACCCTCCTGGTCAATGAAACAGGGCCTCCCCGACCTTCAGCCCCAGGCCCTCATCCTGCCAGCCGGACCCGAGGCTGTGCCTCCCACAGCTGCTCAATTTAGAGATCCTGCGGG
Organism: Capra hircus; assembly: GCF_001704415.2. Lineage (NCBI taxonomy): Eukaryota > Metazoa > Chordata > Mammalia > Artiodactyla > Bovidae > Capra > Capra hircus. The sequence goes on from NC_030812.1 coordinate 103,906,377, forward strand.
GGAGCCCCTGATCCCTCGAGACCCACGGGGCTATTTCCAGCTCTCCGGTTCCTCCTCCCGCCAGGACTCGTGTATCAAAGCAACCGAGGAGCCCTGGTGGCTGCCTTTCGCTGTCCCCTTTAGAGGCGGTGAGCCAGTGTTGTTGTTGTTCACTCACTTAGCCATGTCCAGCTCTTTGCAACCCCATGGACTACAGCTCACCAGGCTTCCCTATCCACTCTCTTCCAGAGTTTACTCACACTCATGTCCATTGAGTCAGTGATGCCATCCAACCATCTCATCCTCTGCTACCCACTTCTCCTCCTGCCCTCAATCTTTCCCAGCATCAGAGTCTTTTCTAATGAGTCAGCTCTTCGCATCAGGTGGCCAAAGTATTGGTGCTTCAGCTTCATCATCAGTCCTTCCAATGAATATTCAGGATTGATTTCCCTTAGGATCAACTGGTTTGACTGATGAGCCAGTGACCACTCCCAAAACGTTCTTCTGCAAAAAGCTTAGGGATCTCCGGATACTCCAACAGAGGTAATGGAGGGGTCCTTGGGTAACTCATCCCCAGGGCCCGCCCCCAATCCAGACTTTCTGTCTTGACTCTGTCTTCCAGCTCAGCCACACACATCATTTTTATTCATGTGTAAACAAACAAAACAGGCCTCTCATCCAGACCCAGTGCTGATATCAAATGACCTAAACCTGCCCCAGGAGAAACCATCAGAGACACAATTGCCCGGACCACTCACCTCTCTCTGCCTACCCGTCTTCTCATCCTCACTGTACACTTAGTGCTGGTCTCCAGACTCTAATTTTGGAGTCTCCCACCTGCCCACAATGTGTAAAGAGGGAAGCTAGACTCCTCCAGGCTGTGTGATTAAGGACAGTTCACTTAGCCTTTCTGAGCTTTCATTTTCTTGTCGATAAGCTGACCTAAAACATTTTCCTGACATTTCCTCCAGGATAAGATATACGGCAGGGCCTCACACACTGCAAAGTGTCATTGAATGCCTGTTACCTTTATCCTTAACCTTCGTCAAAGCTATGGTTTTCCAGTAGTCATGTGCAAATGTGAGAGTTGGACCATAAGGAAGGCTGGCTGCCAAAGAATTGGTGCTTTTGAATTGTGGTGCTGGAAAAGGCTTTTGAGAGTCCCTTGGACAGCAAGGAGATCAAACCAATCAGTCCTAAAGGAAATCAACCTTGCATATTCATTGGAAGGACTGATGCTAAAGCTGAAGCTCCAATACTTTGGCCATCTGATGTGAAGAGCCAACACGTTGGAAAAGACCCTGATGCTGGGAAAGATTGGAGGCAGGAGGAGAAGGGGGCAAGAGAGGATGAGATGGTTGGATGGCACCATGGACTCAACAGACATGAATCTGAGCAAACTCCAGGAGATAGTGAAGGACAGGGAAGCCTGGTGAGCTGCTGTCCCTGGGGATGCAAAGAGTTGGACATGACTGAGTGACTGGACAACAACCTTTTTCTTAAGGCTACTTTCCCCCAACTAGTGGAATCCCTGGTAAGAACCAGAAAGAGCTGCTGAGGTGACATCTAAGCCAGGACCTGCCAGGTGATGCCTCTCTGTCCAGCTCACTCAACTGCAGATTTGGCCCTGGAATAAAAGAAGGATATTGCTGTTGTTCAAGCTGGTTAACAATTTCCTCTTTTTAAAGGAGTCAAAGATCGAGAGATGAGGCAGGTGAAGGTTTGAGAAGAGTAAAAGCTGAAGAGTTGGGGTGGCCCTAGAAGACCCCTGCATATCCACCAAGCCCTCTGCTGGTAGCCCCGCTGAAGTCTTGTTTACTCTTTTTCTGGCTTCAGTCCTGGGTTCTGGATCAAGCCTCCTCTGTTATTTTGGAGCAGGAAATTACTGACCCATCACACAAGCCTATAATAAATAGCCTCATGTCATAAAACACAAGCCCTCCACAGAGCTTACATTTGAAAATGCTGAGGCATTTGCAAGCTGCTGCCCAGAATATATTTGGTGTCTTACTGCTCCTCCCCTGCTTCAGCAGGACAATCTACACCCTGGCAGGACCAGAGTCAGCCCCTCACCCACAGGCTGACAGCTCTGCACTGGTGTTCTTCCTTCATCTCACATTCAGCACCCTTTGATGAGAAGCTGAAGTCCATGCATTTTAAAATGTGGCATAAAACCAGAAGAAGTATTGATGTTTTCGAACTGTGTCACTGGAGAAGGCCTTTAAGAGTCCCTTGGACAGCAAGGAAATCAACCCAGTCAATCCTAAAGGAAATCAACCCTGAATATTCATTGGAAGGTCTGATGCTAAAGCTGAAACTCTAGCACCTTGGCCACTTGATGGGAAGAGCCAACTCAATGGAAAAGACCCTGATGCTAGGAAAGACTGAGGGCAGGAGGAGAAGGGAGTAGCAAAGGATGAGATGGTTGGATGGCATCATTGACTCAACGGACATGAGTTTGAGCAAACTCTGGGAGATAGTGGTGGATAGAGGAGTCCGGCAGGCTACAGTCCATGCGGTTACAAAGAGTCAGACCCAACAACAACATAACACCAGAGGGGGCAACTTGCACAAAGCCAGCCCACTATCATCCCCCAGGGTGAGCGAGGGCCCTGGGCTGCCTATAGCACAGCCTCTCCAATCTCTGGGGTGGGGTGGGGGCAGGGAGCCATGGACAGGGGAAGAAGGGCTAGGGAATGGGTCGTGACTGGACTGCAGGGTAGGGTCAACACCCCACCCCCCACCCCCACCGCCGAGCTGAGCTGAGCCCAACCCCAGGGATGAGGCATGCCTGCTGTCTGCCATGAGTTCTGGGGATGCTCTCTCTGGGACCTGGCTTTGTTACAAGGAGACAGGGCCAAGGGCAGGGCAGAGGATGCATGATGTACCCCTGTCCTGGAATTCTGGATTCAGGCACCAGCTAAAGCTTCAAGAAATGTCTCAGCAGCCATGGAGAATGCTACAGTCCTTCCCAGGTCCCGGCCAATTTGCTTGTCAATGGGAACATTTCTTTCCTGTCCAACCGGTTTGGCTCCAACCCCAATGAGGCAGGAGAGGAATGGTTCCCCAACGTCCTTCTGTCCTCTAACCAGCCTCTGGGTCAGCCTGAGGCCTGGCAGGGAAGCAATTGACCTAGGTATGGCCTGGGAGGACCCAGAAGTTTCCGTTGCCTCAAAAGCATAGTGTTTCAAAGTGAAAGCTTCCCATCCCCATTTCATCCTTCTCATGTAGCTTTTGCTCCACTAGTTAAAAAATGGAAATCCTTCTGAGCAGGGGAACAGGACCAAATAATCCTCAGCTTAGACTGACTGATTTTCTAGTGGGTTCTGGAAGCAGGTATTTACAGGGGAGAGTGAAGGCGTGAGAGCCCTGGATTCTGGGGCGGGGGGAGTGTATATTTCAAGGAAGATGGAGGCTGCAGCGGAGAGAATGGGAGGACGAGGCAGAGCAATGATGGCAGAAGCTTAGCATAATGGAGCATGAAAATTTGAGCCAGGAGATTAGGGTTCAACTCCCAGCTCTGCCTCCTATTCAGCTGAGGTTTCTTGGAGCATCCATAAAGGAGATGATTTATGTCTACCTCGTTGGCATGCCTCCCAGGTTGCTATGGGGACATGTGGACATGCTTGGAAAAATGTGCAGGGCTCACCAGTGTCAGCGGTTGTGACTTGTAAGCCTCTCCCCTGCGCCCCCCCATCCCCCTTCCGCCTGCCTCTCTGCTGGTTCTTGCCCACACGTAGCTGCTGGCTAAGCCACAGACCTGCTGGCTGGGCTTCTGGAAGAGACTGCAAACCACACGCCACCTCCTGCATCCCTCCAGCCCGGCAGCATCAAGTATCCCCCCCTGGACGCCATGGGCCGCCAGCCTCCAGCCTTTGTATAAACCAACAAGGAGTGACATCTCCCCTCCTTATCATATTCTGAGGCCGTGCCCATGGGCAGCGGGCACTGAGCCCAGGTTGCTGTGCAAAACAGGAGGGGTGACAGAAGGGAGCCCCGGGGGGCGTAAATGCCTTGGCCCCATGCCTTCCCTCTCCAAAGGGCTTGATCCATGTCTCCCCCTGGCAAGGGCTGGAGAACAGAGCCAGGCTGCCAGGGTGTGATGCTGTGAAAAGGAGGGGATCTGCCAAACTGAACTCTGAACGCAGTCAGACTGGTCATTTTGGGGAAGGAGAGGGTGTCTCAGGCCTGTTCAATGTTCAGCCCTGGGGTTGACCAGAGGGACTGGATGCAAGCTTTTCTCCCCTGGAATTTTCTCCTACAGACAAGTTTGTGAAGCAGAGGAAAGCCACCCTCAGCCTCCCCAAGCATCAGTAGACAGGTCTGAGTGTGTGCCTGTCTTGAGAGAAGTCTGATCTGGTCTGATTGGCTCTAATTTTATTTCCTATCCCTGAAATGCCCACTGAAGCTCTGCCCAAGTTCAGACCTGTACCTCATGACCCTGATACCCTCCACTCTACACTCCACCTACACACACACACATACACACACACACACACACACACACCCACTCACATACCCTAAACTTCACTGGTTCCATGAGAGAATCTCCTGACTCACACAGAACTCTAAGTTGGGCATGAAATAGATTAAAAGAAGAATCCAGTTCAACAGATTTATCTGAAAAATGCAGTGATTTAATTATTTAATCCATCTGGGGTTTATTTTTATTTTCACTCTGCAGTAAAAATAGAGAAAATATGGAAAAATACCCAATTTGCTGTAAGGAATCACTTTTACCCTGATATAAAACAAAGAGAAAAACACTATTTTATGTTCCCAAGAGGCATAAGTTTAAAAATCTTGGTAAAATATTTGCAAGAAAAATTCAGTACTCTATCAGTAATGCGATTCTGCCTTCTATGAAGACGATGGTGTGTTTTATCTTGTGCACAGAGGAAAGAATAAAGAGTTTGGAAAATACCAGAATGTACTGAAATTCTTTGAGAGTCTGGTATGAAGCAGGCAGCCTAGAGGTCTTGGAACCCTCCAAGGCCCCACAGAAAGACCTCTGTTAACCCCAGACAGAAATACCAAGGAGCTCTGGGAGTGTGAGAATCAGAGAACTGGAGAAATAGAGGAACACTGCATATTAATGCGTATATATAATATGCATCAGGCCAGTATGAGATCAAACCTGTTAATCCTAAAGGAAATCAACTCTGAACATTCACTGGAAGAACTGATGCTGAAGCTGAAGCTCCAATACTTTGGCCAAGTGATGTGAAGAGTTGACTTGTTGAAAAAGACCCTCATGCTGGGAAAGACTGAGAGCAAGAGGAGGGGGGTGACAGAGGATGAGATGGTTTTATGGCATCCCTGACTCAATGGATGTGAGTTTGAGCAAACTCTGGGAGATAGTGAAGGACAGGGAAGCCTGGCACGCAGCAGCCCATGGGGTCACTGAGAGTCGGACATGACTTGGCAACTGAACAACAAGTCAGAAAGAGAAAAATATCATATATGAAGCATATATACAGAATCCAGAAAAAAGTGGTATATAGATGATCTTATTTACAAAGCTGAAAGAGAGACACAGACATGGAGGACAAATATACGGACACCAAGGAGGGAAGGAGAGTGGGATGAATTGGGAGACTGGGATTGGTTTATGCATACTGTTGATAATGTGCATAAAATGGATAACTAATGAGAACCTACTGTAAAGCTCAGGGAACCCTACCCAGTGCTCTGTGGCAACCTAAATGGGAAGGAAATCCCAAAAAGAAGGGATATATATATATGGCTGATTCACTTTGCCATACCACAGAAACTAACTATACTCCAAAAAAAAAAAACATTAATTTAAAAAAAGACCTTGACAGTAAAAAAAAAAAAAAAAAAGATGTGGGCTGTGAAGAGGTTAATCTAAGCAGGAACCCCATTAGCAATCCTCATATTGTCATTCAGCTTAGCCATTTCATTCATTCATGCATTCATTCATGAACAAAATTTATTGACTTTTACTGTGATTTATGAGGCTTCCCTGGTGGCTCAGCTGGTAAAGAATCTGCCTGCAATGTGGGAGACCTGGCTTTGATCCCTGGGTTGGGAAGATCCCCTGGAGAAGGGAAAGGCTGCCCACTCCAGTATTCTGGTCTGGAGAATTCCATGGACTGTATAGTCCATGGGGTTGCAAAGTGTTGGGCACGACTCTTTCACATTGCAATTTATTAAATTTGCATCAGTCAGGATCAGTTAGGTCACACTGTAGAAACGAAGAACTCCCAAATCCCAGTCATTATAAACAACAAAAGTTTATTTGTCACTAGGGTGACATCGCCAGTGTGGGTCAGTGAATGAATGAAATTCCACACCTTCTGAGTAAGACTCCACCTTACAGCTTCACTGTTGGGGAGACATGGTTCTTGGGTGCAAGGGAAGAGCGAGCGGCAAGTCACATCCTAGCTCTGTCCCTCCTGCTCCCCAGATCACTAATCAGGTTAGCCACAGGGCACTCCCCACAGCACAAAGCCTGGGAGATGTGAGAGCTAAGGCCCATACCTGGTAGGTGACACTCACGGTGCCATGAGCGTGAACCACATTCAAGACATTGAACTAAGTGCTGAGGGCCATATAAATGTCCCCCGAGAAGTACATCATCAGACAGATGATAAGACGTAGACATGAGCACAAAAAATGAGAAGGCAGAATGTGCCGCCAGGTTGCTCAACTACACTGACTCTCTCAGGAATATGCCCCGCACAGGGAACCAAGACTCAGAGCCAAGCTTGTGAGTCCAGGGGATTAATCACCACCCACATCTGGGTCATCATCCTTCAGGCTCACTTTCACCAGGGGTTGCTCTTTCCTTCCGGCCAGCCTGGATACAGAGAGGTCCTTAGCCTCTTTTCCTCCTTTTGGATAAGGACTCTGTTCTGATTTCCATGCCCCCTTCTGCAGTCCGTTCTTCACCAGGCAAGCTGTGCTTCGTTTTCTTGGGAGTTGACATCCTGCCTCCTTCTCTGCTCAAGGAAGCTGGCAGCCTAATGTGAAGCCAAAGTTCCATATGATCTCATGAAGCGGAGAATAAAGCCGAATCCCCCTCTCTTATCAGGGAAACTTGAGCTTTGGAGACTCAGAAATATCCAGGCAGTAGGTCAAACGCTCCACAAAAAAAGTGTATAAATAACCACATTCTCACTTTGAATCCTGTTCTCTGCACTGATGCACCTGGCATAATCACTAAGTACAGAAGCTTCTTTCCCCCATCCTTCTCTTTTATTCTGCACTTGGCCTCCCTTTCTCACTCTCTGCCAATGGTCTGGTGACCTTCTGTCACTGTGAGTCACTCAGGCTCTCCATCTATGTCTGCACTGTCCAGGCAAGCTCTTATTTCACACCCAACCCTCCCCTTCCATCCAATAAACATGACCTGCCCTGCGTCCCCTTTCTCCTCAGATGACCTGCTCAGAAGGAACCAAGAGCAGTGACCAGGCCAACTGGCCAAACACTGAGAGATACAAGATTCCTTGTGGGATCCTAGAGGCCAGGGCTGGTTTCGGTCAGGAGAGGGAGGTCTGGCCCAGCCAAGTAGCCAGCTGGCTCTCTTGGCTGTAAGTCACTGTCAGCCCTCTATCATGTTTGGGTCTGGAGTATGAACATACTTGGAAGGCACAAGAGTGAGGAGAATAAAGACCTCAAGGGGCCACCTCGCATTTCTCTACCGTTTTATCAGCAGATGCAAAGAAGTTGTGTGATGGACAGCCGTGAATAAAGCAGTTTTTTTTTCCCCCCCAGAGGCAACTTCCTCAGTCAACATTTCCCCTTAGCCTGTGCTTCTTAGACACACGTTTAATTTGTTACCTGTCAATGGATGGTTGCATTTTTAGAAAGAACTGCGCAAAAAAAGACTAAAGAGGATACAAAGGAATGAACGAACACAAGCAGCTGAATTTCAGGCTTCTGTGATTATTTCAGGAAGGAATATATTTTCTTGACTGAGGACCTCCCAACAAGTCTGAAATCAGATTGCCTAGGCGAGGCGGCTAGCCTTGACCTGTCAAGTGGCATACCTGAGGTTTCCACGGAAGGCAAAGCCATGAAAACAGTGTTTTGTTACAGTTCGTAGGAAACAGACAATTTACTGGGAGCTCCTGACTTAGCAGGTGAGAAAGTGGAAACCAGACCTTAGGGATTTGCAAAGAGCAGGTTTAAGAGCTGATAAGTATTCAGAATTCACTGCACAAGTGAAGAGTGATGTGAAATGCAAATAATTCACAAAGCACGGAAAAAGCAACTCGGCTTTTCTTACTTAAACCTTTTTTGGGGAATACTGATGTTCGATGAGACCTCAGAAGTTACCTGGTCAAATACTCCATCAGCAGGCATGGGAGTCCCCTTTCCAAGGTCATGAGAAGGAGGTCCTTTCACCTCTCTTGGCCACACCCAGAAATGGGTCTCCACTCCACTGGAGAGTCATCTCAGTTGATTAATTGGACCCTTGCTAGGGGCCAGTACCCAGACCTCTAATGTGGCCACCCTTACTGTTTTGAAACAACCTCACCTTTCAAGGTAAATGGGACAGCTCTCGTAATCATTTTACTTAAAGTCTCTGTCGATGGCCTGATGGTCTGGGGGCCCGAGAGTTTGTGGAAATAGGACAACTTCCCTGTACCCTTCCAGAAACTGATTCCTCCCACTGATCACGTGTTTTCAGTGTCTTTCTTCCACAGTTGCTCAGTTGTTCTTTCACCTGCCCTTCTTTACAGACTAGCTCTGCACCCTTCAACAGAGTAACTGAACCACATGGAACTGAAATGGGATCATTTGTTTCTTGCACCCACCGCCTCGTGGGTAACACAGCTCCCCTGTACCACAAGCTCGCTTGGGGCTCTGGCCCTTCTCTCCTGCAGCTCTGAGAGGCTGAAGCCGAGTAGCCACTTGCTCAGCCTCCTGGGACACAGGGAGTTTGAGAATGAGCACAAGGAAGCAAGTGTTAATTCCACCCACAATCCAGTGGCAAGAAGTGAGTCACCAGTCCCTGCACTGGGGCCAGGGAGCTGGGAAGCGTGAGGCTGGGGAGTGCAACTTTCTAGTGACATGGGCCCAGGAAGGGAGAATAAAGGGACTTGGGGGCTCTAGAGGGACAGTGACCAGCTTTCCACATGGGCCACACCCTCTGTCTTTTCCTTTTCTCTCTTCTTCTCTTAGCCCCTTTATCCTTGTCCTTTCTTTCATTCTGAACTAGGCACAAAGTGATGGGAAGTGTGTAATTGTGTCTGGGTGTACATGTGTGCATGTATGTACACACACATGCAGGCTGGGCTGAATCTGAGGTGGGGGGTATGATGAGTCTGTGTAGCCAGCGTACCACCCACACAGCACCACAACACCTTGGCTTCATCTTTTTCTGTTTCCTCTCCTGTAGTTTTGTCTTTCAAGTAGCCCCCAACCCCACCACCGCCTGCCAAGATCCCAGGTGCAAATGTGGGGCTTCTGTCCACTACGTGCTCAGCTTGGGAGTGGATGGGCTCAGCCCTCACTGCAAAAGGAGGAAATAAATGAATGGTACCCTCTTCCCTTTGTCAGCAGCCAGGCTCCACCTCCCTGCCATTCACCCCAATAACTTCAGGGCCCCACCCTCTGGTGGGATTTGCTTGTGTTCTTAGGAGCCTAACTCCTCAAAGAGGCAGTTCCCACCCCCGAAATATCAGAAAGGAAATAGATGATGGATTGCCAATGAAAGGGCTTAAAGAATCCAACTTGGAGATTCAGGCGGGTGGGAAGAAGTTGGTTATGTCCCAGCTCTTCTGCATGCAACAAATGTCTGAATTTTTTTTTTCCAATTGTTTTGGAGGATGGTAGGGAATGGAATACAACCATGCCTTCTTTTTAAATTCTCCGAAATGTTACCTGCATAAAAAATGAACAAATGTCAGGGACAGGCGCATCTTGGACTGAACTTCAAATGAACTGATGGCAGGCCTCACCATTCCGAAAATAAGAGAATTGAAAGCTGCCAGGGCTCAGAGCAGACCACGCATTTGCATCCTATTTAAATAATGTACAAGAATCTTGGGTGGGATGGGGAGTTTGCAGCCTTGTTAGAGAACTCTGGAATTACTTTGCATACAACTGCCAAGGGGATCCGTGGCCCAGGTCACCTGACAGCTTGAAACCAGCCCACACGCTAGAGACAGTCCCCTGTGTGTAGAGAGTGTCAGTCGCTCAGTCGTGTCCGACTCTTGGTGATACCATGGACTATAGCTCACCAGGCTCCTCTGTCCATGTGATTCTCCAGGCAAGAATACTAGACTGGGTAGCCGTTCCCTTCTCCAGGGGATCTTCCCAAACCAGAGATCGAACCCAGGTCTCCCACACTGAGGCGGATTCTTTACCAGCTGATCCACTAGGGAAGCCCAAGAATATGGGAGTAGGCACCCTACCCCTTCTCTAGGGAATCTTTCCGACCCAGAGATTGAACCCAGGTCTCCCACATTGCAGGCGGATTCTTTACCAGCTGAGCCACTAGGGAAGCCCAAGAATATGGGAGTAGGCACCCTACCCCTTCTCTAGGGAATCTTTCCGACCCAGGGATCGAACCGGTCTCCCACACTGCAGGCAGACTCTTTACCAACTGAGCCGCCTGGGAAGCCTGCACATGTAGAGAGGGGTCTGTGTTCCAGTGGCCAGTCAGGTACGCTTGTCAGAAACTCACCCCTGGTGCATCTGGTCTAGAATCTAGAGTACCCTCTGGAGCTTGAATTATGAGCCAGAACCTCTTCTTACCATGGGCAAGGTGGTTTAGATGCCAAGATTCACATTTTTACCAAACAGCTTATAGGGTCCCGGGCCCAGGGCCCAGGGCCCTGTACACACATTCCCTCCCTGTACTGGTTTTCTCGGCCCACCTACAGTGACCCCGTGGTGGAAGCCCTGAGAGATATTAGGGTAAGTCTGCAAAATTTCACAGTCATAATGATCACCACCCCCCCACAGGGCATGTCAGCATCTGCTGAGTGAGTGGAAGGAATGGCAGAGAATCCAGTTTCCAGAATGGTCTGTGGATCAATGCAAGCTTCACAGAATAGTCCGCATAACGATTCTACATCTTAAGTATATGAAGGCAATAACATTTATCATTACCAAGTCCAATTTATGACTTGATAGCCATAAAACTGAAATGTTGTGCTGTGTTCAGTTGTGGCTGACTGTTTGTGACCCCATGGACTCTAGCCTGCCAGGCTCCTCTGTCCATGGGGGTTCCTAGGCAAGAAAACTGGAGTGGGTTGCCGTTTCCTCCTTCCACGGGATCTTCATCTCTTGCATCTTCTGCACTGGCAGGTGAGTTCCTTACCACTGCACCACCTGGGAAGCCCATAAAACTGAAATAAGTTTCTATAATTAACCAAGACAAGGGCTTCCCCAGTGGCTCAGTGGGTAAAGAAACCTCCTGCCAATGCAGGAGACACAGGAGAAGTGGGTTCAATCCCTGGGTCGGGAAGATCTCCTGGAGTAGGAAAAACCAACCCACTCCAGTATTCTTGCCTGGAGAATTCCATGGACAGAGGAGACTGGCAGCCTACAGTTCATGGGGTCGCAAAGAGTCAGACACAACTGAGTGACTGACACTGCACTTGGGAAATACAGACCCAAGAACAGCCCCAGGGCTGCTCGGCGAGCCCTCTGTGGCTGCAGGCAGCTCCATCTTCAGCCACAGTCACTGGGGCCTGCGGCTTTCCAGCCCCCAAGTCCCCAGGGCATCAGGCTCCCAGCCTTCCTTCTTGAAGACACAGCCAACCAGGAGCCCCTCCCTTGGCTCTGAGGGGAGGCGCCCCCACGGCAGCCCCTGGGTTGGCCTCTGAGTGACAAGCCAGCAAGCCACAGGCACTGGCTGTGGAAGGCTGCTCGATCAGCATGGAATTATAGCAGTTCATTTCCTAAAGTGCCAGGAGACCCAGGGATGAACCTGTGGGCAGAAGTGGAAACCACGTCGGCGGCACCCTCGAGGAGAGGCAATTCATCCTGAGCAAGGCGGCTCTGTCAACAAGACGGCTCTTCTCCGGCGAGCCACACACACGCAATCTCATTGCCTCTGTCGCAGCAGAGGGACCACGCAACCGCAGAGGGTCTCATGAAGACTAGCCCTTAGCCCTTAGCCCTTTCCTAGAAGTGCACGTGAACTCGGGGGTGCAGAGCAGAGGCACGGTGTCTATGCCCCACTCTGTTTTCTCCAGTGAACAGTGAAGATAGTTTGAAGTGAAGGTAGTGTGGGGTGGGAGTGAGCCCCAAATTTGTCTCTTTTTTAAAAAAAAAATTGATGTATCATTAATTTGAGGTTCAGTGGTAATGAATCTGCCTCCAATGCAAGAGATGCAAGAGATTCAGGTTCGATCCCCAGGTTGGGAAGATCCCCCAGAGGAGGATATGGCAACCCACTCCAGTATTCTTGATGAAAATTTCCACAGACAGAGGAGCCTGGTAGGTTACAGTCCATAGGGTCTCAAAGAGTCGGACAAAACTGAGTGACTGAGCATGCATACATATATGTATAAAACGCACGTATATTCTCCTTCAGATTCATTTCCATTGTAGCTTACTACAAGATAGTGAGTAGAGTTCCCTGTGCCACACCTTGGTCCTTGTTGCTTATTGCTGTTCAGTTGCTAAGTCGTGGCTGACTCTTTGAGACCCTATGGACTGCAGCACGCCAGGCTCCCCTGTCCTTCACCATCTCCTGGAGTTTGCTCAGACTCATGTCCATTGAGTTGGTGATGCCATCCAACCATCTCATCCTGTCTCCTTCTTCTCCTGCCCTCAATCTTTCCCGTCACCAGGGTATTTTCCAATGAGTCAGTTCTTCGTCTTGTTGCTTACCTATTTTATATAATATAATAGTGTGTGTATGTGAACCCCAAACTCCTAATTTCTCTCTCCTCCACCCCTTCCACCCACTTCAGTCATCTTATTGTTTTCTAGCTGAGATGTAACTTAGAAGGGGTCTCAGAAATTGGAGGGATATTGCTTTTCCTGGTGGCCTGGGGCCAGCAGGCTGCTGTCAGCCTGGGAGAAGCACCAGCTCAACCACCTCCCACAAACCCCACAAGCCAGCCAGGCAGCCCCAGCTTAGACCCTTCTCTGCTTTCTTCTCTCCTTGCAGCCACCAGCCGGTTCTCCAAACCCATGCTCTCCATCTCAGACTTGGTGCATAGGTGGCGCACCCACAACCTTCTTGCCCCAGTGCCCAGCTCCAAGGTCCTAGCCAGGTGGGTGAAGGGACCAGAGTTCCCTGAGGGACACAGGCGGCTGCCTGCAGCAGGTCTGATCTGACTTGCACTTGTTCTAGAAGGGTCCATTAAAAGAGCAGCCCCAAGGTCCTCTGCAAGTCATCCTGCCGAAGACAGGATGCATTCTGGGGCTTCAGGGGAATTTCTGACAGGTATGCCAGGCCTTCCCTTGCGAGTTCTCCAGGGGTGCCTGAATTTTGTTGTCTCTCTCCCCCTACCCAGGGCCCCCACGCCCACTCCCGTCCTGGGCCATAAATCCATCCTGTGAGACTTCATGCCTCGTTCAGAAAACCTTGGATGGAACCACCTCCTCAGTCTCCCTCGTGTTTCCCGACAGACGCCCCACCCACACCCTCATCCCCACCGCCATCCAACCCCCCACCCACCAGCGGCGCGGGGGCAGCTCGCCCTCTAGTGGCCGGTACCTCCAGCTCCCTGCTGGCCATCAGGGGCTGTTGGAGCGGATGGGGGAACTCCAAATTGTTTGACGTTAACCCAGGCCCAGAATCTAAAGGAAAAAGAGCACTTCCTTTGGGCTTTTAAAACACAAACCTTCCTCTACCCAATGCAAAGAATGGCCTGGGGTCCTCCTACACAGAAGCTTCCCTGCCCCCTGCTCCCCTTCCACCGGCCCCCATCCCCAGCATTGGTTCAACACCAGAAGGCAGAGACATGGCTGATTAACCCTCTCTCTGGGCCTCTATCCTCACTGTCCATACGGGAAAAATAGTCCTTCTTGAGCCATTACCTGGGTGGCTCCCCTGTAGGTGCCGTCGCTCTAATTTCTCCTTGATGGTTTCCAGTTTGTCCCTTCTCCATGGAGACCAGGTTGTCTACATAACAGAAGTCTCACCCTCTGCTGAAAGCTCCTCTGCCATAGGGACAAAAGTCTGATGTCTCAAGTGTTCACTGCTTTCTTGATCACTTTCTTGACCTGTTCCCCACCAGACCCAGTGGGCTGGGAGATGGAGAATCTTGAGGACATTTAAAGAATTTTGCTGTATGTTGAATGATAAAATTACACCCCACCGCAACCTCTCCCGCCCCTGCTCCTAGGTTCTAACCAGGTGGGTAAAAAGTAACTTGAATTCCTGCTGGGTGTGGGGGGTCATAAGCAGGCCCAGATTTTGGGGGATTTACTTTTAAGGGCTTTCCCACCCCCTCTAGAGTGAAGCTTCAGTGTGGCCTCACCCCTAGCCCTGCACCTGCAGGAAGAGCCAGCCCTCTCGCCTTGTCCAGCTCTGCTGTCTTCTCTTCCTGGCTTGCACAGAGCTGCGAGAAGTTTCCTAAGAGATGGGAGGGAGTTTGTGGGAAGATGGATACATGTATATGTACGGCTGAGTCCCTTCGCTGTTCACCTAAAACTATCACAGCATTGTTAATAGGTTGTACTCCAATAGAACCTATTAGTCACTCAGTTGTGTCTGACTCTTTGCAACCCCACGGACTGTAGCCCACCAGGCTCCTCTGTCCATGGGATTCTCCAGGCAAGAATACTGGAGTGGGTTGCTTTTTCCTTCTCCAGGGGAGCTTCCTGACCCAGGGATCTCCTGCATTGGCAGGTGGATTCTTTACCACTGAGCCACCAGTGAAGTCCTCAGACATTTTTTTTTTTTTTTGGAGATTTTTATCTAAGAATATTCTGTTCTCAGAAGCTCTTTTCTCTTGGCATTTGGGCAAGAGAATGTAATTATCTGGAGAATGTAAATTGATCAATAAATATGAGAGATCAGGATACCCCTCAGGCCCTGTTCTTCTGTAAGAATAGAAGAAGAGGGGAGGGTGGGAACCTCCTTTCCAGATGAACACAGAGGGAAAAGCATGTGTGATGTGTGATTAATGAACTGGAATGACTCATTTCTAGGAAGGATCTGTACTGACTTTCTGAGCCCCAGTTACTCTATTTTTAAATTATTAAGGCAAGGACTTTTGAACTGTCATGCTGGAGAAGACTCTTGAAAGTCCCTTGGACAGCAAATAGATCAATCCTAAAGGAAATCACCCCTGAATATTCACTGGAAAGGACTGACACTGAAGCTCCAATATTTTGTCCACCTGACGCGAAGAATCAGCTCATTGGAAAAGACCCTGATGCTGGGAATGATTGAAGGCAAAAGGAGAAGAGGGCGACAGAGGATGAGATGGTTAGATACATCACCAACTCAGTGAATATGAACTTGAGCAAACTCTGGGAGAAAGTGGAGGACAGAGGAGCCTGGTGTGCTACAGTCCACGAGGTCCCAAAGAATCAGGCACAACTGAGCGACTGAAGAGCAACAACAACAAAAGCACGGGCTGGGCTCAGCATTCCATCATGGCCACCAGGAAATGGGTCTAATTCAGCTGGTACTTCCTGGCCAGCACTCCAGCCAGCTGAGTGAACTCCAGTGAATAGCATTTAATTCTCCTCTTTATGGAGTCTAATAAGCCAGTGAAAGTGAAAGTCACTCAGTCATGTCCGACCTTTTGCAACCCCATGGACCATAGAGTCCATGGAATTCTCCAGGCCAGAATACTGGAGTGGGTAGCCTATCCCTTCTCCAGGGGATCTTCCCAACCCAGGGATCAAACCCAGCTCTCTTGCATTGCAGGTGGATTCTTTACCAGCTGAGCCACATGGGAAGACCAAGAATTCTGGAGTGGGTAGCCTATCCCTTCTTCAGCAGATCTTCCCAACCCAGGAATCAAACTGGGGTCTCCTGAATTGCAGGCGGACTTTTTTTTTTTACCAACTGAGCTATGATGGAAGCCCGTAACAAGTCAGGGGCACACACAATGGAAAGTGTCCATGTTAGGACTTCCCTGGTGGTCTAGTGGTTAAGATTCCATGCTCCCAAAGCAGGGAGGCCAGGGTCGGATCCCTGGTTAGGGAACTAGATCCTGCATGCTGCAGCTAAGACCCAGCACAGTCAAATAAATTTAAAAAAAATTTTTTTAATCAAGAATAAAGCAGCCACATTAAGTTACTCAGTAGATTCACCAAAACGCTACTTCATGGTTGAAAAAAACACCAAGCTGAGTTGTGGGCTTGACTTTGGTTGAGTCCCTCCCATAGTAGGGAAAAGACTCTCCGTTTAAGGATCTTACTATCAATTTATTAATTACAGTTTTGGGATGCTATAGGAGAGGTTTAGGAACTGACAGAAGGAAACTGATCTCCTTCCCTGGAAGAAACCTCATGAGTTCGACTTGTGACAGAGCCTGGTAAATATTTTCAACCTGCAAGGTTTGTAGTTGAGAAAGTAAGTAGAAGCCAAGCCTCCTTGTGCTGGCCCATTGAGGAGTAAGTAAAAGGTAAAGGAGGTGGGCAGCCTTATCACACGGCGTTTCCCTAATAACAGAGATTTTGGAGTTGAAGACTGTGGCTTGGTGACGGCATCTTGAAAGTTCCTTCAGTGAGATGTAAATATACCTCCCTGACTCACACACAGGTGAGCGTGCCCTTAGACACATGTAGGGCTGGAACGAGGCAAAGCCTTTGCTGTCGCAGTTAGGGGAGTGTCTCCTGCTTGGTGGAGCCCAGCAAATCCGAACCAGAGCAGACGCTACCCTGAGGGTCACCCCGGGAACTGAGACAGGAGGAGTGGGGTCTGGAGATGAGGGTGGAGGGGCGTGTCCCCCAGAAGCAGAAGACAAACTCCAGAGCCTGTTGTTTGGGGTTTGCCCGAGCTATTTGCCTGGAGGAAGACTTGCATTCTTGCCGGCGTGTGCTTTCCTGCATCTTTCCTCAAACAGTCTCTTCTGCCTAGAGGGAGGGAAAAGACTTCACAGGAGGGGACTCCAAGGATTCCAAGGGATCCTGCGAGCAGATTCCTTCTGGTTAGTGTAAACAACCATGGTATGTGTGAGGGGGTCAGCTGAAGAGGGCATTGTTCTCTGACCCTTTGTCTTGAGTCAGGTAGAGAATTAAGCCAGTTACAGCTGGTGAATATTTATCTAGCCTTTTCCTTCCTGGTATGAAGATGGTCTTTATTAGTTACTTGAGGGTTTTGCATAGTGTTTTCCCCACTGGAGAAAAAATCAGTGCCACATATGCAAATGAAAATCTCATATTCTCTCTCTCTCTTTTACACACACACACACACACACACACACACACACACACACACAATATTGGATTTTGGTTCATTCTGACCAAATGAGAAAGCTGCAATGTGCCCCATCTTTGGGCATCTCCAGCTGAGCCAGGATGGGGGATTGCCCATTAGGCAATATTTCATTCGGTTTGATTCAGCCATTAACAGTTCTGTGGCCTCTTCTGACTAATTCCTTCCTTCCCTTTGGGGCAGTGCATCCTTTCAAGGGGACAGAAGTTTGAGGGTTACTTGGCAGCGCCACAACTTCCATTTGCTTAAAAATGTGGAGATACCACCTAGATTCAGGGGAAAAAAAAAATGAGAGTTACAAATTCTGTTGCTCCGGGGAAGTACAGTCATCCAAACCCACACATTTCATCCAAGAACTTCCCTGGCAGCACCAGTTCTCCAAGTCAGATCCCGGAGCAAACCCTCTCCCTGGGCACCCTGATGCTTAATTTAAAGGACCTATGAGAGGATACATTAGAGCGGAAACAAAGGGGGGGGTGTCTATGGAAAGGTGAAGATGGGTACCTGAGGCTGAACTCTGTGCTGTGCTTAGTTGCTCAGTTGTGTCTGGCTCTTTGCGAACCTATGGACCATACTCCACCAGACTCCTCCAGCCAAAGGGATTCTCCAGGTAAGAATACTGGAGTGGGTTGCCATGCCCTCCTCCAGGGGATCTGCCCAACTCAGGGATCAAACCCAGGTCTCCTGCCTTGCAGGCAGATTCTTTACCAGCTGAGCCACCAGGGAAGCCCCAGGCTGAGCTCTACTTCTATTTTGCTTTTAATTAATTAATTTATTTAAATTGTAGGGTAATTCTTTATAATATTGTGATGGTTTTTGCCATACATGAACATGACTCGGCCGCAGATATATGAGTGGCCCCTCCTGCCTCCCTCCCCACCTCATCCCTCCAGGCTGTCACAGAGCACCTGCTCTGGGTTCCTGTCATACACCAGACTCCCACTGGCTGTCTATTTTACATATGGTAATATATATGTCTCAATGCTGTTCTCTCAAATCATCCCACCCTCTCCTTCTCCCACTGAGTCCAGAAGTCTGTTCTTTATTTCTGTGTTTCCTTTGCGGCCCTGAATGTAAGATCATCAGTAACACCTTTCTAGATTCCATGTATATGCATTAATATACGATATTTGTCTTTCTCTCTCTGACTTACTTAGCTTAGTATAATAGGCTGTAGGTTCATCCACCTTATGAGAACTCACTCAAATGTGTTCCTTTTTGTAGTTGAATAATATTCCATGTGTATAAATGCCCATCAGCCCCGGTGGATCCAGGGTAATTCGAAGGGGAGATGGAATCGGCGTCCTAGGAAAAAACTTATTTAATTACAGATATAAAGAGAGATTAGAAAAGAATAGTGCAGTAGGAAGATTAGTGGAGAAAAAGAGGCTGAATAACTTGGTTTACGTGGAATACCAATAATACTCCAAGACAAGGAATTTGCACCATCTATGTTGGGCCACCGGCACCCGTTTGAATATCAGAGGGTGCCCCGCCTTGGGCTCCCTCTCTCACGGATCTTAGAAGCCAGGGCAAGTAAGGAGACGTGGTGAGTACCCACACTCCAGATGGGAATTCAGCCAGAAGGGGAAAGAAAGAACGACACGGGGGAGTCAGTCTTTCCAGAAACTGATCCGATTTCTTTATTTTTCAGGTTTGCTTATATACTTTTTGTTATACATAGGGATGAATGCAGAGTCACGCGGGGGTCAGCAGACCTTACACTTGTCAAAATCAGGTGCTTCATATAAATGTATACAAAGGTCTTATGGGTTTTACATCATCTTCTGGCCATGAGGCCTGCTGACATTTTATGGCCCTTTCTGATAACAGTCAATCAACCAGAAAACATTTTTTCCAGAGGTGATTTTTTCTTAAACCAAACGCCACCCTCCAAATAAAGTTGCATTCCTATAGGGTGAGGGTATAGTGGGTTACAATCAAGAAAGGAATTTACTTAGCCTAAGGTTTAACATGATTAATCTTAAAGGTTAATACTTATTTCCCCTATATGCTAGTTATATTCATTATAAAGGCAGGGAATATGGAGATTTAGCAGCAAATATTGGCTCAACAAATGAAAAACCCTTCACCAATATAATTTCTAATCAACCCACTATACTATACTAACAATTTCCTAACTTCTCAAAAGAGTCTGTATTTAGAAAGTTTTAAAGCATCTCGTGCCTCTCATGGTTGGGAGGCTGTAAACAATCACATGCGGCCGGACGAACCCGCTCAGGCAGGCTAGAGAAACTTCAGAGGAGTTTGTAAGTTGAGACACTCTTGTCACGCCCAGGAATTTTTATTAACTGGAGCTGCAAGTTAACTCCTTCTCTGAGAGAAATGGTGATGGGGGAGAGCCCCCCGTAAAGTCAGAGGTGTAGGTGACAGCATAAAACAGTAAAGTAGGCAGATTCTGGTTTTGGGGGTACATGCTCGGGAACAGGGGGTTTCCTGAGGCTCAATCCCGCCTTTGCGTATGCCGAAGCCTCCTTCCTCATGACCTTTGCCATGGGCGGAGTTCCTCACGCTGGCTCCCAGCAGTGGCACATATTTTATTTTAAAATATATATTTATTTGGCTGTGCCGGATCTTAGTTGTGGCATGTGGGACCTAGCTCCCTGACCAGGGACCGAACTGAGGCCCTCTGCTTTGGGAGTGTAGAGTCTTAACCGCTGGACCACCGGGAAAGTCCCTGAGCTCTACTTTTAAGTGTGTTGAGGTTTCTTTTGGAATAACAGATTCTGGGTAAATTCCAAACTAAACCTATGATTGATGATAAGCTGTAGTTGACAGGATTCTTGTTCAGTTAGTTTCCCATGTGGGATAGGTTCAGTTCAGTCACTCAGTCACGTCTGACTCTTTGCAACCCCATGGACTGCAGCACACCAGGCTTCCCTGTCCATCATGAACTCCTGGAGCTTACTTAAACTCATGTCCATCAAGTCAGTGATGCCATCCAACCATCTCTTCCTCTGTCATCCCCTTTTCCTCCCACCTTCATTCTTTCCCGGCATCAGGGTCTTTTCCAATGAGTCAGTTCTTCACATCAGGTGGCCAAAGTATTGGAGCTTCAGCTTCAGCATCAGTCCTTCCAATGAACATTCAGGACTGATTTCCTTTAGGATTGACTGGTTTGATCTCCTTGAAGTCCAAGGGGCTCTCAAGAGTCTTCTCTTTTGACACCACAGTTCAAAAGCATCAACTCTTCAGTGCTCAGCTTTCTTTACAGTCCAACTCTCACATCCCATCTATATTTGGTTGGTTAATATCAACATTCATTGCTACTATCAATGATATCTGACTCCATAGATTTGCAACTCATTTGGGTTGACAAGGAAATTGGTTAATCACTAATAGTAGTGTTTATTGAGTATTTATTGTAAAAGGAAATGGCAACCCATGCCAGTATTCTTGCCTGAAAAATCCCATGGACAGAGGAGCCTGGTGGGCTACAGTCCATGGGGTCACAAAGAGTCAGACACAACTGAGCAACTAAGCACGCATGCACATTGAGTATTCAGAAATAGCATTGTAAGACAATGTATTCTGCTTGCATCATCTCATTTTATTCTCACAATATGTCTATAAGGTAGGTCCTAATACTTTCATTTCCTAACTGGGGCTTCAAGGGGTTAAGTAATTTACCAAGGGCTCACACAGTTTGATTTAAACTCAGGCAACGTGATTCCAGGCCAGTGTTTGCTTCCTAAACTTGAAGCTGCTCTCACGTTTGCCAGTTAGAAACTGTAACAATAGGGTCTTCCCTGGTCCAGTGACTTAGACTCCACACTTCCCATACGGGGGTGCAGGTTTGATCCCTGCTCAGGGAACTAAGATCCCATATGCCACATGGCCAAAAAAAGAGAAAGAAATTGTAACCGTAACTCTGAAGGTAACTATCTCTGCCTCTCTTATGATTCTGATTAGATTGATATTTTTCTGAAGTGTAGAAGTCAGCTTTTCTTTTCTTTTTTTAATTTCCATTTCCTTCAACACAGAATTGGACACCAAATAGTGCTGACTCATTTACTCACTTAGGGAATTTGACCAACAATGAACTCTTAGCTCCTGCCATCTTGCTAACTGCACTGTCCTACCCAACCCTCAATTGTTACTTCAGTCTGTGAAAATGCTAAAGAGAGGTTTGGAAATAGGATTGTGTTGATGATTCCTTGTCCTGGATTGATGATAACGTTGAGAGGAAGGAGGTCACGATGAGTTGCTCAGTGAAGGAAAAGAGTAAGTGGAAGTTTCTTAGAGGCACAGAAAGAGGAAAGGAGAAAGTGAGGAGAATTTAAGCAAACCCTTGATGGAGAGCAACGGTTCAGGGAGAATTTCTAACGATGCTGTGTTTATGTTGACGACAACTTAAGCATTTGATACACAGCCTTATGAAATGTTATTTGGATAGCTTGCGCTTTTACAACAACTTGGCTCTGAAATTAGGCCAAGGAATAAAAATGTAGCAAACAAATGCAAGAAATCTGGGAAGTGAACGATGGAGCCCGTGAGTGGTTCAAATGCGCTTCCAGCAGAGGGTGAGATGGATTTGCCATCGGCCCCCTCCCCACCTTCTCCATGGAGATATGAAAGTTTGGCAGAGCACCCCACTGTCACTCAGCTCGGGCCATATTTTCTTGAAGACATTAACTGATGATGGTCACAGACATAAAAATGTCAACTAGACGATCAATAAGTAGGTATTTATTGAGTACTTGCTTTCTCTTAGCATGGGAAGACCCAAGAGATAGGTTATGGGGGCTTCCAGATAATTTAGTTGAAAAAGCATCAAAGCTAGGATGGCAAGTATGTGGTCTACATACTACCCTTGGCTCTGTTTGTCCTTGAGGTGGATTTCTGTGGTCCCTGAGACCACAGCAGGCCCTACATGCTGGGGTAAGAGACAGGCAGGCCAAGATAGCTCTGAGGATGGGGAGACTTCAGGAGAGGCTTAGCCCCTAGGTGCCCTGCGTTCATTTTCTGAAGACGCAGGAGCAAATCGCTGCACACTCAGTGGCTTAAAATAATAATAACAGAAATGCAGTCACTCACAGTTCTAGAGGCTGGAAGTCCAAAACATCTCAGAACTGTGTTCCCGTCAGGTGCTCCAGGGGAGAATGCGTCCTGCCTCTTCTAGCATCAGCGGCTCCCTCCGCTTTCCTGGTGAGTCACGACATCACTTCAAACTCGGATTCCATCTTCACGCTCCGTTCTCCTCATGTGTCTGTCTTCCCTGTGTGTCTTTTAAAGTATGCGTGCGTGCTCAAATCGCTTCAGTCGCGTCCGAATCTTTGCGACCCCATGGTCGCCAAGCTCCTCTGTCCTTGGGATTCTCCAGGCAAGAATACTGGGGTGGGTTGCCATGTCTTCCTCCAGGGCATCTTCCCCACCCAAGGATCAAACCTGTGTCTCCCGTATCTCCTTCATTGGCAGGTGGGCTCCTCACCACTAGCGCTACATGGGAAGCCCCCTTATAAAGTACACATATGGTTGTATTCAGTGCCCACTTGGACAGTCCAATATGTTAATACATTCCCTTTTTAAAGACCTTTAACTCATTCTAAATAAGGTAACATTCACAGATTCTGGAAATTTGCCATGAATATCTTCTGGGAAGCCATTTCCAGCCCACCACAGTAGGGGAGAAAACTAAACTCAATTTTGCATGGCATACAGTAACTCATTTTAATTCTATAACTATCTGTCAGTTGAGTACTCTTATTTATACTGTTGTTATTGTTGAGTTGCTAAGTCATGTCTAACTCTTTGCTATCTCATGGACTATAGCCTGCCAGGCTCTTCTGTCCATGGGATTCTCCAGGCAAGAATACTGGAATGGCTTGCCATTTCCTTCTCCAGGGGATCTTTCCAACCCAGGGACTGAACTTGCATCTCCTGGGTCTCCTACACTGGGAGGCAGAATCTTCACCATTGAGCCACCTGGGAAATCCTTTTATGCATATACGTAACTAAATCACTTCGCTGTACACCTGCAACATTGTAAATTAACTATACTTTAATTAAGAATACACTTTTTTGAAAAGGAGAAAAGACATTAGAAAAATTAAAATGCAGATAACTAAAAGAAATGGATGGCTAACTCAATGTCTCTTTCATCTTTACAATTCTGATATCAAGGAACAGCTAATGCTCAAATGAAAGTACAATATGGTTTGCATAAAGAAAAATGGTTTTTGACCTTGCTGTTACCAAGAAGGCGTTTGTAGAAGTGGCCTGTCTTCTGTAGGGTAGGGTTTCCCTTGTCAGGTCCCTAGTTTCAGTTTCTAGCACTATCACAGTGAAAATTCATTCATTCGCTCATTCACTCATTCTTTCACCATGTATTTATTAAGTCCCTTTGATTTTTCTTGGCTTCTCTGGTGGCTCAGCTGGTAAAGAATTCTCTTGCAATGTGGGAGACTTGGGTTCAGTCCCTGAGTTGGGAAGATCCCCTGCAGAAGGGAATGGCTACCCACTCCAGTATTCTGGCCTAGAGAAATCCATGGACTGTATAGTCCATGGGGTCCCAAAGAGTCAGACACGACTGAGCAACTTTCACTTTGATTTTTTTTTTAAGAGCTGTAATAGTAACTAAGACTACCGTTGAGTTTTTGAAAGCCTAAACCTAGTTCCTGATGGAAATTAAGAAGATTGGATTGAAGCTGTCAGCCCACTTTCTCTGTTAGCAGCACAAATCATTTAATTCTAGAAAACTTTGGAACTGTGATTCCCAAACTTCAGCTTGCATCAAAATCACCCAGAGGACTTATTATGATACAGAGTTTCTTATTCAATTGCGGCCTGGGGGTCTGAGAATTTTCTCTTTTTTTCCCCTTGTTTAAACCTAGTTCTATTTAGTTATTTTTTGCTATGCTGGGTCTTCGTTGCTGTGAGGGATCTTCTCCAGTTGCAGCTAGCGAGGACCACTCTCTAGTTGTGGTGCTCAGGCCCCTTTCATCGTCCCAGGCTCAAGGCACGTGGTTGCGGCTCCTGAGCTCCAGAGCACGGGCTCAGTAGTTGTGGCTCACAGGTTTTGTTCCTCTGTGGCATGTGGGATCTTTCCAGATCAGGGGTCAAACCTGTGTCTCCTGAATTGGCAGGTGGATTCTTTACCACTTAGCCACCAGGGAAGCAGCACCCCCCCCCTTTTTTTTTATTTTTAGCCACACTGTGTGGCATGCAAAATCTTAGCTCCCCAACCGGGGATCGAATATGTGTATCCTGCAATGGACCTGTAGAGTTTTAACCACTGGGATACCAGGAAAGTCCCTGAATTTTCATTTTTAAGAAGTTCCCAGGTGATGCTAATGCTGCTGGGCCAGGGCCCGCACTTTGAGAACGGCTGCTCCAGATGAACGATTCCCAACCAGTGGACCTATGGCCCCCAGGCTTACCATGACATTTTATGAGCAGTTAGTATAGTCTATTGACTGATAAACAAGAGCAAAGATACCATTATGTGGGCTTGTTTAAATATTTTGATGTCAAAAAGAAATTCTCACTCCAAAAATTTAGTAACCGTTGAACAAAAGCCAGGAAGTCAATCAGGTTTTCTGTCTTTTGCCAGCACTGATCTCTTGGCAGAGATTTCCATAGTGTTGTGTGGAGAACAAATCAAATTCTGAATGTTGGCTCAGTAGGAAAGAAGGCCATGATTGATGATAAATGTTTGTCTAGTTGAGGGAGAGGAAATGAAAGTCCTGTACCGTGTATTTTCCTCTCTTGACTTAAAGATTGGAGTTGTTACAAGTTAGGCTTGGATCTTCTCTGCTAACTCCGCATGCTTACCCCTGGGCCATATCATCCGTGTCTGGCTTTAAATAGCATTGGTATGCTGGGATTCCATCTTGCTTCTGGACCCTTCCCGGGTCCTGCCCAGCTCACTCCTTCACTCCCAGACCTGTGTTTCCAACTGTATTCTTAACGTCTCCTCTGGGCTTTGCACATATGACTCATAGTTAACATGTTCAATAACAAATTCTTTTCTCTTAATTTTATTGAAGTGTAGTTGATTTATAATGTTGTTTTAATTTCTGTTGTACAGCAAAATGACTTAGTTAAATATATCTATATATATATAATATACATAGTCTATATATATGCATATGAAAAGACCCTGATACTGGGAACGATTGAAGGCAAAAGGAGAAGAGGGTGGCAGAGGATGAGATGGTTAGATAGCATCACTGAGTCTGAGCAAACTCTGGGAGATAGTGAAGAACAGGGAAGCTTGGCATGCTGTAGTCTGTTGGGTCACAGAGCCAGACACGACTTAGTGACTGAACACAGCAGCAACAACAAAACTTATTAATATATTAATATTTTCTCCATGGAGGAAGAATTGACAACCCACTCCAATATTCTTCCCTGAAAAATTCCATGGACAGAGGAGCCTGGAGGGCTGCAGTCCATGGCTTCGAAGAGTCAGACACAACTGGGGCACTAAGCAGAAGCAAGAGTATATATATATATATATATATATATATTCTTTTTCACCTTCTTTTCTATGATGCTTTATCACAGGATATTGAATGTGATTCCCTGAGCTGTACAGTAGGATCTTGTCTTTTATCCATCCTACCTACATATAAATCTGCTGATCAGACACTCTCGATCCACTGCCCTCTTGTCTTTGGCAGCAACGAGTCTCTTCTCTGTGTCTGAGAGTCCGTTTCTGTTTTGTTGATCAGTCCATTTGAGCTGTATTTTAGGTTTGCATATAAGTGATGTGGTATGATATTTGTCTTTCTGACTTTGCTTAGTATGACAATTTCTAGGTCCATCCATGTTGCTGGTAGAAAAGGAAAATTCTCCCAGGAAGAAAACTATCAAATTTTACTTCAAAGAGGTAAACCCCTGGATCCTGGCACCAAAGCTTCTTAGACCTTAGAAGTGGTCTGTGGAGCTCCTTGATTCCCCGGTGGCACTAGCGGTGAAGAACCTGCCTGTCAAGGCAGGAGACAAGACCCCGGGGTTTGACCCCTGGGTCGGGACGATCCCCTGGAAGAAGGCATGACAGCCCACTCCAGTAGTCTTGCCTGGAGAATCCCCATGGACTGACGAGCTTGGAGGGCTACAGATCATGGGATCGCAAAGAGTAGGACACAACTGAAGCGACTAAGCAGGCATGCATGGAGTTCCTTAGCATCCTGCGCTCAACCTTGACTGCGGGCTTCACACAGCTTCACTCCAATCCCCCCTCCGTAATGTCCCCTGTGACATGACAGCACCCATCACAAGACCAGGGAACAAGATCTCCCTAAGCCAGACAAAGGTTGGCCTTCTCTCTTTCTCTCTCTCTCACCCACCATGTCTGCAGAGAAGCCTGGAGGACAGCTAGAGGAAGCAGAGTGAGACAGGCATGCTGCCCACCACCCGACCTCAGATCTCATCACTGCCTCTCTAAGGGCTGCCATTGACTCCCTGTAGATGGCCAAATGAGATTTCATAGCATCCTCTCGCATACATTGATGATCCCCAAAACCCTTGGAAGATTGGAAAAACTTTATGAGTATGAGATAGTTGTTGATATTCTCAAGGTGGAGTGAAGTAAGTCAGACAGAGAAGAGCTATCATATGACATCACCTATCTGCAGAATCTAAGAAGAAGCAATGTATATTTATAGAAAAAACTCACAGACTTAGAGAAGGGATGTAAGGTTGCCGTGGGGGAAGGTTGGGGGGAAGGGATGGTTAGAGAGTTTGCGATCTACACATGCACTCTGTTCTATTTAAAATGGATAATCAACAAGGATCTATTATATAGCACAGGGAACTCTGTTCAATGTTATGGGGCAGCCTGGATGGGAGGGGAGTTTGAGGGAAATGGATACATGTATATGCATGGCTGAGTCCCTTTGCTGTTCACCTGAAACTATCACAACACTGTTAATCAATTGTACTCCAATATGAAATAAGAAGTTTTAAAAAAATGAACAAACACAATAACAAACTCATAAAAAAAAAGTCAAAATGTATGATATCAGTCTTCTGGGGCAACTATGAATACTAATGCATCCGTTGACTTGGCCTGGTTTATAGTTCTGAAATAAAAGATGGGTAAAACAAAGATTTAAAGGCAACTTCCTTTACAATAGTTAAATACACTGTCAGGCTGGGTTCCTGCTGGAATATATAGGCTAACATAGGCATTCCTCTTTCCTAACTGTAAACTCCAGCCAAGCAATAATGATCATAGTAAACCAAGGAAACCTCGGGTTAAACAAATGATTACAGTTGACAATCGAGGTGTAAACATGACCCTGATTAATGAGTCTATAATCTCTCTTCCAAGTCTCTGGCTGTTAGCCATGCTTCTAATTAAACAGAGTGCGGGAGGAACCTTTCATCAACCGAGGAGCTGGTGCACTTGCGTTCTGAATTCCTCGACACACCGACCACTCCAGCCATGATGTTTCAGCCTGTGTTTTTTTTATCTGTCAAAATTCAAATAAAGTTTCATTTGTCAACAAGACTCTTCAAAACACCCTCAGTCATTGGTCATCCCTCACTCTGCAGGAGAACAGAGAAGCTGGGATGGAAAGAGAAGATGAGCACGACATATATTTATCAGGTGGCCCTGCCACAAGCTGCATAGATCAAAAGATGGAGCAAGTGCAGCTAACAAGTGAATATCCCTAAAAATAAAAATAAAGCAATAACCGTGTATTCACCCTTGTTGTTGTTGTTTAGCCACTAAGTATGTCTGGCTCTTCGTGACCCCATGGACTGCAGCCCACCAGGCTCCTCTGTCCATGGGATTTCCCAGGCAGGAATACTGAAGTGAGCTGCCATTTCCTATTCCAGGGGATCTCCCCAACCCAGGGATTGAACTCACCTCTTTGGCATTGGCAGGTTGATTTTTTGCCACTGAGCCATCTGGGAAGCCCGTGTATTCATCTACCGCAGACTACGACAGGATGTCAGAGGCTTCTGGAGGTTAGTAAGTGTACCCCCCAACTCAGAGAACAGTTCTTTACAAAAAAGAACTACAGGGACTTCCCTGGGGGTCCAGAGGTTAAGATCGTGTGCTTACGATTCAGGGGACCCAGGTTCAATCCCTGGTCAGGAAGTTAGATCCCACAGGCTGCAAAGAAAACCCCACACAGCCAAATAAATAATTAAAAAAAATTTTTTTTAAGAGCCGGAGAATAGCAGCAACTTCTGCTTAAGACCACCACGGCCTGAGTCCAACCTATCACCTGCATTTTGTGTACCTTCAGGCTCCTTGAATCTCATGGGATCAAACCACGCTAAGGAATTGGCTTTCTCACATACGCTCCATGACATCTGCTCTGTAGCCTGCCAGCCATGTTCAGTACTCAGGAAGAAGGAGAGAGATATCTCTTAAGCAGGATTGTTTGCCATGCATCTATCAGGCAGTGTTGA
Source organism: Capra hircus (assembly GCF_001704415.2). NCBI lineage: Eukaryota > Metazoa > Chordata > Mammalia > Artiodactyla > Bovidae > Capra > Capra hircus. Next base: position 103,935,085 of record NC_030812.1, read on the forward strand.
CAGTCCCTCATGCAGTGTGGTGCGGGGGCAATGGTGTCTCAGTAAAAATTCTCACTAGGATCCAATGATTTATTTAGCTAACAGCTTAGTTAATTATGTCAGTTTGACAATTTCAAGAGGGAAGGAAAAACACACACGGGCTGGATGACGAGATGGTCTCAGTAGTATTTTTTTTTCCCTAGGTATGGCTAGGAAGGGCTACCCTGGTGCTCAGTGGTAAAGAATCCACCTGGCAGTGCAGGAGACATGGGTTTGGGACGATCCCTTGGCAAAGACAATGGCAACCTACTCCAGTATGTTTGTCTGGGAAATCCCATGGACAGAGGATCCTGGCGGGCTACCGTTAGTGGGGTCACAAAAGAGTCAGACACCACTGAGTGACTAAACAACAACAACAAGTCATTAGGAAACTCAGTAATTTCTGGGGAAAACTCTCTAAACTATAGAGCACTCCTTTATAATCAAGACCACCACTACGTTTTGAAAGAAATCTGTTTTTCTCTGTGCATTTGAACAAGACAAAGTTAAGACAAAATAGCAAGCAAACAATCAGCATTTAATTTTTAAATGCTAGAATGTTTTCTCTGGAAGGAAAAGGGGACTTTCACTAAAAATCTGGAGGTCTGGGTTCCAGTTTCTGCTCTGCTTCTGGGTGATACTCTTGACCTCAGCTGACTGATCATACGAACCAAAGGTAAGTCAGGTGTTAGGGAAATTAAATAGTCTTGTTTAGGCTTCAGTGACAACGCAAAGCAGGCCTCTGACCTTACTTCTAACCTGCCTGGACACTGCCCTGGCCAGGAGTGACTCTGAGTGACGGTCTGCTGTGAGTGCAAGATTTGCAGCACCATAGATAGGTAAGATGGGGGAGAAATCTTGAGATTGAGCCCCTGGAGGGAGTCTGGCCAACCAAGCCCCAGGTTTAACTACATTCCAAGTTTTACACAACAAAACAAACAGCATTAACATGAGGCTAGAGCTGTAATCTGGTCACAGATTGATGATGATATCAGTTTGCACCCTGGGATTATAAGCAGGAACCCCCCAACTGCAGTCTTTGAAGTCTCACCCATGGAGTGGACCGAACCTTTTCCTGACTGGGACTCCAGACTTCCCAGAGCTGTTTGAGTCTGGATGTTGGTCAAAACTCGATTTGGTGATATATCCCCTGCTTTTTCTATTTCTCTTTTCTTCTAATGTTAGCATATTGAGAGTAAGCTAGATGATTCCCTGATAAATATTTGTATTACTGTTTGTATGTAATGAGTGGCTTATTTTGTTAACAAAACCTTTGAACCTGAGACAAAAGGGAAAACTTTGGGCAAAACATCAGGTTGCAGGACAAGAGCTCTGCACGCCAGAATCTGGGAGACCGCGGATGCTCAGGTTGCAGGACAATCCTGGTACAGGGAGGGACACTGAGATTTGTAAACAGCCCAGGTTCTGTGCCTTTGAGCAAAAACCGTATATCCACCTGCCTGGGCAAAGCCTTTCTTGTCTCCTGCAACATTTGCATCAACAGTCTAATTTGATATTCATTTGTATCAAGCATTTGATATTCAGGAGCATCAAAATTCTCCCTCGTTCAGAGGCTCAATGGTTGCGTTTGCCTCCTGATCTCTTTCTCTCATAGGCTGAGGCCAGTTCTGACATATTCATCCTTTCTGTACATATTATTGGGAGCCTGCTATAAGAAAGAGGCTTCCCAGTGCTGAGGACACAGGGAAGACAAAACAATCTCTGTTGTCATGGAGATACCTGCTAGAGCCTTAATGCCTTCCTGCGTGAGAGATGGGCCAGGTATCATTGCCACATGAGGGAGGAAAAAGGAAGAACCACAGGCAAGCCATTCTGGCACGCTGGAGGTGGAAGATAGGAGAGAAGTCTGCAAACAGGCTACTGTGTGCCCCCAGGTAGGACACTGAACTTCTCTGAGCTTTGGTTTCCTTATCTTAATTATAAGTGGAACCCATTGGTCCAACCTCCTTGACAGAGCGCCATGCAAAGCATTAAAGGTAACTTCCGATCTCTGTAAGTTCATGAGGGAAAACTTCTCTTCTTTGTTTTTGTTTCTTCTGTGTCCCACTGTCTGCCTTGGGCTATGGACATGGGACACAGAAGACACTCAATGAATGTTTGGTGAATATATATGTAAATTTGCTGTTGTGGTTCAGTCCCTAAGTGGGGCTGGACTCTTGGTGACCCCATGGATTGCAGCATGCCAGATTCTTCTGCCCTCCACTATCTCCTGGCGTTTGCTCAAACTCATGTCCATTGAGTCAGTAATGCTATCTAGTCATCTCATCCCCTGTTGCCCCCTTCTCCTTTTGCATTCAATCTCTCCTAGCATCAGTCTTTTCCAATGAGTCAGCTCTTCATATGAGGGGACCAAAGTATTGGAGCTTCAGCTTCAACATCAGTCCTTTCAGTGAATAGTCAGGGTTGATTTCCTTTAGGATTGACTGGCTTGATCTCCTTGCAGTGCAAGGGACTCTTAAGAGTCTTCTCCAGCACCACAATTCGAAAGCATCAATTCTTTGGCACTCAGCCTTCTTTATGTAAATAGCACATGGAAAAATACTTTCAAATGTAAGGAAACGATGGGAACTGACGTCTCACAGCTATGAGTGATTCTCTGGGGAGACTGTTTCAGTGTGTCCGCCCCCACACCATCTCGTGGCCATTCTGAGCAGTCAGGATGAGCTCAGAAGGACACACTAACAACCCTGATCTCTGCAAAATGAAATCAAGCCAGTGGCTTGAGAAACACAAAGTAATACACAGCAAACACTGACATAATTCATGGCTCTCAGACCACCATCCTTCTCACTTTCCATCAGTCTTGTTGGAGGGAATGTGAAGGAGTCTCCCTCATCATTTTGATCAGAATTCAACAGGGATGTGGGCATAGAGAGCAGGAGTAAAACCCTCCAAGTCTAACCCCATTGAAGAAAGCCTTTGATTCTGATCAGACCATCTGATTCCTAGAGAGGGCAGTTAGCCTCGGTCCCAACTGACGGCAGGCACTTATGATCAGACAGTTGAAGCACAAATCCTGTGTAATCAAAAGACGCTGGTACCCGTCTCCCCACTGGATATTAATGTAACATTTATGCCGTCAACCTCCTTGCCCCATCCTAGAGTTGCTTCTCAAATATAAACGTCAAGTGAGGCAGCAGAAATTAATTTCACATGCTTTATGGGCACCGGGTAATACCCAGAAGACTAACGGCAGCAGAACAGAATTATAAAGGAATGGAAAGTGAGCATGCTTCAGAGACCCGGGCACACTGCCAGCAGCGGTAGAGTAAGCGAGAGAAAGGAGCGCTGGTGATTGGGGTCAGCGGTCAGCTTTCTTTTCAGCACGAGTGGTTTCTAGACCCGCTAGAATTTTTCCTTTCGAAGGCAGCACACAACTTTTGTGTTCTGAAGCCCACCTCAAAGACAGGATGCTCAGGTTTTCTGATGTGCAGGTACCAGGTGGCTGGAGGTGGCAATCACTCTGGTTCTAGCAATTCTGGAATTCTTTGCATGAGAATTTAGGACCAGGGTGCCTAATTGGTATTTGTTTGTGTCGAAACATTCTACTGCACGGGTATGTGGCTGGCTCTGAACTTAGATCACCTAGGTTTAATCCCACTTTTGCCATTTATTGACTGTGCAACCTTAGGCAGCTTACTTCAACTACTTTTGCCTTGGTTTTCACATCTATAAACTAGAAATAACACTGGCACCTACTTCATAGCATTGTTGAAGGGATTAAAGCAGTCGAGCGTGATTAAAGCAGAGCCAGGCACGTTAGTACTCAGTTAATGCTGGTTATAATAATCATCTTATCAATAAGTAATTTGAACTTTCCAGCTTTAGATTAGGAATGGCTGTGTTTACCAGCTTTCTCCTTTCTCCATCTGGGTCCAGAGATCATGGTGCTGCTGTGATTCTGCATTCCTGACCCTGATTTCAGTCTCACTCTCCATCAATAGGAGGTAGAGATGAAAGATCATTCTGGGAGTCCCAGTCCTGAGTCTCAGAGCCACTTCAGCTACTAACCTGCTAGACAAGTCCAAGGTAAAGCCACTTTTCTCTTTGAGTTTCAATTTCCTATATATATATATATTTAAATCAGGGAGTTGAACCAGTAGATCTCTAGGAATGCTTCCAGTCCCAAGAACTAAGATGTCTATTGCCTCTGTGGACGCTTACAGACCCTTCTACCTAAAGCCTTTGGTAACTTAGCTGAGCCTCTGTTTTGTGTTGAATGCCAGGTATACATCAGCAATCCTCCTTTCCCAATTTACATTTCACTCAATGTTCTGCCTCACTCTTCTCCCACTTCTTGCCTTCATTTGGCAGCTTGAAGTTCTGGTACGAACAAGGGGGAAAAAGAGTCCAGTTAGCATGAAAACTTCCCTCTCTTCTCCCCTACTTCTGCCCTCAACATTTCTTGCAGTTTGTCAACATGCCTGGTTTTCTTATTTCTAGAGCATCCTCTCAAAAGAAGACATTCTGTAAGAGGAGAGGAAACATACAAATAGGTCTTTCTTGTGTCATCATGGAGCCATCTTCTTCCTTCATTTATCATCAGTTCAGCTGGAAGTTGAAGTTACAATATCACATGTAGCCAGCATGAGCTCAACCCCTCAACTGCACGTGAATTTCTGAGACATAACAACAAAGCAAGCCTTAAAATAAAACATTGTGGAACTGGATTTGATCCAAATTAAGTACTTCTTCTCTTTGAAAGACACTGTTAAAAGAATGAAATGTTAAGAGAAACAATTTTCAAATCATAGATCTGATAAAGGACTTATATTCAGAATATGGAAAGAACTCTCAACACTCAGTAAAAAGGAAAAAAAAAAACAACTTAAAAATGGGGGAAAGGTTTGAACAAATACTTCACCACAGGGAAATATGAATGGAAGCTCGGCGCATGAAAAGATTTTCAATATCATATCCATTAAGGGAAATTTTTAAAACATGTGCTGTCCCTGCTCACCTATTTGAATGGCTCAATAAGATATACTGAGAATATTAAGTGCTGACAAGAATCCAGAGGAACTGGAGCTTTCATTCTCTGCTGTGCAAAGCAGCACAGCCTTCTTTGAAAACAGGTCAGCAGTTTCCTATAGAGTTAAACATATACTTATCTTATGATTTAGCAATCTCACTCTCAATTATAATCACGCAAAACAGGAAGCAACCCCAAAGCCCTTCAACAGGTGAATGGAGAAACAGTGATCCGTTCACACAGTGGAATGCTGCTCTGTCATAAAAATAAGAATAACAAAGAAGTGTGGATACAGACAACAAACGGGGTGGATCTTGAAGGTGAGTGAGTGAAAGACGCTCACTTCAGAAAGCTGTACCCTGTGTGATTTCATTTACATGAAATTTACTGTGAGGGCTCAGTCACTTAGCTGTGTTCAAACCTTTGCCACCCCATGGACTGTATCCCACCATGAGATTTTCAAAGCAAGAATACTGGAGTGGGTTGTCATTTCCTCCTCCAGGGGGTCTTTCCCACCCAGGGATCAAATCTGAGCCTCCTGCATTGGCAGGCAGATTCTTTAATCACTGCACCACCTGGGAAGCCCCTAGGCAGGTCCAATGGGAGAGAGTCAGAAGCAGAATTTTCTTTGGCACTTGGCTTATGGGCTGACTTGAACGTGAGTCTTGCAACTTGCTCAGCTCCAGCCTGCGAGGCTATGCCTCTTCCATTTCTCTGGTTGCCTCTGAGTCCACACATCTCCCCAAGCCATTGGAGCCGGCACTCCATCATGAGTTGGGATGTCACCGCAGGACTTAAGCATGGGGCTTTCCAAAGGATTGGGCTCTCACGAAGTGTCACCGTCACCATGATCCAGACACAGGCATGTCCCTGTCACCCAAGTCCCTCCTTCCACTGCACTCCAGATGCCCTCTAAGTGGCACCCGCCCCAACCAGGGACAGTCACTTGTCCACTCACTTCCCAAATATTTACAGCATCCCTATTGGATATCAGGCATGGCCAAGGACCCTGCTGCCAGGCCGATGCCCACAGCATACTCTGGAGGGCACAGCTGTGACAGCAGCTGTCTGTCTTCACAAGGGCAAACAGAGGCATGTCCTGTCCTCAGTGTCCCAGGCTTTTATCTCCTTTCCCATCTTAGCCAATATCAGACACTTCCCTATGCTTCACCCCTTTCTCAGGTGAAGAGTTAAACACAGGCAGATGGACGTCCGAAATGGTAATATTTTTCTGTTGACTCACTAACCTCCATGAGAGCTGGCTTCCTTGATTCTCTCATCCTATTCAGTTGGTACTTAGAATGACTTTTCTCAGCCTACTGGCAGAAAACATTCGTTTTTCTCTCCGCTTCCAGAGATAAAATACGAAGCTGGTGAGAGGAGCTGTTAAAAAAAAAAAAATCAGCAGTGGCTTGGCCAAGGTCGCCTGACAGATTGGCAGTAGAACTTGGGACCAGGGTCTAGCCAGTAAGAGCTTCTCTCATAGTCACAGGCTGGGGGAGGCGGGGGCCTGAAGATTGTACGAACAGAGGCATTGCAAAAAACCCTCTCCAAAAGCTGACCAGAAATGGAAGAAGCTCTCTCCCAAATATCTGAACAAGCTATATAGGACAGAAATGCTCTCAAAACACAGTTATGTCCCCGGGGCAAGAGATGCTTTTGGTATGAGTTGTGATGACAGCGGCTCGAAATGGAGCCACATTCGGGGAACGGTTCCAGCGCGCCAGAAGCTGAGAAGCTTTGCACTGTCATAATTCATCCTCACGCACACACATGCTCGCCAGCGGAGCTAAAGCAATGTTAGAGGGCTGACAAGCCACAAAGACCAGGAAGGGCAGGGTGAATGCCGATCAGAAAAAGAGAAGGCGAATGTACACGAGGCCGCAGTCCAGGAGCACAGGCTAGCCTTGTGAGGTTCGAAAGCGATTGCATTGCTCGCCTAACACTCATGGAGGCTGCCCGAAGGTGCCAAGGGAGGAAGGACAGCAGAGGTCTGCCATCATCCACTTGCCCAGCACACCGGGCAGACGTGCTACCCAGGTATTGGTGCAGTAAGGCTGGCCTCAGGCGGAAGCAAAGGCAGGGCTTCACCAAGGGAGAGTGATGCTTCCCACACTGAAGGCTGTCTTACACCAGCCCCCAGCTCCCTGGGAGGAGGAGCAGAGTTAAGGAATCTGGGTTCATTTAGAGGATGTCACTGGCTGGAGTCATTAGTCGCAACGGACCATGTCACCCAGCCCTCCTTCACCCTCACACCTGCCTGACGCCTCTCCCTCCACTAACTTCAGATTCTCTGGGTAAGAACAACAGAGCCTGGGGACTTCCCTGGTGGTCCACTGGTTAAGATTTTATGCTCCATGCAGAGGATTCGAGTTTGATACCTGGAGGGGGAACTAAGATCCCACGTGCCTCATAAAACAGAAACAGTATCATAACAATGATAAAGGATCTACCTGCAATGCGGGAGGCCTGGTTTCGATCCCTGGGTCAGGAAGAACCCCTGGAGAAGAAAATGGCAACCCACTTCAATATTCTTTCCTGGAAAGTCCTATGGACAGAGGAAGCTGGTGGGCTACAGTCCATTGGGTGCCAAAGAGTTAGACAAGACTGAGTGACTAACACACTAAAAATGGTCCACATTGAGCCCAAGCTTGAAAGGCCTTTTTATCTGCCTGATCGTTTGTTTCCAGCAAACATGCCACCTGCAGCCAATGACATTCAGGAGAGAGTTAGTGAAAGAATGGGACTTCCCTGGTGGCTCGGTGGTAAAGAATCTGCCTCCCAATACAGGAGATAGGGGTTTGATCCCTGGGTCAGGAAGACCCCTTGAAGAAGGGAATGGCTATCCACTCCGGTATTCTTGCCTGGAAAATCCCATGGACAGAGGAGCCTGGTAGGCTAAGTCCATGGGGTTGCATGGAGTCAGACACGACTGAGCAACTAACCCTTTGACTTCTACTTTCACTTTAGAAAAAGTAAAGCAGAGGAAGACAGTCCCAGGAACCTGCCCTGGGGCCCCTTCCTGGGCTGCTGACTCCTCTGCCTCACTGACCCCCGAACCAGAGCGTCAGGCAGCTGTCCACAGCATCGATTTCCACCGATGAGGTCTCGCCCATCTGCCCTCGAGGTTGTTTCACTGAAAAATGAAGACAAGCCTGTGGCCTGAGAACCTACATGCTCTCTAATTGGTGAGAACCAGATGTTGGTGGGAATGACCTTCCGACACTAACTCTGAACATCCGACTGGGGGGAAGGGCAGTGGCCAGATATCGGCAGAGCCTGGGGCTCATCCTAGCTCTAACTAGCTTTCTCAGACTTAGAGACTCAGTCACCCTCCTGCCTTTCAAGGCTCTGCCTCAGAAGCAAGAGTGTGCTCTACCGGTGCACAAACAGGTGAGGACAAGCTTGGCAGAATGTTTCAGCCACACTGCCCTTTCCCCAAAACCTTGAACTCTCACCCAGCACCCCCAGGCTCTGCCAGGTTTCCAAACGCCCTCCGATGACTTCTGATTGGACCATGTTCTCAGGGCACTGCGGAGAAGTGACATTCTGAAAAGCTTGATCTCTAGTGAGCAAGCCAGCTTCCCCCAAAACACCGCCCACACACACCCGGCTCTTTATAGACCATGTCTATCCCCCTGCCTCTGTGAATCTGAATGGAGGGACCGAGACAATTCTCTGCATCCACTCTTTCTTCTATGATTGCTGGAAAGGGCTGGACCACCTGAGGAGAGAAACCTTAGGGAGATGCTGCCCTCTTCTGGGAAACACACACACCACAAAGACCCCAAAGAGCCGCAATTTCCTCCTTGTCTGTAATCCTTGCAGGAGCAAACACACAGCTCAGCATTCTGAGGATAACTAGAAAAGGATGCCCTGGGTGGAATGACCCGGAAGCCGAGAACCGTGGGCCTATTTCACGCTCCTATCATTACTGAAACCTTCCCTGAAAAGGAGGCAGTGTCCTGAGAGGACGGGTTGGGATTTCAGGTGATTGCCGTCATCTCCCTGCCTCTGAGCAAAACCTCAGACTCAGCCCCATTGCCCTGCGTCCGACAAATCCCTTTCCTGCATGTGAATTCAAGTTCGCACATCCTTTAGGTCAGTGATTGAGTGGACAAGTCAAATCGGAGCATCTATGTACTTAGCTTACTGACATACATCCAATCTTGCTCTCAGCATACCCACAGCGAAGCCAGAAAGACAAGAAAGTGGGCAAAGAGAAATATGTAGAGTGTGTGTGTGTGTGTCCATTGTCTTAAAGAACAGAGAAAACCAAGGCGGTCGTCAGGTCCTGAAGATGTCCTGGTGCAGAAGACAGCCCAGCTGAGCCTTAAGGAATGCCCAGGATGCAGGGGGTGATGGGGAAGAAGGCGAGAGGCAGAGACGCAAGGATGGGAAGCTACAGACAGGCGTGTGTGCAGGAGAGGAAAACCGGCCTTGTTTCTTTCTTTCTCTCTTGCTTTCTTCCCTGTGGGGATGTGCAAACAATAGGCGGCTTGGGCTTGAGTTGGTCAGCCCACCATTGAAAGCAGCTGGCCACCGTCAGAGTTTACATACCACCTTCGGTCTATAAATAGCGCCCCGCGTGCACTTACACACCCCTCCGCTGAAAATAGCACTGGCTGTTCTCCCTGTGACTTTGAACTGACAGTTTATATTTAGTTTACTCTCTCCCCTCTATTTATATGCCTTTTGTTTACATAAATACTCCTCTCCGTTTATTGCTGTAATGTCTGGGCACCTGATGTCATTAGACGAATACAAAGCAACTTCATTCCACACGAACCGAGCAGCTAATTCCATCTTCCCCCAGCCCCCATCTGCTCGCGAATGTACTTCTCAGAATTCCACAACGCCCGGCTTGAGGCTTGAAAAGAAGTCATTTCTTAAATACATTCACTGCCTCCAGCTAGATTCCCTGGAACAGAACCATTTGCTGGATTCCCTGAAACTGAATTATTAAACTTCCCAGGCCTCTCAAGACAGGAGAAATCCCCCCTTTCCCCCCCACCCCCCACCACCGCCCTGAATTGGCGTTTCACACCCTTGGCTCGCTTCTGATGGACTCCACGAACCGTTTTCTCTGCTCCAAGGGCCCTTCGAAAGCTCACAGGCTGTGTATCAGCATCAAGTCCATTTTCTCAACCATCATTTCCACATTATTTTCTTTGGGCTTTCAGTTTTCATTTGTACTGATCTTTTCATCATTATTATGAGAATTCTCCTTGGAAAAGTCATTGGGATTCTGTGCTTTCCTTGCGGGCGAAGGGTTCAGAATCGTAGTGTGACTCTGGCTTTGGTTGAAGACCATTCCTTGAGTACATGGGATGACAACCCGAGCCCCACCCCATATGTTGGGGTGTCACTTCGGGGTACCATATATGGCACCAGGATAGCTGTAAGCCCTGGACCCCTGCCTGCCCTTCTCCCAGGACAGCAGAAAGAAGAGATGCTTTGGCCACAGACAGTCCTGGAGGCAAAACTCTGCCACTGACAGATGTGAGGTCCTGGGCAGGTCCATTGACTTCTCTGAGCCTCGGTTTCTTCATCTGTAAAATGGGGATAATGGTACTGATCCTTCACAGTTGTGAGAGCTAGAAGGGAGAACATCTAACAGCTACTAAATCTCCAATACTCCCCTCTCCTCTCATCCTTCGGGAAACCCACTGTCCTCCTGCCACTTTTCCGAGCACCATTTCAATGAGATCTTCCCATAGCTTCTGTAGGTTCTCAGGAAGCCAAGACCTGCCTTCTGAGGTGAGAGCAGGTGCTCATAGGTGAAGTCAAGCCCTTCTCAATACAGATCATCCTTGCAGTCCTTTCCTGGGTCCCTGGAAAAGGTTCAGTTGGGGCACAGCCATGATGACTTTAATGGGTGGCTTGGGAAGAGCAATGAACTGAGTCCTGTCCTGTGGACCACAGCATCATTAGGGGAGGTGCATCCTTCATCACGGATAGAGGAGGAGCAGGGGGAGATGGAGGTAAGGCCAGTTCAGACGAGTGAGGAGCCAGCCTGTGAGCCTAGCAGACGCCTCTTTCTCATGCACTGCCTCTCCGTCTTGGCTCTAAATTACCATCTCCGGTTCCCACTGAACTTACAGCCAGTCTGAGTCTGGTACTCATCCCAGCTAATCTTGTGTTTTATTGCAACCTGAAGCCAAAGAAAGGAACAGAAGCAAAAACTCATAAGAGAATAAAGTTCTAAACTGTACTCAAGTAAAAAGCTCTTGAAGACCATAAAGAAGGCTGAGCACCAAAGAACTGATGCTTTTGAATTGTGGTGCTGGAGAAGTCTCTTGAGAATCCCTTTGACTGCTAGGAGATCCAAATAGTCCATCGTAAAGAAAATCAGTCCTGAATATTCACTGGAAGGACTGATGGCTGAAGCTGAAGCTCCAATACTTTGGCTACCTGATGTGAAGGGCTGACTCATGGGAAAAGACCCTGGTGCTGGGAAAGATTTGAGGGCAGGAGGAGAAGGGGATGGCAGAGGATAAGACGGTTGGATGACATCACTGACTCCATGGATGAGTCTGAGCAAACTCCAGGGGATAGTGAAGGACAGGGAAGCCTGGTGTGCTGCAGTCCATGAGGTCTCAGAGTCAGACACGACTGAGTAAATGAACAACAATAACAAAAAGCTCCTCTTTCATCTACCTGCTGGTTCCCCTGAACCACCTGAGAACACCAGGCCTCTAAGTGCTGCCCAACACAGTACCCCCTGAGTTCAGGGTCAGCCATCAAGTTTCAGGAGGGTGGGTGGGGATTGAAACCCTGGACCCTCAGGAGAGCCAGTGGCCAGAACAGGGCATCGTCAAGAAAACCACAGGATTCCCTGCTGGACTGAAGCCACTCAAGCAAAGAGGCAGTCCCCAAGGGATCTGGTTTGGTTTATGAAATAGAGATCTGAAAGGGCTGCGTGTGCTCAACCTCCCCCTCCCTCGCCTCACAGTCCCTGCTTCTCTCAGCCCCACGTGGACATGGTCTACTCCCGCAGAACGCCTAAGGATGTGTCCTGGGGACCTGGTGCTTCCATGGGCTTTCATAGCTGTCTGTTTACCTTAGCATTAGCTTCGCCCTCTGTGTTATTTCCTTTTTTCTTTTTAAATTTATTGCAATATATTTGATTTTCATGGTTGTATTAGCTTCTGCGGTACAACAAAGTGAATCAGTTTTATATTTATTTATATATATATATATATATATATATATATATATCTCCAGCCTGTTTTTTTTTTTTTTTTAGATTATATTCACAAATAGGCCATTCATTATCCCAAAGCTGGGAGTGACCGGGACACATCTACCAGTTATGACAAATGAGCAGAGCACAAAGCCCCAGTGAGGCCCAGACTGCTGAAGTCGCTCAACTAACAAACGTCAGAGCTTAGAAGGTTTCCAGGAGAAGGCTCTGGGTGTGTCTTGAGTCAGCAGACCCCAGAGAGTGAGCAGCATGGGGAAAGCACGTGGCAGCTGGGGTGAACAGAGGTTGGAGACCAGCCTTTCTCTCGTTAGTCCCAGATGCCCGGCCTCTCAGAGGACACATGGGGCCACTTGACAGAGGTCTCCACTTCCAGGCAAGGCAGGACCTCCAAGCCCATGGGGACACCTGAAAGCCAGGTGTGGTGGCTGGGGGCTGGGTTTTGTGGGTACCGGGTACGAGACTCCCCTCTCCCACCAGGGCGACATGAGTAGTGAGCGCAGTTTCGTGAGAAGGGAAGGAAGATTGAGCAGAAACAAGGCTGGCGTGTGACGCAGCAAACACAGACTGGTAGCCCATCGAAGCCTCACTCCCGGTGGCATCAGTCCAGGTATCGATCAGAAAAAGCAGGAGCATCTATTGAAAGAGATGATGAAGTACTTGAGACTGTGGGTTGAGTCCTGAGTCTCAGGTTAACTGGCTACGCGGCACCCTGAAGTCAGGTATCATCTGACCGCTGAGTTTCCTTACCTGTGAGGATGTAAGGCACTCAGATTAGATAGTGCCCCGGATCCCTTATATTTTATGGCATTCCAGTTACCTCCTCTCTCTTAATGCCTTCAGATTTTAGCAAAGAGCTGCTAGGGATTCATGCCAGTCCACTAGTCCTGTCTGTCTCCAGCAGGAAAGAACAGATGTCACCAGGGTTAGAATATAATGAAGTCAGTGGGTGTATTGCAATGCCTCCCATAGAATCTGACATGTACTGAGCTTTCGATAAATGTTTTTTGAAGGGAAAAAAGAAGAACAGAGGGAAGAAAGGCAGTGGGGAGGGAGGGATGGATGAAGGGAGGAAAGAGGACAGGGAGGGAAGGGGGACATATTGAGGTATATTCTTATTTTTTCCCATTTACGCAGCTCTTGCATATGTGCAAGCTAAGTCGCTTCAGTTGTGTCCGACTCTTTGTGACCCTGTGGGTTGTAGGCAGCCAGGCTCCTCTGTCCATGGGATTCTCCAGGCAAGAACACTGGAGTGGGTTTGCCATGCCCTCCTCCAGGGGATCTTCCTGACCCAGGGATTGAACTCTTGTCTCCAGCATCTCCAGCATTGGGAGGTGGGTTCTTTACCACTAGCACCACCTGGGAAGCCCATACATACAAGTCTTGATTTCCACCTAAATAACGAAAGCTAGTATTACCTTATACTTATTATTCCTAGTCTTATTCTAAACACTTAAATCTATTAATTATTTGATATTCATACCCATGGTATAGGAAAGATATCATTTTTTTGAGAATATCTAGGTTCACACCTCTTTTCCCATACAGAATAGAGATACAACTTCTGTCTCTATGTTACAGATGAAGAAATAGAGGCCCAGAGATATTTACTAACCAGCCCCCAGTCACACAGCTAGTGAGTGTAGAGTTGGGGTTTGGCTTCCAGCCTTTTATTCCCCATCTGTGTTTCCCATCCTCGCATAGTACCTACTATCATGTTAATATAAGTAAAAGAATACACGCAGAAGGTAGTCAGGACTGAGAAACCAAAGGTCCAGGGGACTAGGGAGATGTCCACCCTCAGAAGACCCATGCCAGGCCTGCCCCACCTGGATAAGAAATATACTAAACACCAGGAAGACTGAGATGATCAAGGTGGGTGTCTGCTAGCTGTCCAGTGTAAATGGAGTTTATGCTTTCAAATGTGTTTCCTAGGTGGCACTAGTTGTAAAGAACTTGCCTGCCAAGGCAGGAGACTCAGAGATAACAAGTTCCACCCCTGAGTCAGGAAGATCCACTGGAGAATGGATAGGCTACTCACTCCAGTATTCTTGCCGGGATAATCCCATGGACAGAGGAGCCTGGCGGGCTACAGTCCATGGGGTTGCATAGAGTCGGACATGACTGAAGCAACTTAGTATGCATGAATGCATACTCAAATATCCTCACTTCTAGCAGTAAGTTTACTTCCACAGTGATACAGCTCAACAGAAAGAAATGCTGAGGCCAAAACGTGTCTGGGTATGGGTCCAACTCTGCCAATTAACATGCAACCTTGGCTAGAGGTCTCTCTGCCTCAGTTTCTGCTATTAAGGATTTATGTGTGTGTTCAGTCCCCCAGTTTTTGAGACCCCATGGACTGTGGCCTATCCTTTGTCCATAGGATTTTTCAGGCAAAAGCACTGGAGTGGGTTGTCATTTCCTCCTCCAGGGGACCTTCCCAACCCAGGAATCGAACTCACATCCCCTGTGTCTCCTGCATTCGCAGGCGCATTCTTTACCACTGAGCCACCTAGAGCATCCATTAAACATTTTTAGATTGTCTTTAAAGCACCTAAGCCCCAAATCTGATAAAGTGTTTGCCTTTAATGCTATCTCTCCCCTTTGGTTCGGTTTCTTGGATTCTAGAAACCTAAACCTCCAAATATGTTTATTCTAAGATGGGCTGGAGAGACCCAGTGGGGCTACAACTCTACAGTCAATGTCCCAAGAAAGATGCGCAAGCTGGCAGGTGCGGCCGGCATGCAGGAAGCCAGGGTGGTCATGAGCTAAGCCAGAGCTTATCACCTTAGGCTCAGGCTCAGGCCCATCCTCTACCACCGGGCAGGAATCCAATTAACCCACAGATAACTCGCCCTCATCAAAGATTTCCTTGGGTGCCTGGCTCCGCAGCAGGCTTCCTTGGCAATCAGTCTCTCCTTTTGTCTAACTGGCACCCCTTCTGTTATCATCTGATCTCACTTCCTTTGCTCTGACTCCAAGGGGAAAGAAGAACAGCTGGGCCCCACCGCCCACGGCCCGGCCCTTCCGATTAGGGATACTGATGCCAAAACATGGGGTTCCAGAAGCCTGCCCTTTCATCCTGTCGTAAAACTCGATCCCACTGCTTTGTGGGTTAGATGTCAGTGGAGTCGGCCTTTCTGGGTACCAGCCAGCCAGTGGGCAACGGGAGAGACTTCCTACACTATGGGAGTGGGCTTTGGGGGTCTTACTGAGGTGGCAGGTGGAGCAGGGGCCACCTGGCACCCCTTCACTTGCTGCCCAAGGTGCAAGGGAGGGGAAGGAACTCTGAGTGTATCTGCTGGGCAAGGAGCAGGTGGGGCTGTGCGAAGGAGACCTGCGATGCTTCTGTAGAAGGGGTGGGGGCTCCAGAGAGGAAATTTAAATAGCCTGTGAATATGTGAAAAGTTATCAGCCTCATTAGTTATTGAACACTTCAAAAGACACCATTTCCTGCCTATTGGTGAATGTTGGGTTTGTTTTTCATAGTGATAGTTTTTAGTGGAAATGGAGGGGCTAAACTCTCTCATAGGTGACTGGTGGATTAAACATTTGGGGAGCAGCTGTCAATATCAACCAAATGCATCAAAGCACTCTTTCAGGTAACATTTTCATATGTCTTATAAAAAACTGATTAGTATGTATAGAATTAATTGTGTTGAATTCACTGCAATATTCTTTAACTGCAAAGAATTTTTGGAACAAATGACATGTTCAATGATAGAGATTTAGTTAAATTAACTCTCACTGTGACTGAGGAAAAGAATACAATTGTTACATATAAAATATATAAAGAAAAAACTGGGATGTATGAGGTGAAAAACTAGGTGTCAAAATAGCATATGCAACATAAATCTATACATTTGATAATATTATCTATACATATATCTGTCTGTGTAGGGAGTGATCTATATACATCTATCCATAAAAGGATATATGCACCAAAATATTAGTTGCTATTATATCTGGGTGTGATATTTTAGATCACTTTACTTTTCTGCTTAAAAGCTAGATTGTGGAACCTAATATTTCTACAGTAAACATATATTCCATTAGTATTAAGGAAACACAATAATATTATTTTAAGAATAGAAAAGGAGGGGATTTCCCTGGTGGTCCAGTGGCTAAGACTCCATGCTGCCGATGCAGGGGACTCATGAGAGAAATATGATCCCACATGCCCCATGGTGCAGCCAAAATATATTTATATTTTTTAAGTACAGAAAAGTATGGGAAAACCCTCTACCACTCTGACTGTATAAAAAAAGAAAAGCCAAGATCTGCCTTGAAAAGAGCAATTAACTGAAGTGAAACATGGAGATTAAGGAAAATTCTGGAAAAAAGGCAAGAACCCTAGGTTTTGCTTCCTTTAGGAAGGGGCCAGAGGGCCACACTTGAGTATCTGCTTCTGAGCCTCAGACAGACCCTGGCTGCATCTATAAGAGCTTCATCTCCATCCTATAGATACCTCCTTAAAGCCTTGCTCACAAAGACCTTGTATAACCGAGCAATGCCAGTCCTACCAGAAAGGAATGAAATCAAATTTTCACACAGAGGCTGCACACAAACATGCCCAGCCCATCGGAATAGCCGCAGAGTAGCAGCAACTCCAATGAGTATCAGCTGAGGAACAAAGCATGGTCTATACACACAGTGGGATGTTACTCTGCAGTTAAAAGGAATAAAGTATTGATCTGTGTGACAGCATAGATGAACTTCAAAAGCATTAAAGCTCAGTGAAAAATGTCAGACATTGCCTGGTTCCATTTGGATGAAATATCCAGGATGGGCAACTCCATAGACATAGAAAGTCAACTAGCAGTTACCTAGGACTGGGGGCTGGGAAGACTGGGAAACTGGGGTTGCCTGCAAATGAGCAAGAGGTCTCTTTTGGGAGTGATGGAAATGTGCTAAAATTAGGTGGTGGTGATGGCTACACAATTTTGTGAATATACTAAAAAATATTGAATCGTACACTAAACACCAGTACATTTTTACAACATATAAATATTTCTAAATAAAACTTAATTAATTAATATTTGTTTATTTATTTGGCTGAGCCAGGTCTTAGTTACAGCATGTGAACTCTTAGTTGTAGCATGTACAATCTAGTTCCCCGACCAGGAATCGAACCCAGGCCCCCAGCAATGGGAGCTCAGAGACCTAGCCACTGGATCACCAGGGAAGTCCCTCAAAATAAAACTTAAACAAACAGTACACTCAATGATCTGTACTTGCTGCTGCTAAGTCACCTCAGTCATGTCCGACTCTGTGTGACCCCATAGACGGAAGCCCACCAGGCTCCTCTGTCCCTGGGATTCTCCAGGCAAGAACACTGGAGTGGGCTGCCATTTCCTTCTCCAATGCATGAAAGTGAAAAGTGAAAGGGAAGTCGCTCAGTCGTGTCCGACTCTTAGCGACCCCATGGACTGCAGCCTAGGAGGCTCCTCCGTCCATGGGATTTCCCAGGCAAGAGGACTGGAGTAGGGTGCCATTGCCTTCTCCGATCTGTACTTAGATCATATATTTCTACCTTTCAAATGCTATTCATTTAAGTAGTCATTCATCAGGACTTCCCAGGTGATGCTAGTGGTAAAGAACCCAGGTTCAGTCCCTGGGTTGGGAAGATTTCCTGGAGATTCCCATGGCAACCCACTCCAGTATTCTTGCCTAGAGAATCCCCATGGACAGAAGTGCCTGGCGAGCTACAGTCCATGGGGTCACAAAAAGTTGGACACGACTGAGCAACTTAGCATGCACGCATTCATTCATCAAATATTTTCAAGTCCCAACATTTTGCCACATGTTACTCTGAGAATATGTGAGTGAAAGAGACAGAAATTACCAACAATATTTTCATGATCTGCAAATCAGTGAACGTGCTGATATCTCTCAAAAGACTGGGCACGGGTGTGTCTTATTCATCTTGCCAACCTTCAGGCCTTGCACAGGGCCTGGCACACTGCAGAGCCTGTCTGACGCTTGGATCCATAAATCAAGGAGATACAAGAACAGCTTGAAAGCTGACAGCGTTGAACCCTGGAGTACACACAGGGAGCAGGGCACAAGAGAGAAGACGAAGCTCTGAGAGAAGATTGAGATCCTCTGGCCTCTAGGGACCAGGGGAGAGTCTCTCTGAAGCTCTGAGCAATAGGATTGGCAGTGGCGATGTGTGCAATGACACCTTCAGGCCAGATTTTCCAAGGTCCTGCTCACTTATGGTGGTGCTTCAAACTCAGAGCCGGGAAGCTCCCAGTTCTCAGAATGTCTGAGCTCTAAGGCTCGTGTTATTACCCAGCTCCCATATTTGGGGGGTTGACTGGCCAACTCTGCTGAGCTTCTCTTCTGCCCCACCTTCCCAGTAAGCCCGGGGCCCTCTTTGGCACTGGCCACCTGGTAGGAAATGCCTGTCATCACCAGGCTGCTCTGCCCCCAGCCTCCGCCTCGGATGTCCAGAGCTGTCCTGGTATCGTTGTCCCTCTCAAATAGGGCCTCCCCAGTTCAGCCTAGAAATGGATTTACCATAACACCCAGATATTGTCCTCTCAGGCATTTATCCCAGAGAAATGAACACTTATGTTCATGCAGAAACTCGTACACAAATGATTGTGAGTGTGTATGTGTGTGTGTGTGTGTGTGTGTGTTAAGTCACTTCAGTCATGTCTGCCTCTTTGCGACCCTATGGACTGTAACCCACCAGGCTCCTCTCTCCATGGGATTCTCCAGGCAAGAATACTGGAGTGAATTGCCATGCCCTCTTCCAGGGGATCTTCCGGACCCAGGGATCAAACCTGAGTCTCTTAAGCCTCCAGCATTGGCAGGTGGGTTCTTTACTCCTAGCGCCACATGGGAAGTCCACACAAATGCTTTATAGCAGCTTTAATTGCAGTGGCCCTGAAGACTACCTAGATATCCTCCAGTGGGTAAATGAGTGAATGATTAAACAAATTGTGGAAGAACCATGCTGTGGAATACTACTCAGCAAAAAAAAAAAAGAAAAGAAAAAAACCAACAATTGATACATGCAACAACTTGGGTAGATGTTAAGAAAATGTTGCTGAGTGGAAAAAGACCGTCTCGGGCATGTAAATATTGTGTGATTCCATTTCTACAGCACTCCTGAAATAAAATTATACAGATGAACAACAGATGAATGGTTTCAAAGGGTTAGGGATGGGGGCTGAGTGCCAAGGGCGAGGTCAAGAGGGCATTGTGGTGATGGTACAGTTTTATACCTGCACTGTGATGACAGTTATCTGAGCTTAAGATGATAAAATGGCATACAATGATACACATATACCCAAATGAGTATATCTTTGGCTGATAAAATTCAGATAAGTTCTGTGGATTGTACCAACGTCAGTCACCTCGTTTTGATATTATACTATGCTTGTATAAGGCTTTCCTGGTGGCTCAGATGGTAAAGAGTCTGCCTGCAATGCAGGAGATGAAGGTTCGATCTCTGGGTCTGGAAGATCCCCTGGAAAAGGGAATGGCAATCCACTCCAGTATCCTTGCCTGGGAAATCCCATGGACAAAGGAGCTTGGTGGGCTACAGTCCATAGGGTTGCAAAGAGTCAGACCCAACTGAAGCGACTTAGCACAGCACAGAGTTATGCAAAATGCTAATGTTGGGGAGGCTGGGTAGAAGTGGGAAAACACTCGTGAATCAATAAACGTGTGTGCTCAGTCGCTCAGCTGTGAGCGACTAACGCGTTTACTTTTTCACTCTCAGGTGGTGCTAATGGTAAAAATACACGGGGCTGCAGAGGGTCTGACACAACCCAGTGACTAGCGCTCACAGATAATGAGTTAAGCAACCTTCTGCTGAAGCTTACATTGCGGCACCAATTTAAGTCTAACACAATGACACGAGGACTCGTGAAACCCAAATTTTCCATCCTCTATCATACAGGCTAGGATTCATTCAGCTTACTGTTCAATGTATCGCTTTCCTGTTTCTAGGCTTTGGTCCATACAAATGTGTGCCATTTCCCCAAAATTAAATAGAAAAGATCCACCTATGTGAGATCCCCAAAATAGAATGATTGTAGCAGTGGGTGACTGCCCATTCTGGGACAGAAAACTTGGCTAAATATCCTGGAATTTTTTTTCATTTGCTCTGCAGGGCACTGGAGCTATGGGGTGGGGGTGTGGGAAAGTGGGGAGCTTAATGAGGACAGAGGGAAGGTCCCCCTACAACCATGCCCACTGGCCAGGATGGCAGTGACTGTGAGGACCTTGCTATCGGGGTGCTCGGAGGGCAAAACCATCATGCACCCATCATCTGACCCAAGAGAGCAAAATGGGGACCCCCAGGATAGAGGGTCTTTCCTGTGTTGTCTGCTGTTCCCCAGAGCCAAGCCAAGTGCCTGACAGAGGACGGGGGTTCCAGGACTATTTTGTAATTAACAAACTTGTGCTGAAAGGCTTAAGATGGTAGAAAAATCAGGGGTTCATTAGCACCCACCCCTACCTTCACTTGGGACCTCAGACTCCAGTTACACCTCCTTGCACTGGGGCTCACTCAGGAGCACAAGGGTGAGCCCACCCTTCCTCCTATCTTCAGAGCCACTCAAGGTGGGCAAGGAAAAAAGTCTTGCTCATGTAAGAGCGATGCCTCTGTGGGATCCTGAGGGTGTCCTTCTGCCTCACCCGCCTCTGTGGCTTGTAAAGTGGCAGAAGGACAGAGACAGAGTGCAAACTGAGGGCTTGACATTGGGGTTTCAGTAACGTGAGAGGCGAAGCTAAGCGAAGCCTGAGATTGAATGCACATTAAAGTTTGTTGTTGTTGTTTTTTTTTTTAAATTTTCAATCAACCATACTGGAGGAAGACTGAATTCTCTTTCCTTTCTCTCCACAGAAAATGATTTCACAAAGTTGTAGCAATATGAAAACATGGCAGAAGAGAACGTAGGGGAAAATGCTCATATAAATACTGTTGATTTCTGGATTGCAGAAGGTTTATTATAGATGCCAGTTTTTAAAATACACTTAATTTGTTGTGATTTATTTCCTCATTCTAAACAAATACTTCTTCTGCTTTGTTCTTATGTCTGATTTTTTCATTCTTTTCCTAAAATTGTGTGAGTTTATGCAAGCTATGACAAATCTAGACAACATATTAAAAAGCAAAGAAATGTATTTGCCAACAAAGGCCCCTATAATTAAAGCTTTGGTTTTCCCAATAGTCATGTATGGATGTGAGAGCTGGACCATAAAGAAGGCTGAGCACCGAGGAACTGATGCTTTCAAACTGTGGTGCTGGGGAAGACTCTTGAGAGTCCCTTGGACAGCAGGGAGGTCAAACAAGTCAATCCTAAAGGAAATCAATCTTGAATACTCATTGGAAGGACTGATGCCGAAGCTAAAGTTCCAATACTTTGGCCGCCTGATGTGCAAACCCTATGATGCTAGGAAAGACTGAAGGCAAAAGGAGAAGAGGGTGACAGAGGATGAGATGGTTAGATAGCGTCACCAACTCAATGGACACGAATCTGAGTGAACTCTGGGAGATAGCTAAGGACAGGGATGTCTGACGTGCTGCAGTCCATGGGGTTGCAAAGAGCTGGACACGAGGAGGGACTGGACGACAGCAACAATGCCTGTCTCAGTCCAGACGCACTCCTCTGCCTCCTGTGTTTCCCCAACACGGTGCTGGACACAGAGGCGTTTCCTTGGGTAATGTTCACTGATCAGGATGGATGGCATCAAGCTTGAATAGGGCGGCTGCAGGCCCACTGAAAGACTCGGAGGCGAAAGTGACCGTCTTGAGACTCCCTTGACATTCAGCACACAAACCTGCCTGCCCTTCCTCTGACTTTCCACCTTCCCGTCTCCACAATCACACCATCACTTTACCACTATTTTCTACCCTTCTCCCTCTGTCCATCTGTCTCTATATCTCTCCCTCCCTCCTCTTGCCTCCTGCTCTCATTTTCCTTCCATCCCTGGGATGGAAATCTTCATAAAAAGCTAGAGAAGGGTGCTGAGGAGGAAGTCGGGGTTCAGTGGTGGAGCTGGTACCCATGGCTGATTTTCAGCCAGCCCGGCAGGAGCCGCAGGCAGCAGCCTAGCAGAACGCTCTTCCAGGAGTGAAAACCACCCCAGAGTCGGCAGCTCTGCGGAGGCAGATGTAGAATCTGGGCTCAGAGACTGGGAGGAGGGGATGTGCCCCAGGCACCCTATAGTCCCTTCTGAGTCCTCTCCTCCCGCCACCAGTCCTCAGAGCTGCGGGGCAGGGCCCTGCGGAGGAGAGTGGGCTAGAAGGAGAATTTGGCAACTGGTAAATCTGTCTTCGAGGATCTCAGGGGCAGCCGCGGGGGCGCTGTCCACCTGGTCAGCCTCCCACCTCCACAGGCTTCCGGGATGCCTGCGCAGCCCACGCGCAGGGGTGAGAGCCAACCCCCAGCCTCCGCCAGTGCAGACTTTGTGCCCATCTTGGAAGAGGACCAGAAAGGGGGAGGGAGAGGACCAGAAGACAATCGGGAGAAGGAAGTTCAGTAAAAAAAATCCCACCTCCTCCACTCAGCTTCCTCTGGTCCCCCTTGAACCCTCGGCCTCAGTCTCTCCTCCAGGCTTCCAGAACACTCAGCAGACAAGCCATCAGTGTGTACGCAGCATGTATGTCCCTATCAGCTTTTTCTACGAATGATATTTGTCTCCACTACACAAAGCTGCCTTAAGTGCTGACAAGGTGTCTTTGTATTATTTATTTCTGGGACCCCACACCTGGCTCCGTGGCAGCAGGGGATTAATAATCATTTGCCAGACACAGAGAACAAACTTAGGGTTACCGAAGAGGATGGATTGGTGGGGAGATAAACTAGGAGCTTGGGATCAACACATACACAGCACTATAGATAAAACAGATAAGCCACAAGGACCTACTGTGCAGCACCGGGAACTTTACTCGAGGCTCTGTGGTGACCTAAATGGGAAGGAAATCCAGAAAAGAGGAGATACATGTATACACATAACAATTCACTTTGCTGAACAGCAGGCACAAACACAACGTTGTAAAGTAACTATACTCCAACAAAGTTAATAGTAATAAAAAATCTCTTCCTCTACAGGGATCACTGTCCATACTTTCTGAAAAGTGCGAAGAATATTGTATCTGTCTTCTGCATCTTGGGCTTCTCTGGGGACTCAGCAGTACAGAATCTGCCTACCAATGCAGGAGATGCGGGTTCAATCCCCGGGTCGGGAAGATCCCCTGGAGAAGGAAATGGCAACCCACTGCAGTATTCTTGGAGAATCCCATGGACAGAGGAGCCTGGTGGGCTATAGTCCATGGGGTCAGAGAGAGTCAGACACAACTTAGTGACTAAACAACAACAATTTCTGCACCTGCAGAGCCCCAGCCCGAGGAGGCGGGAAGACAGCCAGGCAAGAGCCCCCCTGCTTCTGAAATTGGTTCCGGCCAGCCCAGTGGCTTCAAGTGGGGCGCACCCAGTGCAGGGGTTGGAGGAACACACCGCTGGTGTGTGGAGAGGCATGGTTGGTCCTCAGGAAGGTTGCCTCCATCCAGCTTCCATCTTCCCTTCAAGGAGAATGTCTCAGCCAGGTGCTAGGCTCACCTGAACTCCTCTCAAACCCTTAGCTCCCATTTTAACCCCAAATAACTAGGTCTTGGAGTGAGAGTCTCACAGACCACAGTATCTGGGTAGTTTCCCAGCATTTGCCCTTTGGTCTCCAATATTTAAAGCAAATGATGCTGCTTTTCCATTGGCATCAGTGATAAATCTTCCTTTTAAACTCATTACCCTTCAGAACAAAATAGATCTGGCTACAGAGAAAGCATTAAGTGATAGCACAGGTGTTTGCAGCCACAACAAAAATGATGGAAGTTGGGAATCCCTGGAATTGAGAAAAGGAGAAAAAGGGTGAGAAGTGCCCAGTTACCAGCCTCATCCAGAAACTTCCCAGCGTACGGCCTTGGACAGTGACCCTGGCTGTGCCTGTTTTCTCCTGTGTAACATGAGGGCAGTCAGTTGTCTAAAGGCTTCTGCAGCTAGTCCAGTCCTGAATTCTGTGATGCACTGTTATTCATGTGGGATGAAAAGAAGAGAGCATAGGAGAAACAGAAGAGTAAAAGGAGGCGGCATTCTCCTGCGTGCCATCTCTGGAATTAGCAGAGGGGAGTGCTCTCTGACGGCTCTGTGGATTGAGCCCCAGTGCAATGCCAATTCAGGAGCGGTTCTGTCTGCAGTGGCCCCTCTCTCACTGCCCACTGGTTCCAGGAGGTAAGTCAAGAGCAGCCCCAAGCCTCCCAGGAGAGGCAGCCACTTGATTCTGAAGACGAACAGCCAGAGAGGGGAAGGGAGTCTGGGGGCTGCCTGGTCCCAGACCCTCGGTAATCTCCCCATCCTGAAATTCAAAGCCTGGGTTGCAACCTGTTTGTGTAAGGCCTGGGCCTGGCCCCACATGCAGGAGCTCCTTGAGGGACCCCTGTCAGCCCCGTTTATTTCCCCATTGTGACAGGTGAAATGAGACGTTGAGGGATGAGCAGTCCATCCACTTTCCAGGAACCTGGCTATATCTGGGGACAGGGCAGGGAAGCCAGGGGAAGCCTTCCCGCCAGGCCTGGTAAGGGAGAAGCTGGACTCTGGTCCCTGTTAGCATCAGAGGCTGTTCTGGAAAAGCAAGTGATTTGACCTTGGATGGATTTTTCTACTAGTCTTTGAAGTAAGTTGAGCAGGATGTCTGAATCTGAGCAGCTCAGATCCCGAGAAGCTCTGCTGTGGGTCTGGGCTGCTCCTCAGACAAGACCAGAGGTGTTCATCTGTGCGATGCTTTTGAAGACAGAAGGTGGAAGGACTCGACTCAGAGCCGAATCTTCCAGTTCACTTCCAGCTGGGCGTTTGCTTGTGGTCTCCTCTCCCTCCCGCCTTCATTCTGCTGTCACCAAGGACGCAGAAAGAAGGGGCGTAGTCTGGGTCCTCGGGGGATTTACGTTTCTACACCTCAACAATTTACCTTGCTTCCCCTGCTGTGGTTTCTCCACACCACCCCCTCCCCCGCTGCATCCAGGCAAAGGAAGCCTCCAAGAATCTATAAAGCATGTACAGGGGCAACGTGTGAGGGGGGCCGTGAGAGAGAACCACCACTCTCACCCCACTGGCCAGGGTTGCGGATGAAACACACGACCCTCTATTAAGTGTAAATTTCAGATCAACCTAACTGAGCTTCTTGGCACCTCTGTCCTGATTTTTGCCAAATTTGGCAGCCCTCGTGGGCCACAATATCAGGCTGCCCACCATGAACAGCAGAAACTGCCTTCCAGAGCCCCGTCTCCATTTTTATGTGAACCTCTCCCCTTTCACCAGACTCTTGTAATTGTGCCTTCCTCCAACTCTACTCTTTAAAAAAAAAAAAAAAAGGAAATGTCCCAGCAGTTCAGTGGTTAGGACTCCCTGCTTTCACTGCCAGCGTTTTCACTGTTCCATCCCTGATCTGCAAACTCAGATGCTGCAAGCTGCATAGCATGGCCAAATAAAAAAAAAATTCTAGTTTACCCCTATGTGAATTTAACTCTCCCAGGGATGCTGTAATTAGAAGGCTTGGCTTGAATTATGGATGAAAGTCTATGCCTCACTTTAAAGGAATGCCACGTTCTAGTTGAGGGAAGGGAGATATTATTTCAGGCAGGAAGACTTCCTTGGGTTCTTGGAATCTCATCACATCAACTATAGTCAACTGAGTCCATATGTTCAGCAGTGCCACTTACTCTACCCTCTTGGTGGCCCTGCACCACTTGTTTCCCTCTGGGAAGAGAATTTAAGTCTTGGATTCCCACCACACTCAACCCCAGTGCCTGCCTATTCTGTGCGTTGGACACCTTCTCCCAGCTGCAGCTAAATTTCCAGAGCTCAGTACTCATGAAAGCCTGCTGCCAACCCCTGACTTCTCCGCATCCCCAGGCAGGAAGCCCTTGAACTGTCCTGAAGAAAGGCATAAGATGCCTTCGACTTCCCTGGCTAAGACCAGAGGCTGCTTGTTGCCCCTTTTGTTCTCCGTTCTTACTCCTGAGATGCACCTTGGCTGTACAATAGCTTTTAGAGCTCTGCTTCAGTTGCAGACACCTGGTCTCTGTGCCCTTTGTGGCATGCTTGTTCATGATGCGTGCAAAGCCTGCATCCATCACAGAGGACAGCATCCTGGCATTTCTCACGTTGATTCATTTTCCTTCTCAGGGACGTGTCTAGACTACCCCAGCCTTGGTGACCCCGTGTTGCAGGGAAGATGACACCGGGAGAACTTTGATCCCTGGGGCTCACATTCCATTCCATCTATTCTGCCCTGTACGCACACTTCCCAGTAAAGAGGAGAAGATGATTTTCCACCCCTTTACTCCCCCTCCTCCCTCCTGAGACACATTCTCTGACCCTAGGTGACTCCTTTATATTTGGACATCTGGTCCTGTCTAGATGCTTTATCCCTTCTCTGAGCTTGTCTTTGCCAACTAAATCCCATGATCCTCAAATTAGAAATGATTCAGAAAGTGTCTCTTACTCCTCTTCGGGATGGCAGTCATTTTATCTGGAGAGAAAATGCAGATCTAGGTTTTAAAACCTGGGTGATATTGATCCTTAGACTTTTTAAGAGGCCTTAGGAACTAAAGGTACAGAATATATTAGATTAGAAATCTCGGGAATAGCAAGTATGTCTTATATCCATCTTTATCCCCAAAGCACTAGCTAAACTCCTGGCACAGAGTATACATGTTACGTTAGTTGCTCAGTCATGTCTGAGTCTTTGCGACCCCTGTGGGCTATAGCCCACCAGGCTCCCCTATCCATGAGATTCTACAGGCAAGAATACTGGAGTGGGCTGCCATTCCCTCCTCCAGAGGATCTTCCTGATCCAGGATCGAACCTGTGTCTCCTGCATTGCAGGCAGTTACTTCACCCCTGGACCACGAGGGACGTCCCACCCTCACTATTTCTTACTGCGCACAGTCTGCTTTGAAATGCCTTCTGCCTTTCTTTTTTTTTCCTTCATGGTGGGCTGGGAGAGAAACAAAAGTGAGATTATTTATAGCTTCCTCAGCCTTAACAGAGATCCAGACAATTTCCGGGCTGAATAGAGCTTGTTTTCCCACAGTTGTAAGGAATTCTTGCAAATTACACACACACTCACACCCATGTACTCCAAAAACAGAATCCAAGAGAAATATTGTGGGCAAGATACTTAACAAGTACTCCCATGTAACCAGTAGCATGAATTTCTGCTACTAATTGGGACATGTAAACAGGGAATACATACTCAAGACCACCTCACACTCAGTAACCTGGGGAGAAAAATTTAAATTGGACAGCACCAAGTGTTGGCTAAGATATAGAACACTGGAAGTCATATACTTTGCTGGGTGCACATTGGGAAAACCAATTTAAAGAGCAGTTTGGGAAAGCTGAAGAGTCTCATACACTAACACACAGAAAGCCCACTCCTAGGTTTACATCCCAGGGTAGACACTGGTACACGTGCATGAGAAGACATGCACAGCATCATCACAGCAAAAACCAGAACAATCGTAATGCCCTTTAACTAGCGAATGTGTAAGCAAATTATAAATTGTGATGTGTGTGCACAGTTGCTCAGCTGTGTCCAACTCTTTGGGACCCCATGGACTATAACCCGTCAGGCGCCTCTGTTCACAGAATTTTCCAGACAAGAATACTGGAGTGGGGTGCCACTACCTACTCCAGGGGATCTTCCCAAGCCAGAGACTGAAGCCACATATCTTGTGTCTCCTGCATTGGCAGGTGGATTGTTTACCACTGCACCACAGAAATTGTGAGATAACCCTGCAGTAAAATTCTATACAGCGGCAAAAATGAATGAGCTAGAGTTATAGGTGTGGATGATTTTCACAAACAATGTTCAGAGAAATGCAAGTTGAAGCATAATTTGCAGAGAAAGCAGTGGTTTATTTAATGTGTAAGCATCTGTTTCATGTGTCTGAGAAGCATATGCCTGTAAGGAGGGATAAAATGACATGCATGGGAATTATCAACACCATATTCAAGATAAAGGCATGGTGGGTGTTTTCAACGATGTTGATAACATTTCATTTATTCATTTCAAGCGTGGATACTTGTATTATTCTTTGTACTTTTTGTACATCAACACTGTTTCATGGTTTGTTTTTTCAAAATAAGGGCTCTAAGCTATTTGCTTTTCATTGCTTCCTTTGTTGCTCCATAAGATGAGTCTAGGCCCGCCTTGTCAAGCACAAAGCAGCTTATGTTGATGGTTAATCATGGCCGGGAAGGCAGCAGTCACACCTGCGTCTACCCCAGGCTTTCTCTCATCCAGGCTCCATGGCTGTGGAGAGAGACCAGCAGAGGGTTTATAATCTGGGAAGCTATGCCCTTCTTCTTGACATGTAGGTCTACCTGCCCCTCCATGACCCCTGCGTTTCCCTCCTGGATCACTGGTGCTCTGCCTCTAAGGGCTCTTTAGGTCCTGACTTCAGCCTGATTTCAGTGTAGGCTGAGGAACTGAAAAGGTGCTGGGATTAGAATGACTCTATGGTCCAACGATGCCACGATGCACGGGAGTTAGGATATGTTCCACTTGGTTGGTTTATTTTGCTTTATAAATTTGTATCTTTCTTCCAGTCTTCCACATGCTTCCCTTTGGAGAATTGCATTTGAAATCCTGTCTCTATGTGAGATTGGACAAGGGCATGGCAAGCCACTCCAGTACTCTTTCCTTAAGAAGCCCATGGCTAGAGGAGCCTGGGGGTCTACAGTCCACGGTGTCACAAAGAGTTGGACACAACTGAGTGACAGAGCACACACACACATACACACATGCACACACACGCACTCTATGTGAGAAAATCTCCAAACAATTGTGATTCAAAGTTCGAAGTTTTTCTATCAACACCTGATCATCCCAAGTGCTGGCAAACATGTAAAGCTGCACAGGTTTTTACAAGCTGTGTTGGGCATATAAATTATTACAACATCTTTCGAGAACAACCTATTGGTTTCTGGTAAAGGTGAAGACACAGAAGCCTTTCAGCTCATCAAATCTATTTCCAGGAAGATTCTAGCGAATGTGAACAATGGAGCAAATACAAGAATGCTGACTGCTGCCTTGCTAGTGATCGTGGCAAACTGAAAACAGCCCAGTATCAGTCAACAGTTGAATCCATAAATAAATTGTGGAATATTTTTATAATGGAAAATAATGAGGCAATGAAATGAATGGCCACATCTACATATTTGGAATAAGTATCTCATAATAGTAATGTCATATAAAGATAAATTATGGAATGATACATGAGGAAGAATACCATTTGGGAAAGTTTCAAAGAAATGAAAACATATACTGTGGATCACTGATGGATACATCTTCATAAAGTAATAGAAATGAGTATGAGTGGAAATAGTAACGATTGAATCCAGATAATGGGGGGAAAAAAAGTTAGATCATAGGAGAGTTCACTCAGGGACCTCAAATGAATCTGTGATGTGTTGCTGCTACTGTTTTAAAGCAACTGCCTTAATTCAATAATCATCTCTAAAACTGAATGTTTCTTTTCATAACCCTAATGCTATTATCAAATCTAACAAAATGACCAAAAATGTTATCATTTAAACTGTGTCATTTATATTAAATTTCCATGATTTGCTTGCTTAGTCACTAAGCTGTGTCCAACTCCTTGTGAACTGTAGCCGGCCAGGCTCCTCTGTCAGTGGGATTTTTCGATTAAGAATGTTAGAGTGGGTTGCCATTTCCTCCTCCAGGGACTCTTCCCTCCGCAGGGATCTAACCCACGTCTCTTGTGTCTTCTGCAGAGCAGGTGGATCTTTACCTGCTGAGCCACCGGGAAAGCCCCCTTCCTACACTTTGTTGTTGTTGTTCAGTGGTCCAGTCATGTCCAACTCTGCGACCCCCACGCACTGCAGCACGCCAGGCCTCCCTGTCTGTCACCATCTCTGAGTTAGCCCAAGTTCATGTTCATTGCATCAGTGATGCCATCCAGCCGTCTCATCCTCTGACGCCCTCTTCTCCTTTCGCCCTCGATCTTTCCCAGCATCAGGGATTTTTCCAATGAGTCATCTGTTCATATCAGATGACCAAAATACTGGAGCTTCAGCTTTAGCATCAGTCCTTCCAGTGAATATACAGGGTTGATCTCCCTTAAAATTGACTAGTCCCATCTCCTTGCTGTTCAAGAGACTTTCAGGAGTCTTCTCCAGCACCACAGTTCAAAGGCATCAATTCTTTGGTGTTCTGCCTTCTTTACAGTTCATCTCTCACAACCGTACGTGACCACTGGAAAGATCACAGCCTTGACTATACGGACCTTTGTTGGTAGAGTAATTTTCTGCTTTTCAACACACTGTCTAGGTTTGTCATTGCTTTTTACACTAGTCTTGTACAAATCAGGACCCCAACAAGGATCACACACTGCGTTTGTTTTGTGTGTTGTGTGTTAGCTGCTCAGTTGTGCTAAACTCTTTGCAACCCGATGGACTGTAGCCCACAGGCTCCTCTGTCCATGGAATTCCCCAGGCAAGAATATTGGAGTGGGTTGCCATTTCCTTCTCCAGGGGATCTTCCCAACCCAGGGACTGAACCCATATTTCCTGCACTGCAGGCAGATTCTTTACCATCTGAGTCACCAGGGAAAAATTACTTTAAATCAAGAGCAGTCTCTTTTCCCTCCCCCTCCAAAACTCACCTTTTTCATACTTCTTGTTGATGTTAAAATGTCAGAACCAGCCTTTTAGACTGTCTCACAGTCTAGATTAATGTTTACTTTCTTCTGGTTCCATTTAAATTAAGTCTTTCTCCCCTCTATCATCCATACATGGAAGTTTTCTCCCTAAAGTTTTGGTTAAATTCAAGTTCAACTGAATTTTTTTGGCAAGAAAATTTTCTAAGTTATGTTGAATAATTTCATTGCACTATCGCAGGAAATGAGTCATGATTCAGTGATGGTGAAGTTGATAATGGCGACAAAAACGGTGCAAAGTAATCCCTCCACTGCAGAGTTCCTCATCAGCCTTTCATGTGTTAGTTTCCTCCTTTGATGACTGTTGCCAGGATTGTTGATTTCATTAGGCTTTACAAAATGACAGTTTTCCAGTTCCATCATTTCTTTAACTTTATTAGACTGAGTTACTTTGTATACCAAGCCAAAACAAAACACCTTTCATTTTCAGGGGCTTTTTAGTTGTCCTGAAATACAGTTAACGCAGAAATCCCACTTAATTATTTCCTTTTAACAACCAGTTTTCAGAATTAGAAGTTGCTTTTCTCTCTTGAAAAAAAATCTGAAAAGGCTAAATGTTAAGATTTTCTAAAGCTAGGTGCCAAGTATCCGAATGTTTATGCTATTCTCTAAACCTTACTAAAGTCCGAGATATTTTATGTTGCAATGTTTAATTGAACAGTAACAAAACCCCTATTTTTGTAAACTTTAAAAACTACTCGAAGTGTTCATCTGACTTTAAAAAAGAAGCTTGGCCGAAGCTTTGGGAATAGTGGCTATATAAAAATTTTAGGGGCCTAATAAAATTTGTTTAAAAGGTAGAAAGGAGAGGAAAAAGAAGTAAGCTAAAAATACAAACCAGTCCAGTTAAAGAAGGACATAACAAATATAGCCACTCGAGAACCTACCGGAGGTGAGAGTGACTGATGGCAGAACGCTCCATCCCTAGGGAGTCTCAGCGTAGTCCAAATGTCTTCTTAAAATCAGAAGAGGAAAGATCAGTAAACCAAGCAAGCAAACAAAGCAACCACAGGGGAAAGAAAAAAGTACAAAATTT
This sequence comes from Capra hircus, assembly GCF_001704415.2. NCBI lineage: Eukaryota > Metazoa > Chordata > Mammalia > Artiodactyla > Bovidae > Capra > Capra hircus. The sequence goes on from NC_030812.1 coordinate 103,967,096, forward strand.
TCCCTAAAGAGGCCAGATTTAGGAGGAGAAGGATGTTACCATAAGTAGCCCCCAGTGAGGAGCAACGAGTAGCCGGCCCTAGTACCTCCAGGCAGGCACGAAGGAACCAGTATTAGAGATGAGCCTGGAAGGAGGATGAGCAGAAGGCTGAAGCCCCTAAGAGGGCATCCAGGCTCTGCTATTTAGGAACCTGGGAGGGGAATACACATATGAACGTAGGCAGAGCTGTGTTCTGTGAAACACAAGGAAAAGCAATGAGTCAGAAACTGCGGTGGAGAGCTGGGTTTTGGGGTCAAGAAAACCCATGTTTGAATCAGGAGTCCACACTGCCCAGCTGGGAAACCCTAAACCTGTTGCTTAACCACCCTAAGCTTCACTTTCCTCACCTACAACATGGGATAGAAATGCCTTTTCACAAGACTGTTACCGTAGGACTGAAGGAGATGGCTGCGCCGTAAGGCAGCCGGCCTTGAATAAGGAGGGTTGGTACTCTTACTACTGTTCTTAGTATCATGCCTGTCTGTTTAAGTATGCCGATCAGTTGATATACACACTGGACTAGGTTATAAAAGTGACCTTGGTGGGATGGGCCTTCCTTTTGATTATTATCATGCTGTGCTCTAAAATAATTTTTACTAAAAGACTGTAAGAATAAAAAGGAGAATGTCTGTGTGTTTGTCTGTGTGTGTTTTTGTGCACACCTCGATCCACAGCCTGGCTCAAGATTGCTGCAGACAGCTTTTCTGTGAAAGAGGAACAGAGGGGCTTGTGTTCAAGTTCATGTCACCTCTCTGGGCCCATGTCCTCATGTATAGAGATCCACACACTTGAGGTTCATGTGCCAAAAAATGGTATTTCCATGCACTTCCCTGTGTGTATCTTTGCACACACCTGGCAGAGAAATGGCCGCTTGCACACATGACACGTGACTGCACCACCCACCGAATATGCCTCTTAATAATCCAGCAAAAATTCAAGGAATTTGGACAGCAGGTATGTATTTATGCCTTTGTCCATCACAGACACGTTCTGATGTATCAGCTGGGCTCGAATCAAATGGAAGGTGATATTTCAGAGGGACCATGAAACAGCTGGGAAATCCTAAAAGCAATTATGACTTCGAGCCAGCAACCCTGGACTTCCATCCCATCCCCATGAAGCCTCCCCAGGCAAGATGCCCACTCCCTCCCCACTCTCTATGGCCGGTTTATATATACCTCTTTCCCTTGACCTCTCTTCTCTCACTTCCTCTGAATCCTCCCCGCCCCACCTCTCTCTGCTGGTGGAGTTGGCTGTGATGAAGTTCACGAGGCAGGTGTCGGCCTCGTGTATGACTCTCCTGCTATTGAACCCGGAGCCCATCCCTCCACATCTCGCTTCCAGGAGGGGCCTTTAAGCTCTCCTCCGGATATTTGTTTTACCCAGTGGGGATGCAAGTCAAAGGGTGCTAGCTTAAAAATAGTCACAACCTGAAAGTTGAGAGTTATGTTCTATTCGACAGAAATATTTAGGACGTAAGCCCAGGAGGCAGCATCTCAAGCTTCCCTGAGAGAACCACTCCGAGGAGGCAAGGGGAGGAGCCAGGTTGGGTAGATGTTTGCAACAAAAGACAGGTAGCCTGACCATCAAAAGTATTTTTTGTGAATTAATGAAAACCAGACACCGCAAGTTGAGGAATTTAGTGTTTTTCTGTGTATGGGAAGATTCTAGAGCCTAGGAATCACTCATCTCCGCTATCTGGGACCAGAGTCCTGTATTTTCACATTCTGATGCTGGGAAAGATTGACAGCGGGAGGAGAAGGGGAGGACAGAGGATGAGATGGTTGGATGGCATCACTGACTCAATGGACATGAGTTTGAGCAAGCTCCGGGAGTTGGTGGTGGACAGGGAGGCCTGGTGTGCTGCAGTCCATGGGGTCGCAAAGAGTCGGACAGGACTGAGCGACTGAACTGAACTGAACTGAAAGTTCCTCAGTGCTCACCGTAGGGAGCACCTGCAGTCTGATGGCTACCAGACCCCCCAGTTATCCTTCTCCTTTCTGAGTGCCCTTAGGCCTCAGAAATTAGCATCTGGGGGGCTGGAGTTGCTGATGACCGTGACATCCTTGTCTACTATCATGGCAGAAAATACTCCATTTCTCAAAGCAAGGCCCACCTAGAGCCAGTGCATCCTCACTCTGCCAACCTGAGCAAGTGGGAGAGGGGCCTGGCATCTGCCCATGGGGCATTCTTCTGTTGTTGAAAATCATCAACAAACCACCAATAATAAGAATATAAAACAGTTTTGTCTGAGCCGAACTAAGGACTAAGCCTGGAAGCCTGCTTCCCTGATGACTCTGAGAAAGTCCTCCAGAGAAGCAGGGTTTCCAACACAGCTTTATATCTTTTTTAGATCTTAACAAAGGACATTAAACAAGTCAGGGTTACATTTCTTTAAGTTTACCAAAAAAACAGGCCAACACATACACAGTGAGCCAGTATGGCCTTGACACCTGGGAAGGGTGTCTTATCAAAGGAGGACCAGCATCCTAGGAAGGAAGGTATTTAACCTTTGTTTTCATTGCGGACATCGTTTACTTTTGGTCAACGTGTTCTTTTCTCTAATACTTAAAGCAGACATACCCTGTAGGTATGATAGGCCATAAACAGGCTATCTTAGTTAGCATCAGGTTCAAGTTAACTCATGGATAAGCCAGAATGACTCTCCTACATGTCGGTATGTGAACATTTCCTTTATCAGTTCCCAGGGAAAGACCACCCTCTCTTCCTTGTTCTCCCTTCACAGATGCAGGATGTTGGAGCAATGCCAAACAGCCATGCCTTTGAGTGAGCAAGCAAAGCCCACACTTGGAGACACTGACACACAGCAACACCTGGACCCTTGTATGTGGCTCTTCCATGTGATAGAAGGGGCCATGGACCTGCCCCTCGGGGACAGGATGCACACAGGTGACTCAGCCCAGAGATGCTCATCCGGAAACACATGATCCAGAGCAATTCAACCAGCACAGACAGAGGGGGGTTCATGTTTGGGAACGCATGTAAGAATTAAAGATTTTAAAATTTAAAAAAGAAAAAACTAAAAAAAAAAAAAAAACCAGCACAGACAGACCAGGGAGAGAAATGGGGCAAGGAGGCAGACTTTAGGTTGGGAGTAAAATTGACATTTTTGACATAGCAGTGGAAAAGGACGTCTGAAGTCTTTATTCGCTGCTGGCTCAGCTCTCAGTGACAACTGGGCCATGCTCAGCCTTCAGGTGGCATGTTTGGATGGTCCTGGATCATCATTTACTGGGAACAAGGCCAGAGAAGGAGAAACTGCCTTGAGCCCCTTTCCAGAAGAGGAAGTCAATGTTTCTAAGGGAAGATAAAAAGCAATCTTTGAAGAGCTTTTTTCGCACAATTCTGGTCAAGTTAAGAAGAAAGCGTAGGAGAACCTCTATTGCCTATTAAACACAGGAAACAAAAAATACCTACTGCCCACCTCTGGCCTTCAGGCCAGCATCTCAGGCAGGAAGCAGGGAGAGAGATGAGTAAGCACAGGACCAACTCTTGAGGCATGGCATGAGTATAAACACGGAAGGAAAAGATAAACGTCATGGTCAATGAACAGATCAATTTCCGAGGGAGTCCTCAGAAGGGAGTCACGTGCTCAGTCCACAAGCATCCTCATGCCTTAGTTTTTCTCCGTCCCTCTCAACGTGTGAGTCTCTAAAATGTGTGGGCTTCTGTTCACTGCGTTTCTTGTTTGTACACCTTGTGTGTGTGTGCATGTGTGTTTGTGTGGGGGGGTGTGTTTCTCTATTTCTCTTGGATGGTTTGTGTGTATATGTGTGTGTGTCTCTACATGAAAGAGTTTCTATGTTTCTGTCCGGCTATACCTGGATCTATTTCTCTCTCTCTTTGTTTATAACTGGATCAAAGATCCGGTTTTCTGTTTTTATTCGGCAACGTCCCCCGAGTCTCCTTTCCTATTTCTCTTCCCCTTTCCTCTTCTATATCCTTGTCTCCTAACCAGGCATACTATAAGACAGTTGCAATTCAATTTCTTTGCTAAACAGTAAAAATTATAATTTCCAAAGGAGATGAAAAGACCTTTTTCTTAGTTTTGCTGTGGCCTGTGTGCCCTTAATTATCCCCCTCTCCCTTGGGAAAAGTGGTTACGGTTTGGGGTTTTTGTGTTGGTTTTTGTGGCTTATTTATTTTTAAAAATGTTCATTGGGGAGTATAGTTGCTTTATAATGTTGTGTTAGCTTCTTCTGAACAGCAAAGTGAATCAGCTGTATGTGAACATGTATCCCCTTTTCTTTGGATTTCCTTCCCATTTAGTTCACCATAGAGCACTGAGTAGGGTTCCCTGAGCTACACAGTAGGTTCTCACTAGCAATCTACTTTACACACAGTATCAACAGTGTATATATATGAATCCCAAGCTCCCGATTCACCCCACTCCCCTTTCCTCCCTTGGTGTTCATTCACTTCTTCTCTATGTCTGTGTCTCTATTTCTTCTTTGTAAATAAGATGTTCTGTACCAATTTAATGGAGGAGGAAATGGCAACCCACTCCAGTATTCTTGCCTGGGAAATCCCATGGACAGAGGAGATTGGCGAGTTACAGTCCATGGGATTGCAAACAGTTGGATATGACTTAGCAACTGAGCACATACCAATTTAAAAATCCCCTACCTCTGGTGAACTGTAAGCTTGAGGATGATTGATTAAACTGTTGTTTACGGTTTTGAATTAACTGATCCAGTAAGAAGTTGTTCTCGATCCATTCCCGGTCATAGGTACGTGCTTGAGTGGGAAACAGTTTATTTGAGGTTTTTCATGAGAAAACTTACGGCCATTCTTGGAAGAAGACGCAAATGGTCCATTTTCCCTTGTGTTTGAAGAAGAAGGACCATCCTCCAGTCCCACTTGTTTATGTAAACTTTCATAAGAGAGGTGGAGATTTGCTCAATTCCAGAGAAAAACAAAAGTTAAAAATTATTTCCCCCATAAAACTTGAAAACCCACATTTATAAACAAAACTAGTATTATTTACCACTGGAGAAAAAAAACCTTCTCAGCCTGATGGAAGACTATGTCGTGTGTGGCCAGCAAAGAAAGTTTGGGCAACAGAAAGCATCCCACTGCCGAAAGGGGAACAATCTACTGTGGTCAACAGTTTAAGGGTCCCTCTGGTCAAACCCTACTCATGCCTTCCTGGAAAGAGAAGCCTTGAGGAGTGGTGGAAAGGGGAGACTTTGCTTCTTTTATCAACAATTGGAAAACTCATTGATGCATAGCAGAAACCAGCACAATACTGTAAAGCAATCATACTCCAAATAAAAATAAATTAATTTTTTAAAAAAAATTTTTTAAGTCATACAAGAGAAGCGTACACACACATACGCACAAAAACAGAATACATAATGCAACTCCAGTTTGGGGAGTGTGTGTGTGCTTGTGCCTAAGATAATGCAGTGGTGAGTAATCGTGCATTACAAAAGAAAAAGAAAGGCTTATCATGGTTTAGAAGAGGAAGGAAGCACAGGGTGAAGATGGGTTGTGAGGGTCTATATTTTGATTCTTGTAAAGGAAAAGGTTAAGATACATGGATAGAAGATGGCAGTGCTCAAAAAGTATTTCATCTGTGACACTTTCTGTATTACGGCATAATACCACACTTCACGCTGCGCTGTGCTTAGTTGCTCAGTCGTGTCCAACTGTTTGTGACCCATGGACTGTAGCCCGCCAGACTCCTCTGTCCATGGGATTTCCCAGGCAGGAATACTGGAGCAGGTTGCCATGTCCTCCTCCAGGGGATCTTCCCAGCTCAGGGATCAAACCCAGATCTCCCACCCTGCAGGCAGATTCTTTATCATCTGAGCCACTAGGGAAGCTCGAGAAAACTGGAGTGGGTAACCTCTCTCTTCTCCAGGGGAACTTCCCAACCCAGGAATCAATCTACCTGCATTGCAGGTGGATTCTTTACCAGCTGAGCTACCGGGGAAGCCCAATACCATACTTTGTCATGGCCTGAAAAAGCAATAGCATCTATACTAGTCATTCTGTACATCAGTGTTTTCTACAAACCACTAATCTTGGGATTGTCATCTAACCATACATACTAGAATTTTAGACTTTCAGACCTTATCAGACTGCAAAGTGTAATCTTCTAGGAGAAACTTTAATTTTTTCTTGCAGCATCTGCAAATTTGACAGATGAATGTCTGAAATCCAAGCATTCTGTTTGTATCTCTTTTGCCTGACTTGCCAGCAAGAAATGCTTTTCATTGGACACACTCCACAGTCCATCCTTTGTGCACTCAAATAGTTCCTAAGTGATCAGGTCACTCCCTTCCTGAAATTCATGGGCTATCTTCCAAAAATCCCTTCTGGAATCTGCCCTGACTCCCAGGCCTCCACCTTCTTTCATTTATGACAACCAAGTCAATCAATCAATATTGACTTGGAGGTTGAGGTCCACCCCACCTCCCGCCGTCTTTGGGTCCTCACATCTACTGAAGCTTCCACATCCTCCCATCCTGCCCATTCTCGTGGGCAAGGACTCAGGAGAGGGGTGCAGGAGCATCGCATGTTTCTGTTGCCTCTTGGTCTAATGAGCCTTGTTCTGGTTGTTTAGTCACTAAATTGTGTCTGGCCCTTTGCAACTGCATGAACTGCAGCACGCCAGGCTTCCCTGTCCTTCACTATCTCCCAGAGTTTGCTCAGATTCATGTCCATTGAGACGGTGATGCCATCCAACCATCTCATTCTCTGCACCCTCTTCCTTCTCCTTTTGCCTTCAATCTTTCCCAGCATCAAGGTCTTTCCCAATGAGTTGGCTCTTCTTCGCATCAGGTGGCCAAAGTATTGGATCTTCAGTTTCAGCATCAGACCTTCCAATGAATATTCGGGGTTGATTTCCTGACTCAGCTCCAAGTGTAGCTGAAAAGCTCTTTGGGTTGTTATACATGTCATCATCCTTAACTTCTCAAAGCCTTGACAAGAGTTCATTTTGGAACAAATTATAACAGATGCTGGAGGAGAAACTCTTTTTTTTTTTTTTTTCTTCAAAATGGCAAGTTTACCCCTGATTGGAAGAGTGGAGATAAATTAGGGGGTTGTGGGTGAACGGGAATCTCACCTTCGCAACTTCTTATCCTGGCTCCACTAGGTCCATGGGAAAGCGTTTCTTCCTACATTGCAGCCATTCTCAAGAGCTCCTTGTCCTTCTTCTCCAGACTCGACTGGCACCTGTCCCCTGGACACTTTGTCACTATTAGACAGTAAGACACCCAAGATCAGAGATTTTTCATTCTTCCCCATCCTGAGTACAAAGTCCCACACACAACGGACACCATCATTTAGAACAACAAACAATACTCTTGGCCACTCTGAACCACAAGAAGTTGTTAAGAATATGACCTTTGAATATAAGTTCAAATCCTAATGCTATGACCTTGGGAATTTTTTTAATGCTCCTATGGTTTAATTTTCAATTATGCAACCAACCTGATATGATTGTTATAACGAATACGTTGGGTGATATATGAATGGTCAATAAATGATACTGATAATTTATATTATTTCAGTTCAGTTCTGTTCAGTCGCTCAGTCATGTCCAACTCTTTGCAATCCCATGAATCACAGCATGCCAGGCCTCCCTGTCCGTCACCAACTCCCAGAGTTCACCCAAACTCATGACCATTGAGTCAGTAATACCATCCAGCCATCTCATCCTCTGTCGTCCCCTTCTCCTCCTGCCCTCAATCCCTTCCAGCATCAGGGTCTTTTCCAATGAGTCAACACTTCGCATGAGGTGGACAAAGTATTGGAATTTCAGCCTCAGTATCAGTCCTTCCAATGAATACCCAGGACTGGTCTCCTTTAGGATGGACTAGTTATATCTCCTTGCAGTCCAAGGGACTCACAAGGGTCTTCTCCAACACCACAGTTCAAAAGCATGAATTCTTCAGTGCTCAGCTTTCTTCACAGTCCAACTCTCACATTCATACATGACCACTGGAAAAACCACAGCCTTAACTAGATGGACCTCTGTTGGCAAAGTAATGTCTCTGCTTTTAATATGCTGTCTAGGTTGGTCATAACTTTTCTTCCAAGGAGTAAGCGTCTTTTAGTTTCATGGCTGCAGTCACCATCTTCAGTGATTTAGGAGCCCCCAAAAATAAAGTCTGACACTGTTTCCAATGACTTCCCATCTATTCACCATGAAGTGATGGGACCAGATGCCATGATCTTCGTTTTCTGAATGTTGAGCTTTAAGCCAACTTTTTCACTCTCCTCTTTGACTTTCATCAAGAAGCTCTTTAGTTCTTCTTTACTTTCTGCCATAAGGGTGGTGTCATATGCATATCTGAGGTTATTGATATTTCTTCCAGCAATCTTGATTTCAGCTTGTGCTTCTTCCAGCCCAGCGCTTCTCATGATGTACTCTGCATATAAGTTAAATAAGCAGAGTGACAATATACAGCCTTGATGTACCCCTTTTCCTATTTGGAACCAGTGTGTTGTTCCATGTCCAGTTCTAACTGTTGCTTCCTGACCTGCACGTATGTTTCTCAAGAGGCAGGTCAGGTGGTCTGGTAGTCCCATCTCTTTCAGAATTTTCCACAGTTTCTTGTGATCCACACAGTCAAAGGCTTTGGCATAGTCAATAAAGCAGAAGTAGATGTTTTTCTGGAACTCTCTTGCTTTTTCCATGATCCAGTGGATGTTGGCAATTTGATCTCTGGTTCCTCTGCCTTTTCCAAAACCAGCTTGAACATCTGGAAGTTCACAGTTCACATATTGCCTGGCTTGGAGAATTTTGAGCATTACTTTACTAGTGTGGGAGATGAGTGCTATTGTGCGGTAGTTTGAGCATTCTTTGGCATTGCCTTTCTTTGGGAATGGAATAAAAACTGACCTTTTCCAGTCCTGTAGCCACTGCTGAGTTTTCCAAACTTGCTGGCATATTGAGTGCAGCACTTTCACAGCATCATCTTTCAGGATTTGAAATAGCTCAACTGGAATTCCATCACCTCCACTAGCTTTGTTCATAGTGCTGCTTTCTAAGGCCCACTTGGGTCCACATTCCATGATGTCTGGCTCTAGGTGAGTGATCACACCGTCGTGATTATCTGGGTCGTGAAAATCTGTTTTGTACAGTTCTTCAGTGTGTTCTTGCCATCTCTTCTTAATATCTTCTGCTTCTGTTAGGTCCCTACTATTTCTGTCCTTTATCGAGCCCATCTTTGCATGGAATATTCCCTTGGTATCTCTAATTTTCTTGAAGAGATCTCTAGTCTTTCTCATTCTATTGTTTTCCTCTATTTCTTTGCATTGATCACTGAGGAAGGCTTTCTTATCTCTCCTTGCTATTCTTCTGAATTTTGCATTCAAATGGGAATATCTTTCCTTTTCTCCTTTGCTTTTCGCCTCTCTTCTTTTCACAGCTATTTGTAAGGCCTCCTCAGTCAGCCATTTTGCTCTTTTGTGTTTCTTTTCCATGGGGATGGTCTTGATCCCTGTCTCCTGTACAATGTCCAGAACCTCCATCCATAGTTCATCAGGCACTCTGTCTATCAGATCTAGTCCCTTAAGTCTATTTCTCACTTCTACTGTATAATCATAAGGGATTTGATCTAGGTCATACCTGAATAATCTAGTGGTCTTCCCTACTTTCTTCAATTTAAGTCTGAATTTGGCAATAAGGAGTTCATGATCTGAGCCACAGTCAGCTCCCGGTCTTGTTTTTGCTGACTGTATAGAGCTTCTCCATCTTTGGCTGCAAAGAATATAATCAATCTGATTTCAGTATTGACCATCTGGTGATGTCCATGTGTAGAGTCTTCTCTTGTGTTGTTGGAAGAGGGTGTTTGCTATGACCAGTGCTTTCTCTTGGCAAAACTCTGTTAGCCTTTGTCCTGCTTCATTCCGTATTCCAAGGCCAAATCTGCCTGTTACTCCAGGTGTTTCTTGACTTCCTACTTTTGCATTCCAGTCTCTTATAATGAAAAGGACATCTTTTTTGGGTGTTAGTTCTAAAAGGTCTTGTAGGTCTTCATAGAACTGTTCAACTTCAGCTTCTTCAGTGTAACTGTTTGGGGCATAGACTTGGATTGCTGTGATAGTGAATGGTTTGCCTTGGAAACGAACAGAGTTCATTCTGTCATTTTTGAGATCACATCCAAGTACTGAATTTTGGACTCTTTTGTTGACCATGATGGCTACTCCATTTCTTCTAAGAGATTCCTGCCCACAGTAGTAGATATAATGGTCATCTGAGTTAAATTCACCCATTCCAGTCCATTTTAGTTTGCTGATTCCTAGAATGTCCGATGTTCACTCTCGCCATTTCCTGTTTGACCACTTCCAATTTGCCTTGATTCATGGACCTAACATTTTATGTTCCTATGCAATAGTGCTCTTTACAGCATCGGACCTTGCTTCTATCACCAGTCACATCCACAACTGGGTGTTGTTTTTGCTTTGACTCCTTCCCTTCATTCTTTCTGGAGTTATTTCTCCACTGACCTCCAGTAGCATATTGGGCACCTGCTGACCTGGGCAGTTCCTCTTTCAGTATCCTGTCATTTTGCCTTTTCATATTGTTCATGGGGTTCTCAAGGCAAGAATACTGAAGTGGTTTGCCATTCCCTTCTCCAGTAGACCACATTCTGTCAGACCTCTCCACCATGACCTGCCCATCTTGAGTGGCCCCACATGGCATGGCTTAGTTTCATCAAGTTAGACAAGGCTGTGATCCGTGTGCTCAGATTGGCTAGTTTTCTGTGATTATGGTTTCAGTGTGTCTGCCCTCTGATGCCCTCTCGCAACAACTACCATCTTACTTGGGTTTCTCTTACCTTGGACGTGGGGTACCTCTTCACAGCTGCTCCAGCAAAGTGCAGCCACTGCTCCTTACCTTGGATGAAGTCACCCCTCCTGAATTTGAACGTGGAGTAGCTCCTCTCAGCCCTTTGAAGGTTAAGTGAAATAGGATAAAAAGACCTGCCACATTGTAGGTATTTAATAAACGCTAGCTTCTTTTCTTTCTTCAGAAAATGGATACTACTATATTTCACCCTGGCAATAACTTTAAAGATCAATTGAGTAATATGATTAAAAGAAGAGTTAACCTACAAACCACAACTAAATATCCATTTGCAAATTATTGGCATAGTCAAACAAAATGTCCCTCACTCTAAAATTGTCTTGAACTTAATTGAATTAACTTTGATTTTTCAAGAGGTACTTTGAAGTATAGTAGGGATATAGTGTTGTGTGAAGGGTGTGGTGTGGTGGTAGAAAAAGAAGGAATTTTTCTCAGAAGGTCTATTTTTTATTCATATGCCAGACAGGGCATATAACCTGTGCAGTCCCTCATCTGAAAAGTGAGTTACAACAATTCTTGTTCAATTATTATATAGGCTGGTTGTTGTTGTTTAGTCGTTCAGTTGTGTCCAACTCTTTTGTGACCCTATGGACTGTAGCCCACCAGGCTCCTCTGTCCATGGGATGCTCCAGGCAAGAATGCTGGAGTGGGTTGCCGTTTCCTTCTCCAGCGGATCTTCCCCACCCAGGAGTCGAAACTGTGATTCCTGCTTTGGCAGGTGGACTCTTTACCACTGAGCCACCAGGGAAGCCCTGATCAGCATTGCTAGTTAGATAATCTGCTGGACTGACTCCTCCTCCCATCCACTCAAGGAAAGAAACCTTGCAATGACCAACCTACTGTTTTGCCTCGAATACCCTTGTTCCTACTTATTTCTGCCTACAAACATCTTTCATTTTCTTGGAGCTCCTTTTTATCTTTTTATCAAGCTCCTTTTAGCTTGATTGGATGCTATCTGATTAATGAATTGTTGAATAAAGCCAATGAGATCTTTAAAATGGACTCAATTGAATTTTTTAACAGAAGTATAGGGAATAGGCTAAGCCAATAACTCGTTAGCTGTTAGATCGATGGATGGATGCTGAGTACTTCCTGTACTTTCTGTGTCTAGGGACAGAGAGACGGGAAAGGGGAGTGTATCATTGACATGCCTGAATATTGAGGCATGTAAATTTTTATTATGGAGCTACAAAAAGGGGTTGGGTAATGGACAATCCCACTTTCTCATTATTCTACCCTCAGTAATCTTTCCATACACCCTAAGAATGCTCTGGTCCACCCATTCAAAAGTACTCAATATCCTTGGGAGTTGTGATTGACATGCACACACTGCTATATTTAAAATAAAATGCAATGGGAATGTAAACTAGTACAGCCACTATAGAAAACAGTGTGGAGATTCCTTAAAAAACTAAAAATAGAACTGCCTTGGACTGTGAAGAAAGCTGAGTGCCGAAGAATTGATGCTTTTGAACTGTGGTGTTGAAGAAGACTCTTGAGAGTCCCTTGGACTGCAAGGAGATCCAACCAGTCCATTCTAAAGGAGATCAGCCCTGGGTGTTCTTTGGAAAGAATGATGCTAAACCTGAAACTTCAGTACTTTGGCCACCTCATGCAAAGAGCTGACTCCTTGGAAAAGACTCTGATGCTGGGAGGGATTGGGGGCAGGAGGAGAAGGGGACAACAGAAGATGAGATGGCTGGATGGCATCACTGACTCAATGGATGTGAGTTTGAGTGAACTCCGGGAGATGGTGATGGACAGGGAGGCCTGCGATTCATGGCGTTGCAAAGATTCGGACGTGACTGAGTAACTGAACTGAACTGAACTATGACCCAGCAGTCCCACTACTGGGCATACAGACCAAGGAAACCAGAATTGAAAGAGACACATGTACCCCAATGTTCATCGCAGCACTGTTTATAATAGCCAGGACATGGGAGCAACCTAGATGTCCATCAGCAGATGAATGGATAAGAAAGCTGTGGTACATATACACAATGGAGTATTACTTAGCCATTAAAAAGAATACATTTGAATCAGTTCTAATGAGGTGGATGAAACTGGAGCCTATTATACAGAGTGACGTAAGCCAGAAAGAAAAACACCAATACAGTATACTAACGCATATATATGGAATTTAGAAAGATGGTAATGATAACCCAGTATGTGAGACAGTAAAAGAGACACAGATGTATAGAACAGTCTTTTGGACTCTGTGGGAGAGGGCGAGGGTGGGGTCATTTGGGAGAATGGCATTGAAACATGTATAATATCATATATGAAATGAATCTCCAGTCCAGGTTTGATGCATGATACTGGATGCTTGGGGCTGGTGCAATGGGATGACCCAGAGGGATGGTACAGGGAAGGAGGTAGGAGGGGGGTTCAGGATGGGGAACACATGTACACCCGTGGTGGATTCATGTTGATGTATGGCAAAACCAATACAATATTGTAAGGTAAAATAAATATATAAATAAAAGAGGTCACACAAAAAATAAAATAAAATGCCTATCCTTGAGGAAAAAAAGAGTTGCCTACTGTCCATACCTAAAGGAAGGTTGTCATGGGGGATCAGGCTAGCAGCCTGTATGGGTCCTGACAATTCTCAAGGATTGTTTTTTGAAGTTCCTCTTTGAAAATCTCTGCAAATGACCTGTAATTGTTCCCAAAGGGATTTCAATTGAAATTCCCTATCCCAAAGGGATTTCAATAACAACAGCGGTCAGGGGCTTGCCATCCCCTCTAGCTGCTCAAAAGCAGAGATTTTATAACAGGGGAAGTCAGAAAGAGTGGCAAGGAGGGAGTTAGTTAACCCTTAGTTTTTTGTGTCTTTTTCTTTTTAATTGGAGGAAAATTGCTTTACAATGTTGTGTTGGATTCTGCCATATGACAACTCGAGTCAGTCATAATTATACATATATTCCCTCCCTCTGGAGCCTCCCTCCCCTCCCCTCAGCCCACTCCTCTAATTTTGAAAGTTATTTTCAGTGAGAAAAGAAATCTTTACCATCACCACCACCATCATTATCAGCAACTTCAGCAGTAGCAAGTTTACACACTGAAAACCTTTTCAAAGCTTGAAGCAGCTATAAAATCAGTGGAAGAGTTTTGAATGCATCTACTCACTTCAGACAAAATTATACAGGGAATGAAAGGCATCAGCCAAAACATTTTAGATGTATCAAGCTGGACCATTGTCAACCATCTTCAAACAAGTTCCCTTGTTCTAATAAAGTAAACAAAATGATCATACCCTTTATAAAAACGTGACTCTCTGTAGCATAGTTTAAACCCATTCAACACAATTGAAAACATACCTTTGCTGTTTCCAATAATTCTATTCATTAGCTCTTACTGTATGACGTCTTTAAAGACATGTGGTCAATCATTAGCTCTGATCTAAAGCCCAATATTTAGTTGGGAATGTAATCTCCTAAATTGCAACATTTTTCAGATGGGAAAAGTGGGGTATGCTTTATATTAATGCATTTGTTACAAGGTTTCCCAGGATGCCCTGAGTAAAAAGTGGAGCTTCCCTGCAGCATGAGATTCTTAGATTGGGAAACAAGTGATTTTTGAAATTAAAAAAATGATTTTTTCAAGATTATAAAACATTCATCAGGTTATTTTGCCAACACGGAGTTTGTATACACATAGTTGAACGGTGGATTAACTCACTGCTATCCATTCATTCAAGAAAATATTTTTTAAGCATTAATTATGTTCCAGACACTTAATAGGAGCTGGGGATATATAGCTGAATGGTATTGTCATTGCTTTCAAGAAGATAAAACCTGTATAGTCAGACAGACCCATCGTTCTTTACAATGTTGTGCAAGTTTCTGCTGTGCAACAAAGTGGATCAGCTACAAGTTCATATATATCCCGTCTCTCTTAAACCTCACCCCACTCCCACCCCATCCCACCCCTCCTGGTCCAGCACAAATGCTTAAATCACCAAGTGTTCTGTGCCAGGAGCATTGCAATTTGAACGTCAAATTTACAGTAGAGAGAGATACTCTGTATCCTATATAATGATTCTTGTCGTTTCCCCTTTTCCTTCTCAGCGAGGTTCCAGAGGGAGGTTCTGACGTGTCTGTTTCTGCCTGTGGTTCTCCCTACTGGCCATTCATCAGACTCACCTGGGAAGCTTGGCGATGCTTGTTTCCATCCCGCAGAGATTCTGGTTTAATCACTCCGGGCCACGTCTTGGACATTGGTCATGTTTCCAAATACCCCTGGGTGATTGTAATATGTATTCAGGCTTGAGAATGATTAAGTCAGTCTGCAGAGAATAGTTTTCTGCCCACGGTGCTGATTGCCGCTGTCAGCCACCTCATACCCACAAAGAGAGTCACACAAAACTGACAGTATGAAGTTTCTCAGTAGTTACTACACCGCTCTGCCAGAAGTAAGAAAGAGGAAACCTAGGTCCCTGAAACTGTCACTAATGCCTCATGTGGACTTTCAAGTTTTTTTAAACAGTAAGAGTATTCTGTTACTTGTAACCAAGAGAATCTAAGTTGTCAGTATAGAATAAGCGATGCCATAGTAACAAAAAGTCAACATTTCAGAGGCTTAACACACCTTAAAGTTTATTTTTCATCTTTTAAATTCAAAGTGAAAAGAAAGTGAAGTCGCTCAGTCATGTCCGACTCTTTGCGACCCCATGGACTGTAGCCTACCAGGCTTCTCAGTCCATGAGATTTTCCAGGCAAGGGTACTGGATTGCCATTGCCTTCTCCAGGGGGTCTTCCTGACCCAGTGATCGAACCAGCACCAGCGTCTCCTGCATTGTAGGCAGACGCTTTACCCTCTGAGCCACCAGGGAAGCCCTTTTAAATTCAAAGCAGGCTAAATAATACGCAGGCATTTTGTAGTTGTGCTACCTAGGACACGTCCCCTCTAAGGGAGAAGAGTGTGTTGGGAAGAAGCGTGTGATTTTATGGGTCATCTTGGCTGGGGTGTGTTGCTCAGCTGTTTGGTCAGACAGTAGACGTTGCCATGAAAGTATCTTATTGATGTGATGAATATTTACAATCATTTGAAGGCCATAAAATTCGAAGAGTGAAATTTTAAACTTGCCGATCCCACAACTGAGTGAGCCAATTTCTTCAGTCTCTCTGTATTTCTGTCTCTGCCCGTCTCTTTAGGGGAATAAAACTAGTTTTGCAACGTACTAGATATATGGGTTTAAGTAACACAACTTCTTTAAAGCCTCATTCTACATTTTGATGTGAGCCATTTGTGGGATATTTATCACTCTAAATGGATAGTAATTAAGCAAGCATTGGTCTAGAATCTCTGATCATAAAGAAGGGAAAAGATTGCCAAAATTAGGTGTTCCCAAGGGCTAGTTGTGGAGAAGGCAATGGCACCCCACTCCAGTACTCTTGCCTGGAAAATCCCATGGATGGAGGAGCCTTGTAGGCTGCAGTCTATGGGGTCGCTAAGAGTCGGATACGACTGAGCGACTTCACTTTCACTTTTCACTTTCACGCATTGGAGAAGGAAATGGCAACCCACTCCAGTGTTCTTGCCTGGAGAATCCCAGGGAGAGGGGAGCCTGGTGGGCTGCCGTCTCTGGGGTCGCACAGAGTCAGACACGACTGAAGTGACTTAGCAGCAGCAAGGGCTAGTTGAGCAGAAAACCAGGAGCCTTGGGGATAAACTCTTTGCTGGTAGTTTGTGGTATTTCCTTGGGGTCACTAGTGCCTTGCACAGATGGAGTGTTCTGGAATTTTCTAGTTTTATTCTCTTTTTCCAGCAGCAGTGATTCCCCCCACCACACACATATACATACACTATATTCTAGCTTACGCATGCATTCTTATGATGCCCATAATGTTGGGCATTCCATAGGTGGCAGTTCCACCTGAGAACAGTCCTACTGGGTTCCTGAGTCAACTGTACAGAGAATAATAAGGGTCTTGGTGTTGGGAGGATGAGGATGTGAGTGGAGAGCCTTGATTTTACTTGCCCTTGGTCTAGGCTTTGGTCTTCTCTGAAGCCAGGAAGAACAGGAACAGGAGGAAATAGTGGAAAATGGCACCAGAAAACAATTAGATTTGGAAATATGAGCGAGAGAAAGGAAGCAATAAGAAAAGGGAGCAGAGATGATTCTGGATTCTTGGCCCAAGTTGATGTTTTTTATGTTCTTTATAAAAATAAAAGAGAAAAAATAATTTTTTGGACAAAGGCTACTGCTTTCAACTCTCCCATAACAAGAAAGAGAAAAGCAAGACACTTATTCTTGGATTTTGCCAAATCACAGAAAAGCACATAAGAAGGAGAGTCTCATTCCCAGGCGGCAAGACGGAGCACATCAGAATGAATGAAATTTAAGCCTGAATGCAAACATCTGTGGAATTTTTGCTAAGGGGAGGAACAAAGAAGAAAGTGAGGTTAAGACCTACAGCATTTGAAAGCATATTTTCATAAAAATAATAAGTATTTTCCATAGATTTGTAACCCAAATGGCAATCCCACATGTCACAGAATTTTCTGAAATGTCCACGTCCTTGAGGATCCACAATGCTTACTTGTGTTTAACACTCACAAAATGTGAGTCTTGTGGTTGCCTTCCCAGACCTCTTTCATTGCTCTCCTGTGACAGAAACCTTCTTTTCCGTGAGAATCTATTATAAGTGGTTCAGGTAGGGTGGCCCAACACCCATCCACCCATCCACCCATCCACTGTTGTTGTTAAGTCATTAAGACAGGTCCGACTCTTTGCGACCCCATGGACTGTAGTTCGCCAGGCTGTTTTGTCCTGGGATTTTACAGGCAAGAATACTGGAGTGGGTAGCCACTCCCTTCTCCAGGGGAATCTCCCAACCCAGGGATCGAACCCATGTCTCCTACACTGGCAGGAGGTTTCTTTACTACCAAGCCACCTGGGAAGCCCATCCTGCTCTCTGCCAAAGGGGTGCTTGGTGACCCAGACCTGCCTGTTGCAATACTTCAGCCCACACGGTCCAGAGTGAGCTACCCAGAAATGGGCACATAACTCAAGGAGGGCAATCAGAACCTTCTCTGTGTTTGAGTGGATAGACTTTGGGAAAAGAGCAGCGAACAGTCTTCTCTGGGGTCATGAAAGCTAAGGGCCAGAGTTCCTGGAGAGGCTTGGAGTTGTTTTTGCCACTGGATGGTGGCCGCCTGCTGAGAA
Organism: Capra hircus; assembly: GCF_001704415.2. Classification (NCBI taxonomy): domain Eukaryota; kingdom Metazoa; phylum Chordata; class Mammalia; order Artiodactyla; family Bovidae; genus Capra; species Capra hircus. The sequence continues at coordinate 103,985,158 of NC_030812.1, forward strand.
TGAAGAGGATGAAGAAGAAAGGAAGCCAATTCAAGAGCTGGAGAGACTCAGCTCTGATGACAGCCCACCAACAGAGAGCTGAGCTTTCTTAGTCCAAAAGGAAACCCTTGAGTGACTAGCACCACCAAGAAAGAGGCTGCTGAAGTGGTGTGGACCCCCAAAGGGATGCCTTCCCCCTTAACCTCCTAAGGTGGGTCCATGGAAGAGAAGGGATCTCCCTGTTCCCAAGAGTAGAGCCTAGTAGCCAGCATGGCTCACCAAGGAACTCCCTGCTCAGACACACGACCACGTTTCCATCTCTCTTCTATCCAGACTCAGATAGTGTCTACACCACACCGGCTCTCCTCTGCCCCTTTGGATGGGAGTCTTTGGTGAAAAGTCTCTTCAGATAAAATCTTACCTGGTGGAAGCCACACAAAAGGACTTGTCGCCAAACTCCCCAGCATCTTTGAAGTCACTTGGTGATGAACACAGGCAGAATTTCTGAAAAAGCAGCCACAGGTACAAGAGATAGAGGGAGTAACAAGTGTACACTTAAAATAAGAACTTCTTCTGATGGACTGGTGATCTTAAGTGGAGGCTTAAACTCTGTGTGTGTATGTGTGTGTGTGTGTATCTGTGTGTGTGTGTGTGTGTGTGTGTGTGTGTGTGTGTGTGTGTATGCATAGAAAGAAGACAGAGAGGTTGAGAGAGAAAGGCAGGATCAATCAGATTTGGCGCAGCCTCTGGGACCCTTGAAGGTAGAAGGGTGAATCAAAGGGGTGGGGAGTCGAGGAGATTGGAGTCCTCAAGAGACAATGTCCATTTGAGAGGTGGGGTCTGTACTGACTCCAGGGCATGAATGGGGCAACCAGCATCCTGCCCTGACTCTGAAACGAGACTTCGATCTCAGTGAACCCAAGTCCTGTTCTCAGGTGTGTGCATTGCAAATGGCAAAGTGAGAGCCTGGAGACTGTGACTCTTCCCAGAGGACAGGCAGGTCAAGCACAGGTGAGGTCCACCCGCCCCCACCCCATCATCACCTCTTACTGGCCCAGTTGTTCCACAGTGACCGCTTTACGTTCACATTGAGCAACGCATGAAGCTTGAGTGAATTCCAGGTTGAGAACCAGCCACAGCAAATATCTCTTTTCCAAAACCATCTGCCGGGCCCCTGGCCAAACACAGGACCCAAGCCTGTTTCCTTAAATAGGTTGTCAGGGGCTTCGCTGTCCTGCCCTTCACCCAAGATTCTGGTAAAAACAGTTTAAGTCTTCAAATAAGGTATGACTGTAAGATGCAAAGGAGTGACCAGTTTGCCAAAATATTTCCAGGGCAGTGTATTTGAGTGGGGCATGAGCGGGTGGGAAGTTGGTTATCCCTTCTAAAGAGGCAGATCTTGGGACTTCGCTGGTGATCCTGTGGTTAAGAATTGGCTTTCCAATGAAGGGGACACAGATTCGATCCCTGGTCAAGGAACTAAGATTCCACATGTCAACTAAGCCCAACTGTGCCACAACTACTGAGCCTGTGCTCCACAGCTGGAGAAGCCCGTACACTGTAACTAGAGAAGCCCCCCAGTCACCACAATGAAAAGCCTACATGCCCCAACAAAGACCCAGCACAGCCAATACTGGGGGAAAAAAAAAAAAAGGGATGCAGATTTCCCTGAATGCTTTAAAGCAGTAGGTGTCATGCACAAAGAGAGGGATGGGCAGTTATATTCTTTTAATAGCATCTTGGCTAATTTCAAAAGACATACATATTTAATATAGAAAGGTGAAAACACATGTGTTAAGTCATCAGCCCCTGTAACAACCTCAAAATCACAGTGGATTAACAGAGTAAAACTGTATTTCTCATCCACACCAAGTTGAACAAAGACATTCCTAGGTGGATGGCTTTCTTTGGTGACTCCCCTTCAAGCAGTGACTCAGGGATCCAGGATGCTCCCATCTTACTATGATGCTGTTCCCAAGGCTCCCAAGTATTTAGATGGATCTTTTGCGTCATTGACTGCGGGGGGCACTCTGCAGAAAGAGAGAGGCAGTGGAACTTCCCTCAGCAAAGCCGAGGGGTGCCAAGGAGAGGTGAGCCTGCAGTCCGCCAACCCAGCCCCTCGGCAAGCGAGAGAAAATCAGACGCTACAGGGGTTCCGTCTAAGCAGTTCCGCTTTATTGCCGCAAGCTTTTGGTTTATATAGGCAAGCAAGGGGGTTTTGCGAGGGACTTTCTATAGTTGCACCAATCACATTAAAGGTCAAATCATAATATGCCATAGTTGCACCAATCACATTAAAGGTCAAATCGTCATGCGCCTTCATTATAACAGGAGTCTATGGTGATCATGCACTGTCCATGGGCACGGAAATCAAGAGAGCCAATCAAAAACTTTAATATAGACCACGCCCCTATCTCTTCCGCCAGGCACCATCTTAGTTTCCCACCTCAAAGCTAACCCATCTTTTTTAAGGTTTCCCATTTAGGGTCCCACAATTGACCAGTCAATAAGCTGGGTTGGATGGGGCGGGGTTTTCTAAAGCCAGGTGTACAAGTACATCATTTTTCCTACATTCCATTGGCCAGAGTTCATCTCACGGCTAACCTATAAGCAAGGAGGCTGGGAAATATCATTTTCTTGTGTTGCCGTTGCTGTTCAGTCGCTAAGTCATGTCCGACTCTTTGTGACCCCATGGACTCACAGCACCCCAGGCTTCCCTGTCCTTCACTATCTCCCAGAGTTTGCTGAAGCTCATATCCATTGAGTCGGTGATGCTATCTAACCATCTCATCCTCTGTTGTCCCTTTTTCCTTCTGCCCTCAGTCTTTCCCAGCATCAGGGTCTTTTCCAATGAATCAGCTCCTCATATCAGGTGGCCAAAGTATTGGAGCTTAAGGTTCAGCATCAGTCCTTCTGATGAATATTCACGGCTGATTTCCTTTAGAACTGACTGGTTTGATCTCCTTGCAGTCCTAGGGACTCTCAAGAGTTTTCTCCAGCACCACAGTCCAGAAGCAGCAACTCTTTGACACTCAGCCTTCTCTATGGTCCAACATCTTCATGGTCTTCTTTATGATCACATCTGTACATGACTGCTGGAAAAATCATAACTTTGACTATGCAGACTTTTGTTGGCAAAGTGATGACTCTGCTTTTTAATATACTTTTGAATAAAAAGACATAGTGTGACTAACCAGAGCTTGGCCTCTGCCACACACCTAGCAGCACACAGAGGACATCTGATCACCTGCAATCCACAGAAGCCAAGAGAGTTTGCTGATGATGTTATGGCTTGTATTCCGTGTGACTTCAATCTATGCATCGATGCCATTTTGCAAGTATATATAAAATATTTCATGACAGCATACAACATATACTGTTTCATAGCATACATTCTTTTAATCATTGCAACCTAACTATAAACATTTCTCAGTAACTCAGTTTGAAGAGGCTGTGCAGTATTGCTCCTTATGGATTACCATATTTCAGTTCAGTTCAGTTCAGTCGCTGAGTCAGTTCAGTGTCTGACTCTTTGCAACCCCATGGACTGAAGCACTCTAGGCCTCCCTGTCCATCACCAACTCCCAGAGTCCACACAGACTCATGTCCATTGAGTCGGTGATGCCATCCAACCATCTCATCCTCTGTCATCCCCTTCTCCTCCTACCCTCAATCATTCCCAGCATCAGGGTCTTTTCAAATGAGTCAGCTCTTTGCATCAGGTAGCCAAAATATTGGAGTTTCAGCTTCAACATCAGTCCTTCCAGTGAATACCTGGGACTGATCGGTTGGATCTCTTTGCAGTTCAAGAGGACTCTCGAGCATCTTGTCCAACACCACAGTTCAAGAGCATCAATTCTTCAGTGCTCAGCTTTCTTTACAGTCCAACTCTCACATCCATACATGACCACAGGGAAAACCATAGCCTTGACTAGACGGACTTTAGTTGGCAAAGTAATGTCTCTGTTTTTGAATATGCTATCTAGGTTAGTCATAACTTTCCTTCCAAGGAGTAAGTGTCTTTTAATTTCATGGCTGCAGTCACTATCTGCAGTGATTTTAGAGCCCCTCAAACTAAAGTCAGCCACTGGTTCCACTGTTTCCCCATCTATTCACCATGAAGTAATGGGACCAGATGCCTTGATCTTAGTTTTCTGAATGTTGAGATTTAAGCCAACTTTTTTACTTTCCTCTTTCACTTTCATCAAGAAGCACTTTAGTTCTTCTTTACTTTCTGCCATAAGGGTGGTGTCATATGCATATCTGAGGTTAGTGATATTTCTCCTGGCAATTTTGATTCCAGCTTGTGTTTCTTCCAGCCCAGCGTTTTTCATGATGTACTCTGCATATAAGTTAAATAATCAGGGTGACAATATACAGCCTTGACATACTCCTTTTCCTATTTGGAACCAGTCTGTTGTCCCATGTCCAGTTCTAACTCTTGCTTCCTGACCTGCCTACAGGTTTCTCAAGAGGCAGTTCAGGTGATCTGGTATCCCATCTCTTTCAGAATTGCCCACAGTTTATTGTGATCCACACAGTCAAAGGCTTTGGCATAGTCAATAAAGCAGAAATAGATGTTTTCTGGAACTCTCTTGCTTTTTCCATGATCCAGCGGATGTTGGCAATTTGATCTCTGCTTCCTCTGCCTTTTCTAAAACCAGCTTGAACATCTGGAAGTTCACAATTCACATATTGGTGAAGCCTGGCTTGGAGAATTTTGGGCATTACTTTACTAGCATGTGAGATGAGTGCAATTGTGCGGTAGTTTGAGCATTCTTTGGCATTGCCTTTCTTTGGGATTGGAATGAAAACTGCCCTTTTCCAGTCCTGTGGCCGCTGCTGAGTTTTCCAAACTTGCTGGCATATTGAGTGCAGCACTTTCACAGCATCATCTTTCAGGATTTGAAATAGCTCAACTGGAATTCCATCACCTCCACTAGCTTTGTTTGTAGTGATGCTTCCTAAGGCCCACTTGACTTCACCCTCCATGATGTCTGGCTCTAGGTGAGTGATCACACCATTGTAATTATCTGAGTTGTGAAGATCTTTTTTGTACAGTTCTTCCGTGTATTTGTGCCACCTCTTCTTAATATCTTCTGCTTCTGTTGGTCCCTACCATTTCTGTCCTTCATTGAGCCCATCTTTGCTTGAAACGTTCCCTTGGTATCTCTAATTTTCCTGAAGAGATCTCTAGTCTTTCCCGTTCCATTATTTTACCATGTCCCCAATCTGTTGTGAAATTGGTGCCAGTCCAGTCGCTGGGTAGCTTGGCTTTCTTTCATAGGCGGCAATGGTTATTTCCTCAGGATCCATCCTTGCTTGTGCTCGGTTGTGCGTGACTCTTTGTGACCCCATGCACTGTGTGTAACCTGCCAGGCTCTTCTATCCCTAGGATTTCCCAGACTAGAATACTGGAGCGGGTTGCCATTTTCTCTTCCAGGGGATCTTCCAGGGATCGAACTCGTGTTTCCTGGGTCTCCTGAGTTACAGGCAGATTCTTTACCTGCTGAGCCACTGGGTAAGCCCTTTCCTCAGGATACTTTCCTAGAAATGAATTCTGTAAATGAAAAGGAAATTCATTTTGTTAGGGGACGATAAAGTGACTTCAAAATGCATCTCTTCCTAGGATTTCATTTTGGGAAGTTTAACTACTCTGACAACGTTTTTTGCAAATCTTTGCTGAGTTCAAAGCCAACAATTCCAATTTTCTAGAGATGGCCTTGCTAAAGTGTACTCTTCAGCTTCTGTTTGTTGAAGAAATAGACTTAACTTTGACACATCAAGAAGAAAGGGAGGGGCTTTTCTGGTGGTCCAGTGGTTAAGACTCTGCACTCCCAGTGCAAGGGGCATAGGTTCCATCCCTAGTCTACGAACTAATATTCGGGGGGAAAAAAAAAAAAGAGGAAAGGGAATATGCAAGATCATGGGGACAAAGGTTAGCTGAGCCTGTACTCCACACCAGGCATAAGAGGAGATGCTTTACGAAGAATTCCATTTCCTATTATGACAACTTGAGAGGTAAGTATTTGTCTAGGATCGAGAAGAGCCCTAGGATTCATTGAAACCCAGGTGTCTACCCAAGTCTGTTACCCGTTGGGCTGAGACTCAGATGGGACTGGTCTTGGGCAAAACTTTGAGATGGATCAAGGAAATGTACTGTTTTCAGTCCTTTCTCTGTCCTTATCTCTGGGTATCCATAACTCTTCCATTTCTGGCTCCATTTCCCCCAAAGCAGGAAAGGATCCCACGAGAGTGTGACAAAGAGAACTACTCAGAGAACCAGAGAGACTAAGCTGCAGTTCTTTCTTTGATTTTTCACCCGATATGCCGTGCTTGCCTTGGCAAATGTGTTTTCTCATCTATATAAGGAGAAGTTGGGACCAGATAATCTCTAAGTCTCTCTCCCTCTCTCTCTCTCCTTTTTTTTTTTTTTTCCGACCATGCCACTCGGCGTGCAGGATGTTAGTTCCCTGACCAGGGATTGAACCCTGGACCCTTGGCAGAAAAAGAACCAAGTCCTAACCACTGGACCTTCAGGGAACTCACCTTTAAGTCTCTTTCATGTCCCAAAATTCCAGACAAAGAACGCTAGACAGTCTGCATACGTTTGTCACTCAGTCATGTCCTATTCTTTGCAACCCCATGGACTGAAGTCCGCCAGGCTCCTCTGTCCATGGAATTCTCCAGGCAAGAATACTAGAGTGAGTTGCCATTTCCTTTTCTAGAGGATCTTCCTGACCCAGGGATCAAACCTGCGTCTCCTGCATTGCAGGCAGATTCTTTACTGTCTGAGTCACCAAGGGAGCCTACTCAGTTTCCCTGTTCTTAAATAAGGAATTCAGCCCGGATGCATTTTAAATCTGTTCAATTCTGAATCCAGAGCTCATTCTTAGAGTCTAACCAAAGACTTGACACATAGCAGGAGAATAATACATGTCTATGACGATTGATTCTTCAAACTTCTCCATTCTAACACCCCCCAAATGTGCTAAATATATATTTAATTATGTTCAACTGGGCTCCTGATTGCCCTGATGTTTTTCCAAATAGGAGACAGATCTCTGATGCAGAATTTTTGCCATGATGCCCTGTCTGTGTCCATTTCCTGGACAGGCACATAGTCTTGCTATAGCCGAAAAGGTCCCTCAGCTGCAAATAAATGTTTACTGGAAAAAAATATGATCAAATATGTTTCACTGGTAACCCAGGACTCCTTACACTTCCCCATCAGTCCCAGTGGGAGAAGACCACAGGAATAGCGATTTGCGTACATACAACTGTTTTTGAACTCTTGACTTGCCAGACCCTTTCTGGAAATTTTGGCAAGCCATGCTACATGTGAATTCAGAGACCTGAGTCTGCTATTAGGCATTGGGAACAGAGCCAGAGTCATAATGAAATTATAGTCTTGGCACCATGGGTCCCCATCTTTGGGGGTTCAAAGACCTCTTGAGAAAACTAATTGAAGCTTCTATATGGCCCCATTGCAGAAAAGTGCAAACATAGGCATGCAAACCACGGTCATTTTTTAAAATGCTAAACATGGAGCAAGGTCCCACTTCTGCAGAGGGAAGGGTCCTAAAGGACCCCAGTGGAGCCAGACATTAGCTTTTTGCCACATTATGCAGACATCTGGAGGGTTCCTAGAGAGAGGCCAGAACAGCTGGGATTCTGGGGGCATTAGTAGGATTTGGAACCAGTATGGAGGCGTTGGGATATGTTAATACCCAGTACAGATGCCCTGGTGTAAACCACTTAGTAGCAGACTTGCAGAGACACATGAAATTTTACACACACATTCAAGGGGATTTGGGGACCTCATAATAGGGGTTCATGGATATCAAATAAAGAATCCTGGAATGATTTGGGCTTTCTTTCTGGGAAGAAAATAAAGTAAAGCCACTTAGTTATGTGATTTCAGTGTGGTTATTTTACCTCTTAAGCTCTGAGTTTGCATCTGTACAGTCAACAGATAGGACTTACATGTGACCAAAGCTCCTTCCTCTTCAACAAACCTACAGTCAGCAGCCTAGTGGTCTGGATTCAGTGTTCTTTAGCTGCTTGCTTGTTGAAAAAGTTCAAATGCTGCCTCCTCCAATCCTTTTAAGGAGCTAACTTGGGTATAAATACACTGGTATGGGGTCAACCAGGCAGAACAGCTTTCTAAAATGAGTCACAAATTGCCATGAGTTAAAAACTTGTTTTGTAGCCATGGGATTTAAAGGACAGCTGGTCACCAGAGTCTGGAAAATGACCTTTCCTGGGTTTGATCACGTTGTTGAGTCATACTTTTGGCCTCTGTTACTCCAAGGAAAGCAGTTCCCGTTTCTTTACCTTCTCCTCTTCGGTCCTAGTTGTAGACTGAAATGGTTTCACATAAATCTGGTCCTGGAACGCTGCAAAAGTTCTGACCAAAGTGAGTTGAGAGAAGGTACTTTTTCCTTTATCAATAGACAACCTTCCTTCATTCATTTGTGAGTTACCTGCACAAGTATACATACTCCAGATGATCTCACTTTCTTTCTATCTTTTTTTCTCTCTCTCTTCCATTGCTCAAGTGGCTTTTGAAGTCCCACACATACTGGGAGGCCAAGGCCACCATGTTACACAACTTCACTTCCTTCTGTCTGCATGGTGTCCCTGAGGTGTGCAGTGCAACGGCACTCCAAGAAGCTTCCTTGATAGACTCAAAGATTCTTAAGGATTTTCCCTGCCTGTCCAACCTGGAAGCTGCCAAGTTAATAACTTCTTCAGGGGTTGCTCTATATATGAGCGTGTGTTTAGTCACTTCAGTCATATCTGACTCTTTTGAGACCCCATGAACTGTAGCCTGCCAGGCTCCTCTGTCCATGGGATACTGCAGGCAAGAATACTGGAGTGGGTTGTCATTTCCTCCCTCCATGGGATCTTCCCAGGGATTGAACCCATGTCTCTTGTGTCTCCTGCATTGACAGGTGGATTCTTTAACACTGTGCCACCTGGGAAGCCCTAGAATAGGTATTTTAAACCAAAAATATTTGAAACAATCAGAGAAGGCAATGGCAACCCACTCCAGTGTTCTTGCCTGGAGAATACCAGGGACAGAGGAGCCTGGGGGGGCTGCCGTCTATTGGGGTTGCAGAGTCGGACATGACTGAAGTGACTTAGCAGCAGCAGCAGCAGCATTTGAAACAATGGGTTAAAATGCATAGCACTTTGGCACATTATGTCATTAGCATAAGCCAGAAACATATAGGGGGAATTACATTTATGAAAATCAGTAATCATAGAAATGATAAAATATCATCCTGGCTAGAGCGCAACTTCAGATACTGCCATCTACCCGTTAAAGTTCAAGAAAAGTCCATAGTTTTTTGTCTGGGGGTAAATCCACGCAGCTTCTGAGTGGAGCTGAAATGCACATATTTTTCATTGATTCGTCTTAAGCTCTTAAACCTCCTCAGAAGGGTAATCAGAGGTCTGACAGCCTGTCCTCCCTTTCTGGTGCTACATTAAGTCCTTGCAGCACATCAGCAGCTCATTAAGGTAGAAGGTCCAGTCCAGGCCTTGGGTCTGGGAGCTGGGACCCGGGCAGGAAGGTTCTCACAACCCAAGCCCACGATGAGGGATGCCTGTCTCCCCTTGTCTGCTGGGACAGGATCTGGCTCACCAGGACTTCATCAGCCTGGTGGTCGTTTGTTCTTCTTTTTTAATTCCTAAAAATGAGTGGCTGACAGCTGGGACCAGCTTCCTGAATCCCCGTCTTTGTTTCTCCCTTGGAGTGATGATAAATTCACGGGTTTGCCTAAGAAAAATAAACCCTGGACTTCCGGCTGCTGGATTCTGTACTTTGTTCCCTGGATTAGACAAAAAGCTTATTCCTCTTTCAAACACACCGAATTATCCCCAGATCAGAGTCAAAACCCTTGAAAGAAGTGATAAATGATAAATCCCACAGGCCCTTGGCCATTCTTAAAAGGGATTCAGTGGTGAGAAAGCAAATCTGGTCCCAATAGTGGTAACAGAAGTTAAGCACGTTCTAATCCTATTGTGATGGGAAAAAGGCTCAGACCCACGGGGTTTGGAGCCAAGTCTCACTTGACTGGTCATTATGCTTGGGAGGAAAGCTTGGGCATTATGTGCGTGCTCAGTCGCTCAGTCGTGTCCGATTCTTTGAGACCTTTGGATTATAGCCTGCCAGGCTCCTCTGTCAATGGGATTCTCTGGGCAAGAATACTGGAGTGGGTTGTCATTTCCTTCTCCAGGGCATCTTCCCCACCCAGGAATCGAACGCACATCTCCTCTGTCCCCTGCATTGCAGGTGAATTTTTACCCATGAGCCACTGGGGAAGCCCCTGCTTGGTCATGCATGTGTGTGTGCTAAGCCACTTCAGTCATGTCCAAGTCTCTGCGACCCCATGGACTAGAGCCCACCAAGCTCCTCTGTCCATGGAATTCTCTAGGCAAGAATACGGAAATGGGTTACCATGCATTCTTCCAGGCATTTTCCTAATCCAGGGATCAAACCCAGGTTTCCTGCATTGCAGGCAAATTCTTTACCATCTGAGCCACCAGGGAAACCCTTAGGAGTAACTTTTTAAATCAATTTATTTATTTTGATTGGAGGCTAATTACTTTACAGTATTGTAGTGGTTTGGGGAGTAACTTTAAAGGAAAAACATCTCCATCAAATGAGGAGTCTGGCTATTTACTTTCAGAGTTCATTGTTTTGCACTTACCAGCTCAGACTAGAATAGCCTTTAAGACGTTGGTGGTTCAATGATAGAATCCTCGCCTCCCCCAACTCCCAGACCAGAATAGCCCTGCTAAATGGGGCAGGAGGAAATGTATCTTCCTGGAAGCTTCCCTGATCTTGTCTCTGATAGGCTGCATGAATGTAACCACATGCTTTAAAATCACATGACTGCTAAAAACCAGTTTGACATGAAAAAGAATTGCCTAATAGAAAAGGCCAAAAATGGATTAGGAGAGAAGTTTAGAACATCTTCTCAGAATATCAAGGGAAATAAGAGACACTCAGTCCTCTGACATCCCTGGTGGCCCAGACGGTAAAGAATCTGCCTTCAATGCAGGAGACCTGGGTTCTATCTCTGGATCAGGAAGACCCCCTGGGGGAGGAAATGGCTACCCACTCCAGTATTCTTGCCTGGAGAATTCCATGGACAAGGAACCTGGCCAGCTACAGTCCATGGGGTCACCAAGACTGGGACACTACTGAGCGGCTAACACTAAATAACCAATGTTCCTCTGAGGCAGGTTGGAGAAGGAATGAGGGGGCAGATGACCCTGGGGACCCCTTCCAAGTCCCAAATTTCAGAGTTGGCAGAAGTGGACTCTTAGGACACTGTCAGGAACTCCTCTGAAGGTTGGGACCTTTGGCATCATCACCAAGAGGCTTCCAGCCAGTAAACCCTGGCTGCTCTCTTGCTTCCTGCCAATGAAATGGTTCTATTTAGAGAATGGTCTGCAGGGCAGATTTCAGAGGCCTCAGTCTGGAAATTTAATGTCCTACCCTAGGCTGTCTTGATCCTTATAAGCTAGAAGAATTCTCCTGCTCTGGCCAGCGGGGAGATGGACACTGTCCAGATGCAAGGTGGAGCCAGTGCTGGGCACAGACCAGCAGAGAGAAGTGGCCTAATTCATTTCACTTTGGCTGGGGGATGGGACTGGTATTTCAGCTCCAGCTTCCACATGGATGCAGGTTTGATCCCTGGGTCAGGAAGATCCCCTGGAGGAAGGCATGGAAACTCACTCCAGTATTCTTGCCTGGAGAATCCCCATGGACAGAGGAGCCTGGCAGGATACAGTCCACCAGGTTGCAAAGAGTCAGACAGGACTAAGCCACTAAACAACAGTATTGCAATTATAGTTAGGTTTCCATGTCCAAAGCTTCCACATTCATGGATTCAGCCAACTGCAGATAAAAAAATATTTTTAAAAAACTCCAGAAAGTTCCAAAAAGCAAAATTTGAATGTGTCGTGCACTGGCAACTATTCACATAACATTTACACTGTATTAGCATTGCGTTAGTTACTGTAAGAAATCTGGAGATGGTTTAAGGTGCACAAGAGGATGTGCATCTGTTATATACAAATACTAAGCCATTTTACATTCAGACTTGAGCATCCACGAACTTCGGGATCTGTGGGGATCCCTGTCACAGTACCTGCAACTAGCCCCCTGCAGGTACTGAGAGATGAGTGTACTAAATAAATGGAACCCAGGGTTAGACAGTCTTCATTTGTAGGCTAAATTGATAATCCCAGAACCATTTGCACAGACATATACAAAATGCACTACCCACTTATACATGTACACATTCTTAAACACTTTTGATTGACCTGGGCATGATTCCCAGTTCAGTCCTCTGGAAAATGCTCAAAACACATGAGCAACTGGGTATAGGTCCTCCAAATACTGCAAATAAGGACTAGTGAGTGAGCAATGCCAACAGCTCCTACCATCTTCGGGGGCACCCATGTGCTAGGAAGGGAACATGGCAAAAGAGAAATAGTTATCAAGGACAACCATTGGAAGGCTGGTTAAGCATGTGAGAAAGTAGGACTGACAGGCTTGAACCATCAGGGGAAAAAGTAGGTTGCCAGGGGTGTTTGAAGAGCAATCTCTCCAAACATCTCAAGAATTGAAAAGCAAAATTTCCTAAAACCAATCTATTAGAGAGTGGAAACTCTGAAAACAGCTCAAATTCAAGCAGAACAGAGAATAAAAATAGCAGAGGTGGTCTTGTATTGGGTTCATCCATAACAGACACGGGGAATTCTGGAGCCCAAATCCAGTGACAGGAGGCTCACAGTGGAGCAAGTATCAGAAAAAGGTGTGAGAACATAGGTTTACCTTAGAAACAAAGATTCAAAGCATTTCCAATCCAGACTCTACTCAACTGGATGGAGGATTCACAACAAAATTAGAGTTAGAAGGCAGATACTGTAGGGATATCGAACACTTGACAGCTCCAGGAGACAGAGGAAAAGCTCCTAAATAAAGATGATTAGGTCTGTATACTCAAGGCTCAGAGAAGGCAATGGCACCCACTCCGGTACTCTTGCCTGGAAAATCCCATGGACGGAGGAGCCTGGTAGGCTGCAGTCCATGGGGTAGCGAAGAGTCAGGCATGACTGAGCAACTTCACTTTCACTTTTCACTTTCCTACATTGGAGAAGGAAATGGCAGCCCACTCCAGTACTCTTGCCTGGAAAATCCCATGGGCAGAAGGGCCTGGTGGGCTGCAGTCCATGGGGTCACGAAGAGTCGGGCACGACTGAGCAACCTCACTCTCACTTTTCATTTTCCTACACTGGAGAGGGAAATGGCAACCCACTCCAATGTTCTTGCCTGGAGAATCCCAGGGATGGGGGAGCCTGGTGGGCTTCTGTCTATGGGGTCGCACAGAGTCAGACACAACTGAAGCAAGTTAGCAGCAGCATAGTCAAGGCTATGGTCTTCCCAGTGGTCACACACGGTTGCAAAAGCTCGACCATAAAGAAGGCAGGAAGCCAAAGAATTGATGCCTTTGAACTGTAGTGCTGGAGACTACTCCTGAAAGTCCCTTGGACAGCAAGGAGATCCAACCAGTCAATCTTAAGGGAGATCAACCCTGAGTATTCACGGAATGACTGATGCTGAAGCTGAACTTTTGGTATTTTGGTCCTTTGATGCAAACAGGTAATTTATTGGAAAATATCTGATGCTGGGAAAGATCGAAGGCAGAAGGAGAAAAGGGCATCAGAGGATGAGATAGATGGATGGCATCACCAATGCAATGAACATAAACTTGGGCAAAGCTTGGGAGATGGTGAGGGACAGGGATGCCTGGCGTGCTACCGTCAATGGGGTCACAAAGAGTTGGACAGACGGGGCAACTCAACAGCAACAACAAAAGACAATTAAGAAGTTGTTTGTTTTTTTTAATAAGGGCAGGGTTCTAGAACTAACACCCAAAAAAAGATGTCCTTTTCATTATAGGGGACTGGAATGCAAAAGTAGGAAGTCAAGAAACACCTGGGGTAATAGGCAAATCTGGCCTTGGAGTACAGAATGAAGCAGGGCAAAGGCTAACAGAGTTCTGCCAAGAGAACGCACTGGTCATAGCAAACACCCTCTTCCAACAACACAAGAGAAGACTCTACACATGGACATCACCACATGGTAAATACCGAAATCAGACTGATTATATTCTTTGCAGCCAAAGATGGAGAAGCTCTATACAGTCAGCAAAAACAAGACCGGGAGCTAACTGTGGCTCAGATCATGAACTCCTTATTGCCAAATTCAGACTTAAATTAAAGAAAGTGGAGAAAACCACCAGACCATTCAGGTATGACCTAAATCAAATCCCTTATGATTGTACAGTGGAAGTGAGAAATAGATTTAAGGGACTAGATCTGATAGACAGAGTGCCTGATGAACTATGGATGGAGGTTCATGACATTGTACAGGAGACAGGGATCAAGACCATCCTTAAGAAAAAGAAATGCAAAAAAGAAAAATGGCTGACTGAGGAGGCCTTACAAATAGCTGTGAAAACAAGGGAAGCGAAAAGCCAAGGGGAAAAGGAAAGATATCCCCATTTGAATGCAGAGTTCCAAAGAACAGCAAGGAGAGATAAGAAAGCCTTCCTCAGCGATCAGTGCAAAGAAATAGAGGAAAACAACAGAAGGGAAAGACTAGAGATCTCTTCAAGAAAATTAGAGATACCAAGGGAACATTTCATGCAAAGATGGGCTCAATAAAGGACAGAAATGGTAGAGACATAACAGAAGCAGACGATATTAAGAAGAGGTGACAAGAATACACAGAAGAACTGTACAAAAAAGATCTTCATGACCAAGATAATCACGATGGTGTGATCATTCACCTAGAGCCAGACATCATGGAGGGTGAAGTCAAGTGGGCCTTAGGAAGCATCACTATGAACAAAACTAGTGGAGGTAATGGAATTCCAGTTGAGCTATTTCAAATCCTGAAAGAGGATGCTGTGAAAGTGCTGCACTCAATATGCCAGCAAGTTTGGAAAACTCAGCAGTGGCCACAGGACTGGAAAAGGTCAGTTTTCATTCCAATCCCAAAGAAAGGCAATGCCAAAGAATGCTCAAACTACTGCACAATTGAACTCTTCTCACATGCTAGTAAGGTAATGCTCAAAATTCTCCAGGCCAGGCTTCAGCAATATGTGAACTGTGAACTTCCTGATGTTCAAGCTGATTTTAGAAAAGGCAGAGGAACCAGAGATCAAATTGCCAACATCCGCTGATCATGGAAAAAGCAAGAGAGTTCCAGAAAAACATCTATTTCTGCTTTATTGACTATGCCAAAGCCTTTGACTGTGTGGATCACAACAAACTGTGGAAAATTCTGAAAGAGATGGGAATACCAAACTACCTGACCTCCCTTTTGAGAAACCTGTATGCAGGTCAGGAAGCAACAGTTAGAACTGGACGTGGAACAACAGACTGGTTCCAAATAGGAAAAGGAGTACATCAAGGCTGTATATTGACACCAAGCTTATTTAACTTATAAGCAGAGTACATCATGAGAAATGCTGGGCTGAAGGAAGCACAAGCTGGAATCAAGATTGCTGGGAGAAATATCAATCACCTCAGATATGCAGATGACACCACCCTTATGGCAGAAAGTGAAGAAGAACTAAAGAGCCCCTTGATGAAAGTGAAAGAGGAGAGTGAAAAAGTTGGTTTAAAGCTCAACATTCAGAAAACTAGGATCATGGCATCCAGTCCCATCACTTCATGGCAAATAGATGGGGAAACAGTGGAAACAGTGACTAACTTTATTTTTATGGGCTCCAAAATCACTGCAGATGGTGATTGTGGCCATGAAATTAAAAGACACTTACTCCTTGGAAGGAAAGTTATGACCAACCATATTAAAAAGCAGAGACATTACTTTGCCAACAAAGGTCCATTTAGTCAAGGCTATGGCTTTTCCAGTGGTCATGTATGGATGTGAAAGTCGGACTATAAAGAAAGCTGAGCCCCGAAGAATTGATGCTTTTGAACTGTGATGTTGGAGAAGACTCTTGAGAGTCCTTTAGACTGCAAGAAGATCCAACCAGTCCATCCTAAAAGCGATCAGTCCTGGGTGTTCATTGGAAGGACTGATGCTGAGGCTGAAATTTCAATACTTTGACCATCTGATGCAAAGAGCTGACTCATTTTAAAAGACCCTGATGCTGGGAAAGATTGAGGGCAGGAGGAGAAGGGGACGACAGAGGATGAGATGGCTGGATGGCATCACTGACTCGATGGACGTGAGTCTGAGTGAACTCTGGGAGTTGGTGATGGACAG
The DNA here is from genome assembly GCF_001704415.2 of Capra hircus. Lineage (NCBI taxonomy): Eukaryota > Metazoa > Chordata > Mammalia > Artiodactyla > Bovidae > Capra > Capra hircus. The sequence continues at coordinate 104,001,464 of NC_030812.1, forward strand.
GGAGGCCTGGCGTGCTGTGATTCATGGGGTCGCAAAGAGTTGGACACGACTAAGTGACTGAACTAAACTGAACTGAGGGCTTCCTTGGTGGCTCAATGGTTAAGAATCTGCCCGCCAATGCAGGAGACACAGGTTCGATCCCGAGTCCAGGAAGATCCCACATGCCGCAGAGGAACTAAGCCCAAGTGCTACAAGTACCGAGCCTGTGGGTTAGAGCCAGTGCTCTGCAACAAGAGAAGCCACTGCGGTGAGAAGCCTGAGCACCACAACTGGAGAGCAGCCCCCGCTTGCCACAACCAGAGAAAGCCTGCAAACAGCAGCGAAGACCCAGCATGACCAGAAATAAAATTAATGAAAAAAATTTACTTATTAAAAATGTTGCACCAGCTGAGTTGCAGAATGCAGTTTATATATTCTGATAAAATAGAGTTGCATATGCATGTGCTCAGACGTGTCCTACTCTTTGTGACCCCATGGACGATAGCCCACTAGGCTCCTCAGTCCATGGGATTCTCCAGGCAAGCATACTGGAGGAGGTTGCCGTGCCTTCTTCCAGGAGATCTTCCCGACCCAGGAATCAAACCCACATCTCCTGTGTCTCCTGCATTGCAGGCAGATTCTTTACCTGCTAAGCCATCAGGGAAGCCGATAGGGTTACATTAAAAATAACAAACAAGAAAGAGATATCACAATGGAATGTCTCAGTTTTCCTCTATAGAATCAGTCACTTCTGTTTGTTGAACCACCCAGATCCTTCCAGTATCACCTGTGTCTCTATCCCTCATCTGCTTCTTCTGCTGAAAATGCAGCTGATTCCCTGCAAACACAACAAAGAGCCCTGACCTCATGCCCCCTGTTCTGTCTTCTCTGCTCCCACCTTAGAGTTTCCCATTGAAACAGAAAGAATCTGACAGGTAACCACCCAGAGTCAACCTGAAAGCTCAAGGGAGCCGATACACATTGGGTGAACCTTTGACCAACGGGACCTAGGAGCTGGTGAACGCCTTTCCCTCCTTCCTTCTTCTGGATGAACTGTTCTGGGTACCTAGTCATGGCCAGCATGATACCACAGCCTCATATTTTCTCTGACCCCCATCAGTGTCTTACAACCCTTTCTGTCATTCATGCCTCCCAACTAGATTAGCTTGATTTCTTTTTGATTCAGGCCCTTCTCTCTAGGAAATCAGGGTTAAGATGTTGTCTAAGGGGCTTCTGGGCTTAGAAGGTGGTGTTAGTGGTAAAGAACCCACCTACCAATGCGGGAGACCTGAGAGATGTGGGTTCAGTCCCTGAGTCTGGAAGATCCACTGGAGGAGGCCATGGAAATTCACTCCAGTATTCTTGCCTGGAGAATCCCATGGACAGAGGAGACTGTCAGGCTATAATTCATGGGGTGGTAAGAGTCAGACATGGCTCGTGACTTAACACACATGCAAGAGCTGCTAGGCTGTAAAGCCCAAAGCCCACTGTATGCTTGAACTCAGTGTCAGGCAGCCTATCAAAACGCCCTCGTCAGAATAAAAGGGCTAAAAGAGGTATAAGGAGACATCAAGGTCAATGCTTGTCCTCTACTGGCTCAAGCTAGAAAAATAGGATCCATGCTCTTGAAATGCTTGGAGAAGGAAATGGCAACCCACTCCAGTACTCTTGCCTGGAAAATCCTCTGGACAGAGGAGCCTGGTGGGCTACAGTCCATGGCGTCTCAAAGAGTAGGACACGACTGAATGACTTCACTTTCATTTTCTTAAAATGCTAAGTAAGATTAAGAGAGATTAAGGGCTATTCCCTCCAAGCTTCATCTCGCTCATACCCTTGTCTCCAGGACCACAGTTCCACCACTCACATGGAAATCCAGTCGTCTTTAGCTCCCTCTAAGGATGTGAATAGAGAAGGCAATGGCACCCCACTCCAGTACTCTTGCCTGGAAAATCCCAGGGACGGAGGAGCCTGGTAGGCTGCAGTCCATGGGGTCGCGAAGAGTCAGACATGACTGAGAGACTTCCCTTTCACTTTTCACTTTCATGCATTGGAGAAGGAAATGGCAACCCACTCCAGTATGCTTGCCTAGAGAATCCCAGGGATGGGGGAGCCTGGTGGGCTGCCGTCTATGGGGTCGCACAGAGTTGGACACGACTGAAGCGACTTAGCAGCAGCAGCAGCAAGGATGTGAATTCTGCAGGCTGGATAGTGAAGTCAGTGAGACTGACAAGGAGCATTTTCTCTCCTGCCCAGTGGAGCCTCATCTGACTGCCCTTGGAGCCCAGGAACCTCCTGTCTTTTCTACCTTCTACTCCTGGGAACGCATCCTAAACTGATGTCCCCTCTGGAATAAGTCTATAGTTCTTATATCCGTCAGAGCTACCACTGCTTTTATTTTTAACCTGTTAACCATCTTGCTGGGCAATACTGCTACATACATTCACCCCATATTGTGCAATCAGTTTTCAGAACTCTTTCCAGCTTGCAAAATGGAAAGTCTGTACCCATTAAACAACAACGCTCTTTCCCCCAGTCCCCAGCTCTTGGCAATCACCATTCTACTTTCTCTCTCTGTGAATTTGAATATTCTATGAGGCTCATATGAGTGGCACCATGCAGTATTCTTCTTTTTGAGGCTGGCTTATTTCATTAGCATAGTGTTCTCGGGGTTTATCCTTGCTGCAGCCTAGGTAAGAATTTCCTTCCTTTTTAAGGTTGAATATTTTACCAGCAAAAATAGGTGTATTCAAGAGTAGCAGAGAATTGCAATACAGGGTCAGCAAGCCATGGCAAAAACCACAGGCAAGTCTAACAAACAAAAGAGAGGAACATTATTTTATAGAGAAAAGGAAGGCATTATGAGGTATTGTCTGAAATGAAAGTCTGTTGGAGAAAAGTCAGAGTTCAAGCTGGTGGCAGTTTCTCCTTCACTGAGTTGCTGGGAAGTCTATTTCTTACAGGAGCTACAACAACCATCTTTTTCTATAATCGATTATTCTTTCCAATGGATGGTTCTTCTGTCAGGGGGATCTTCTGTAATTGACATCAGTAGCTGAGCCTAGTCTCCTGGCCTCCCAACTCTGGGACCCCATGCTGGAGTCATAGGGCAAAATTTCCAGAATGACCTATACTCCATGGCAAGTATTGCGTGAGCCATCCTGTTTGTCATGAGCCATCCTGCCCCTAAGCGGACAGCTCCCATCTCTATATTGGGCAAGCTGGGCACCAAAAGACCAATGACTTAACGGCACCCCTTCCCATCGGAATTTTCTTTGTCCTGAGACTATAAAGTTTGGCCACAAGCCCACTATAGGAGTCGAATCTCCCCAGTCTGTCGGGCTTCTCTGATAGCTCGGTTGGTAAAGAATCTGCCTACAATGCAAGAGACCCAGGTTTGATTCCTGGTTTGGGAAGATCCGTTGAAGAAGGGATAGGCTACCCACTCCAGTATCCTTGGGCTTCCTTTGTGGCTCAGCTGGTAAAGAATCCATCTGCAATGCAGGAGACCTGGGTTCCATCCCTGGGTTGGGACGATCCCCTGGAGAAGGGAATGGTTACCCACCCCAGTATTCTGGCCTGGAGACTCCCATGGACTGTATAAGAAGTTAGGGAGTCAGCCCTCTGTCTTCGAGGCACCCCTACTACCTCCGCCCTTTGTTCTCAATAAATCCTCTCGCTTCTAAAACACTCTGTGTCTGGAAATTCTTTTCCAACTCGCGCTTGGACTGCCTCCACATGGACTCCACTTCAGTGAGTTTCCTTTATTGATTTTCACAAGCCTGGTTGCTCCTGGGCCAATGAATTCACCTCCTGGGCAGGTGAATGAGAAGGGTGGGACCGGAACTGGGTCTTCCAGCCTTGGTCCTACGCTCCTGCCAATACACCTCACAAGGACGTCCCCACTCTTACATCTGAAGAGACGGGTGAGCATGGCTAAAGGCAGCGTTCTCTCTGGGGCAGTTTGAATGCCTTCCTTCTAGAAGACAGAAGGACGGATCACTGAGGAACCACTGAGATCAGCCCAGACTACAAGGTAAGAGAGGAGTAAAGACCCAGCTCCAGCATAACGGGCATCTCTCCAGCCAGAGAAGAAAATCCTGTAAAACCCAAGGCCGCAAATTCCTACCCAGAGCTAACAAATGAACTGATATCCCTTCTGTTCTGACTCAGAGGTATTTGAGCAATGCAGGGTAGTGAATTTTCCACGTTGAAGTCCAATATCAGAAGGAATTCCAGTTCCCCAAATCCCTTCTCTCTTTTCAGCCAGCTGTCTCCTTTCTTCAGAGTGCTCTCTATGCGGAGGCCTCTCTGGACCAGTCGGCTTCTATCATGGAAACGATTCTGTTTCCCATTAGAAGGGAAAAGAAAATTCACCAGCGGAACCACGGCAAATTACAGTGACGGCATGGAGACCCTGGAGAGACACCGTATTGATTAAAATGTTCAAGTTATTGGGGAAAGGGGGAAGGGGTGGGGAGAAAGAGCGGGAGGAGGTGAGGGAGGAAGGGCTGGAGGAAGAAGCATCCAGCTCCCAGCAGTCTGTCCCCATCGGTGTCTTCCAAACTGATATGCGGCAGTCAGAGCAGAGAGGGCCAGGCAGGCAGCATGGCGCTTCCTTGCCCCTTCTCTTGGATGGAGCACTCCAGCACCTCCCCCTGGTGGGGACCAGATGCAGCCAGGAGTTCTGCAGAGCAGACCCTACGGGTGGAGCAGACATCAGACAGCTGGGCGCTGCCTGGACCCTGTGGTTGCTGGAGGGGAGGCAGCTGGGGCTGTCTCCCAGAAGCCCTGAATCCTTCTGAATGACTTGGGGAAAGGCAGTCCATCGCAAGGATCAGCTTACATGGTTCTCTCTGAATGAACAGCCAGGGCTTCCCCCCAGGTGGTGCTAGTGGTAAAAAACCCACCTGCCAATGCAGGAGACTTAAGAGATGAGGGTTCAATCCCTGAGTCAAAAAGATCCCCTGGAGAAGGAAATGGCAGCCCCCTCCAGTATTCTTGCCTGGAGAATCCCATGGACGGAGGAGTCCATTGGGCTGCAGTCCATGGGGTTGCAAAGAGTTGGACACGACTGAGCACGCAAGCATACACATTCATTAGAAATGGAAGGATTCCTACTGGAAACTAAGGAATTCAGTGATTTAAACAACAACAACAACAACAACAACACTCTCGGCTCCAATGGGGCCCAAATTATTCCCTGCACTCATCAGAGAAGCAAGAAAGACTCAGAAAGAGCCAGCAACCTCAAGCAAGGCACAAATGGACCAGTCCAAACAGCAGACAGCACCCACTATGGACCTGCATCCAACCCTCTTTTCAGTGCAGCAGGGGACTTTGAGGAACTTTGCCAAGATGGCTGGGGCTCCTCCCAACCCGGGGTCTCTGCTGCTCTGCGCGATCTCACCCTAGCAGTGGAATGAGATCCAGAGACAACCATTCCAGCTCTGAGTCCCTCTGGTCTGAGACCAGAGGTTCAGGTATCAGGGTCCCACATGGGCTGCGAGGAGCTAGTTTCTCTCCTGCGTCACGTTCGGGCCCGAGAGCAAGGCGGCCTCGTGGGCAGCTCCTCTCCTTCACCGGCCAAGGGTGCGGACTGAGTGCATCCATGTCCAAGACAGAGGCAGCTGGCCCCCTCTGCTCATCTCATCACAGGCTCTGACAGAGCCTCCTGGGCAGGGCTCCTGGCACCGCCCCACTGAGGAGCTTCTCTACGTCACTGCCCATCCTCATCAAAGGCAGATTTATGAAGTGTGGGCTGAAAGGTTGGGGGACACATGGTCCCCAGGCCTCTGGGAGCTCTGTTCTGACCGTGGGCCACTTCCCAAGACACACTGGCCAAGCAGGTCAGTGTCGAGCTCTCACCTCTCACTCAAGGCTGAGGGGCGGGCTGTTTAACCAGCCGCTCAGCAGCCTCACATCACTGGTGGAACCGACCCCTGCATGACGCGTAGGCGATATTTGTATGTCATCTCCGTCGGGAGACCACCAGTTCCACTCTGAGTGTGGGGAGGAAAAGAGCCTTGAATCCACAGACATGACATCCTCTTTATTCCAACAGACACTGGTCTAAGCGGTTATTCTACGCAAGCTCTTACTCTATGTGCTTTGCATACCCCTTTGCTCCCTACGGTCATCCCCTGAGTGGGTAGGACGGACCCCACTTTATGGACAAAGTGTTAGTCACTCAGTCATGTCTGACTCTTTGCGACCCCATGGACCCTAGCCCAACAGGCTTCTCTGTCCATGGAGTTTTCCAGGCAAGACTACTGGAGTGGGTTGCCATTTCCTTCTCCAAGGGAACTTCCAGACTCAGGGATCAAACCCAGGTCTCCCACATTGCAGGCAGATTCTTTACCATCTGAGCCACCAGGGAAGCCCCACAGACAAGAAAGCTGTGCCTTAAAGCGAGTAAGCTGCTGCCCGGATTTGGACCGGGTCTGAGGCCTCCCTCTGGTCCACTGAACCCCAGCTTTGCTGGGGTAACAAGTCACCCTGTGGTGCACAAAACCAGGGCAGACCACAGAAAGACTTATCAGTAAGTGCTGGAATTAACCGCATAGCCCGTGTGTGGGGTTGGGAGGAAGGAGAGAGCGGTGTAGGATGGAGCTTTCATGAAGGTCCCCTGGGGAGGGTTGGGGTGCGGGTTGTGCCTCCAAGACAGTAAGATTTATCCAGATGAAGCAGGGGGCGGGTATGAACAGGAAGAACAGGAGCGTGAGGGGCGGGACATAGGAGCACCGGAAGAGAAGGTGGGAGACTTCTCTTCATTTCCACTCTTTCTACTCAGTGTCCGCATGGCTTGACTTCCAGATGCTTCTGAGTCCCTGGGAGATGCTACCCTCTGAGGGGGTCATGGGCAAAAGCCTGCCTGCTGACCCCAGTGGGAGACAGGAAGGTAAAGACAATGGAACCTGAGGATGCTCTGTACTTACCTGCCAGGTCGTTTGGCTGTGGTTTTCAACCATCTTTTCAGTCGCTGGATTTGGGGGCTGTAGATATGAAGGGACTAAGCGGCACCTCCAGAGACTGCTCTTGTCTCCCGGTGACTTTGCAGCCCTGGTTTGCTCTCAGACACACACAGCGGAATTCTCGTGTGTTCTGACGGGGGCTCACCCTCTCGCTGTGCCTCCCATCTATGCTGTGTCTCAGGTCACCTGGGCACCACCTGGCCAGGATGCATCCTCAAGGAGCACAATGCTAGCTGCATAGGCTGTTCAAAATTTGGGCCGCACAGCTGAGTAAAGGCGGGGGTACACCTGGGCTCTATGGTTGAGGATGGGAGCCACGCCTCCAGTGCGTCTGAGAAACCAGAGTCCCACCGGTGAGGACCAGAGTGAACGGGAGAGTCGATTCGGGTTGTTCAATCGCTCAGTCGTGTTTGACTCTGTGCTGTGGAATCTGGAATCACACAACACACCTCGGGGGACACTCAAGACAGTGGAGTACACTTTATTATGCCAGTGGGTCCAATGGGAATCAGTTCTCAACAAGGATCCTGATGTTTCTGAGAGGCCCAATTTTATACCACCCCCTACACACACATAGGCTTCCCTGGTGGCTCAGAGGGTTAAGCGTCTGCCTGCAATGCGGGAGACCCAGCTTCTATCCCTGGGTCGGGAAGATTCCCTGGAGAAGGAAATGGCAACCCACTCCAGTATTACTGCCTGGAAAACCCCATGGACGGAGGAGCCTGGTAGGCTACAGTGCCTGGGGTCACAAAAAATCGGACATGACTGAGCGACTTCGCTCACCACTGTATGACTGGTTACATGTTAACAACCTCTTTGTTGTATATGATTGAGTTTTACAACAAGTAGGTGCTAGGAGAACAAGCAATTTAGGCTAAAGGAGGGGAACAATGATGTTACATCAAGGGGGGATGGCTCCATGGTTAACCTAACAGGGGCAGCCTGACCTCAACTACAATCTCCGTTTGTCATCTGCAGGGAGGGAAGTCTCCAAGAGACCTGCTTTCTACTAGCAACAGTTTCGTCACTCTTGGGCAGGGTTCAGGCCCATTTCACATCCTGTCTTTAAGAAGGATGGCAGGCTTCAAGATGGAGTCTCTCCCTCTTTCCTCACACAGGCCCCAACATGCCCGCCTCTTAATGTTCATCTTATCTTTAACGATGGGCATCAGTCATGGGCAGGTATTGTACAAGGGGACTATGCGGCTGCAGCAGGACTGTCAGTCTAGAGGTTACACATCGAGTTATACACTGGAGAATACAAGGCCCCCAAATTTATAATGTAATGATTAACAAAATAATTACAAAAATATTTTCCACCAATCACCTTTGATCCAAGAAAATACTGACATCTAAAAGGGAGGAGACATAGTTTTTGCCTGGCTTTTCATGTCATCTAGAGTGGCTGATATATTGCCAGATAAATCAGGGATATAAACACAACACTCAGTTTTAATTATAGCACAGGTCCCTCCTTGGGTGGCTGTAGGGATCTCTAAAGCCATCCGATTTTGAATCACTGCCTTTCTCCTTTGTGTCTGATCTTCATTTAAAGCTTGGAATGCCTCTGTGTTGTCCAGGAGGGCCTGTTTCATGAAGTTACTTAGAGCTTGTATTTTCATCATCACAGGCCTTGCCCACTGTGCATGTAAATAAGGCAAATTTACTGGGGCTTGTTGCAAGGATGGCTTAATATTTCCATGAGCAAAGGCAAATCCGAAAGTGCAGCAGCTGACTCAACTGACTGGAAGCCAAGGCCATAAACGCGATCCACACAGCCATTGGGGGCCATTAGGGGCCACCCGTTGGATCCCAGGGTTGTACTTTCCGTCTGAGCCAGGCCAGCGAGCTGGTAAATCTGGGCAATAAGTGACCTCTACTATTTGTTCACATTGCTCAGAGGATAAGCATCTCACGTATTTTAATTCTTTTGGATCTACGGGACAGTCACCAAATCCAATTTCTTATTCCTTTTGTACAACAGATAGGGGTAGGGACAATAGGTTGGCCTTTTTCTGGAGTCATCCAAAAATATTCATCCCATGTCTGCTAAAATTGTTCAGATTACCTGATGGATTGGCCCTTCTTACCAGCCATTGAGTTCTCATTCTTTTTATTTTTTTAAAGTAAAAGGTACAGGCTTTGGTCACTTTTGTAAGGCTTATGTTTACCTCAACTCTTACCCCCTGGCTTTGATCAATTTGGTTAAAGTCCAGGTTACACCAAGTAAGAAGTGACAGGTTGTGAGTCACCAAGGAAGCAAACGCCTCTCATTGCTGTCTCAAAAACGAGCAGAAGGAGCTGAAGTCCCCTCTGCATAGGGGAGACACCCACCAAGGAAGTCCATCCCTCACTGACAAAGTCGCGCCCCGCCCCCCACCCAAGCCTAACAGTTAGAAATATTATGAAAGTTTGTATACGAGTGGGCCCAGGACAGGAACACATTATCCTGAGTTTGCAGTCCCGGTAGGGTCATCGTACCAATCAGGAATAGCAGAATTACTCACAGTGGCTCCATTCTGAATCCCTGGTTGCCCTTGGAAGATGAGTTGGGTCTTCAGAGTTTCCCCTGGGTTAGGATGGGTGGTCCAAAGTCCTCTTTCCTCCGCTGTTGTCTTGAGCTGGATGTGGTGAATCTAGGGAGTAATACCTGCAACTTGCAACTTTAACTGCAGTGTGAGTGGCTAGTACAATAGTGTATGGCCCTTTCCAGGGGTGAGGTGGGTGGGGGGTGCATGGACAGCAGCTGTTGCTTCCAGTCCTTTACCCATACTAAATGTCCTGGCGAGTATGGGTGCACAGTAAGTATCGAAAAAAAATGCAATTTTTTTGAACATAAGGGGTGATGTCATGGATCGCCTTTCCCAACTGTTCCAGTTGCCACCAATACCTCCATCCCTCCTCTTTGTAATAAATTTCCTTCTACTTCCTGAATAAGTGGGGGAAGCCTCCCAAACATTATTTCATAGGGGGAATAACCTTGCAGTGGTCATTCTGATCCTCGTTAACACTAATGGCAGCACATCCATCCAGGGGGTTCATCCAGCGGGTCACCAGTTTCCTGCACCCATTTTGCCAAAGTCACCTTGATGGTCTGGTTCATTCTCTCAACCAGTCTTGAGCTTTGTGGCCTGTACGCTGCAAGGACTTTCCATTTAATATTTACTGCTTTGCAGACTAGTTGGAGTAATTCAGCCACAGATGCGGTCCCATTATCTGATTCTATACTCAGAGGGAACCCAAACTTAGGAATAATGTCTCTCAGGAAGAATCAGGCCACTTCTTTCGCTTTTTCAGTCTTGGTGGGGTAAGCTTCTACCCATCCCGTAAAAGTACATCCCATCACCAGCAAATATTTGTATCATCGGCATGGCTTTACCTGAGTGAAGTCTACTTCTAGAAGTTTAAATGGAGCAGTCCCCTTTAATTGTATTCCGGGAGGCGCGGTCTCCTTGGGAGACGGGTTATTCTTGGCACAGGTTACGCATCCGGGCTTGCATCTGCACACAAGGCTATTAGGCACAGCATGAAAAATAGCGAGCTGAAACCTCGCTCAGTTCGTGCCCAGGTGGTGTTTTTTTCGCCTTGTCATAGACTGGGCCCGCTTGGGTGGTTAATAGGCTAGACACCACAGGCGTCACCATACGTTTGGTTGCTATATTGTCCTGCGCGGCTGCTTGCTTTGGCCACTGGGTTGGCCAGACAGTTCCCTTCAGCCTGAGGTGTGTCCAACCACTGGTGGCCCCTACAGTGCATTCCGGCCACTGCAGCGGGTTCCCACACTGCTTCCAACAGCAGCAGAACTTTCTCTTTATTTATTTATTTTTTAATCTCTTTGTCAGTTGCAGTTAAGAGCCCCCTTTCCTTATATACGGAGAATGGCTGGCCATAAAGAGCAGTGGGACCAGGATGAATGTGCCCATCTCACCCCACCTGCGGTGCCACTTGGACTTCCCTAAGAGGCATCTGCAAAACCTCTCTCTCAGGGTTTTTTGTAGACCTCAGCTGCCTCTGAACACTCGGCTCTCCCTTTTTCCTTCCTGAACTGCGGAGGGAAGGATATAACACTGGCACAGTCCCTTCCATCGACTCAAGGAGCCTCCTCTACCAGGGGAGGTGGGGAGGAGACTCTCCCTCTTTCCTTACCTCCTCCTCCTGCTCTGGGGGTTGCTGCTGTGTTCTCCAGTGGAGGAGAGGAGATGGGAGCTCCTCTTCCTCTGGATCATGGTATATATATTTATATTTTTTTCTTTTCTTTTTTAGTTTTTCTTGCCTGGGTTCTGCCTGAGCCAGCAAAATCTTGCTCTCTTCTTTTTTAAGGTAACAAACCCAGGCCCCAAGGGGATGGGTTTTGCGCAATTAGTAGCCCTGAGTCAATGTATGGAAACTGATCTGGGTGGCCTGGCTGCCCGGTTACCACAGAGTACACAGCCCAAACTCGGTTCAGTTTTAGGATTCCGTCTGAGGGCCATCCTACCCTCAAAGGATGGCCAGTCTATCTCACAAAAGATTTTCCAGCTTGTTTGGGGTTAACTTTACGCCAGAGTCGCCTCCAAAGCACTTCCTGAACTTTTTAATCACGCATCCAAGAACAGTCGGCCTGGACTCTCGTCCACCCATCCCTCTTTCACTTTCCTTTCGAATACCCCTCGTGCTCTCTTGCCCTCAGCAGCCTGCCAGAGCCAGTCGATTAAGGGTTCCATGTACTCTTCTCTGCACATGTCAGGTCCTTGCAAAATCCAAGACCGTCTCATCACTGGTTGGTACAGGCAAATGTGCGTCCAAAGCCACAGTTCCCAATCTGACCCCAAGCAATGCTCGGGAGATCCCTGAGTCCCCAAAGAGAACTGGAGGGTGTCACGGCAAAGGGGACAGTCCCTTGGAGACCAAAAGATACGCTGACAAACAATCAGTACAGGCCTAGTTAGCAGAGTACCACTTATTTCAGTAAACAATTCCCCACCAAGCCTATGAGGACTTAGCCGCGTAGACTCATCCAGCCCCAAGGGGTTGATCAGGCCCCTTCTTCCACTATTACAGCGGGACCTACCTGCGGGCTTCCCGTCTGTCGTCCACAGTCTTGTGAAGTCCTCCTGGAAGGATGAGTTTCTAAAACCACAGCTGATCCAGAAGGCGAGGTGCCTTCCCCTCCTGGAGACTCTAGCCTCAGGTGGAGGCTCAATGGGCCTGTCTCTCCGAGGGCTTCCTGGCCAATGCACCAGAAATGTTGTGGAATCCAGAGTTGCAAAACACACCTCGGAGGACACTCAAGACAGTGGAGTACAGTTTATTATGCCAGCGGGTCCAAGGGGAATCAGTTCCCAACAGGGACCCAGATGTTTCTCAGAGGCCCGGTTTTATATCCCCCCACTGTGTGACTGGTTACATGTTAACAACCTCTTTGTTGTATATGATTGAGTTTTACAACAAGTAGGTGCTAGGAGAACAAGCAATTTAGGTTAAAGAGGGGGAACAATGATGTTACATCAAGGGGGGATGGCTCCATGGTTAACCTAACAGGGGCAGCCTGACCTCAACTACAATCTTCGTTTGTCATCTGCAGGGAGGGAAGTCTCCAGGAGGCCTGGTTTTCACTAGCAACAGTTTCCTCACTCTTGGGCAGGGTTCAGGCCCATTTCACATCCTGTCTTTAAGAAGGATGGCAGGCTTCAAGATGGAGCCTCTCCTGCTTTCCTCACAGAGGCCCCAACATTTGTCACCCCAGGACTGACCAGGCTCCTCTAACCTTCAGTATTTTCCAGAGTCCACCCAAACTCATGTCCATCAAGTCGGTGATGCCATCCAACCATCTCATCCTCTGTCATCCCCTTCTCCTCCTGCCCTCAATCTTTCCCAGCATCAGGGTCTTTTCAAATGAGTCAGCTCTTCGCATCAGGTGGCCAAAGTATTGGAGCTTCAGCTTCAGCATCAGTCCTTTCGATGAATATTCAGGGCTGATTTCCTTTAGGACTGACTGGTTTGGGTTAAAGGATGCTGAGTCCTTAGCCACCCAGCGCCGGCTAGGACTGCGCTTGTGGCTTTCAGCTGTAGCGTCACCACTAACCCACGTGGCCAAGCGTCCATGTCACCAGTGCAGCTTCTTAGAATCAGTCCGGAGACTCAGAGCTCCTCCTTTACATTCTTCCCGCTTCCTGTCCCCACGACACGCTCGCATGTCACACACATTCAGAAATGGAAAAGGTCAAGCCGCAAATCCTGACCCACCGCTCAGTACCCTGGGAGTTATTTTTAGGTAAGAAAAGACCCTTTTCCTTCTGACTCACGGGCCTGCTGACAAAAATGCTCTGAATGGAGAAGCTAAATGCAAGAGTCATTTCTCGTGCCATTTCTCTTATCAAAGAGGCCCTTGTGGCTGCATCCTTCCCCGCCCTGCCTTTGCCCTACGGGCAGTTCCACAGACCAGAGCAGCAAGCCCACATAATCCTCTTTATGTGACCAAGCAGGACCCCATGGGGCCTTCCTGGGGCAGGCCTTCCCCCACATCCTCTGGTTTAGCTCCTCTCCGAAACACCCAGATAACAGTTGTTGTCGACAGTAAAATCACCACCAAATGGGAGATGCTGACTACTTGATGGTCCTGAGCACGTAGCCCCAGGCCTCCTGGAGCCTAAGGACTGCTCAAGTCCACCCCGGGACACCACCTGCTGCCTCACCATCGGCCCATCAGAGAATTGTGCACAAGCTCATCCCAGACCCTGCGATACCTCCTCCCTCACCGGGCTGTAATAAAGGCTTTCCTGAAACCCTTTGGAGAGCTTGCGGATTTTCAAGTCAAGAGCCAACCGTCTCCTTGCATGGCCCTGCAGTAAACCTGTCTCTGCTCCAGTCTTCCACATTTCACTTTGTTGGACTCCACTACACGTTGGGCACAGGAACTTGAGTTAAGAGTTACCCTGCCACTGCCCCCCACCCCAGCACCCACTGCTCACCCTCGACACCCGCTTCAGCATATCCATTCATTTCTTAGATGATGTTGCTGGGTGTTCTGCTCCTTTGACTTACAGTGCCCCATGGATGGAGATTAGGACTATAAAGAGGACAGGAAACCAAGGTAAGTTGCTGGAAAATTACTGATTTCATCACTAGTCTCTTAATATTGTCAAAGCCCAGGGAGTTTACAAAGTGTGCTGGAACCAAACCTCACTTGTTCATGAGAGCCAGAGGGCACATCCCGCTCTAAAGCAAGATTCTGGCTATCTCCGGTCCCTCTCCTGGACCTCGGCCAAATCCATCCTTAGATCCAATCCAGTCCTTAGGGCCACTACCCCCACACCTGTCTTCTGTGAGTTTTCTTGCTTGTATGTGGCTCACTGGTCTCTCTGTCGTGAGTGGACATGAAGGCGTGGAGAGCCATCATATCTGAGCGTGTGCGCTAAGTCTCTTCAGTCATGTCTAACTCTCTGTGACCCCATGAACTGTAGCCCACCAGGCTCCTCTGTCCACGAGACACTGGAGTGGGTTGCCATGCCTCCCTCCAGGGGATCTTCCCAACAAAGGGATCAAACTCACATCCCGTATGTCTCTTGCATCGGCAGGCAGATTCTTTACCACTAGTGCTGCCTGGGAAGCCCGTCGTCGTGTCTAGTTGCCTACTATTCATTTTCTAGAAAAGGGACTAAAAGATTTACCTGAACCTTCTGTGGGTTTCTGTCCTCCGCATCCCCTGTCACTGTGGAGAACACATACCTAGTTGTAAGCACCCCAAACTATTCGAAATGATCGCATTTGCCACCAAAATCGCTCCTGTTTTTCTAGCAAACTTGTCCATGTCAATGAGTTCATATAACGTTCATACCAATCCTGGGAGCACGTGTTACTCTGCCCATTTTACAGATGAGCAAACTGAGTTTCAGAAGAGGCTGAATCTTTTGACCAAGACCACTGGGCTCTTGGGCTTCCCTGGTGGCTCACTGCATAAGGACTCTGCCTGCAATGTAGGAGCCCCAGCTCAATCCTTGGGTTGGGAAAATCCCCTGGAGAAATGAATGGCAATCCACTTCAGTATTCCTTCCTGGGATATCCCCTGGACAGAGGAGCCTAGAGGACTACAATCACAAAGAGACAGACACGACTGAGTGACTAACACTTTTTTCCACTGGGCTTTTACATGACATGGAGCAGCCTTAATCCCAGGTCTGCTAAGCTCGGGTGAAAGTCCTTCCACCCAGTCACCATGGAACAGGCACCTGTGGGCGAGGAAATTCTCAGGAGGATGAGTAGCTAGAGTTTCTGGTGGGGAGCCATTGGTGTGCCCCCCAATTACAAAGTCTTCCAAACTCTTCCAGGCAACCCCCCTCCAACTTGCCTGAGAATCTGTCCCCCATGGTCACCAGGACCCAAGATTTCAGGACTGAAAAGCCCAGGAGCACAGCTGGTGTTCCTGCCACCCTCCCTCCTCCACTCCCATGGAAGAGAAATCCAATCTTCCCCGCCCAGTGTTTGGGGTCCTGGGAGCCTCGGCCTGGCAGTGGCCTACGGGATTATCTTTATTGGCCTCTCCGCCATTGTCAAGACTCTGGGGGAAGGGAACCAGATGTCCCCATCGGACCAGCCATTGCCATTGTGTCCAGCAAGGTCCAGCTGTTCCAGGCTCTCTTCACAGAGCATCCCATTTATCTTGGATTTCTCAGTGCAGTATCCAAGCTGCCAGAGGAGAAAAGGATGCTCCATTCCTGACATCAGGGGGAAAATATGAGTCGGGAATCCAGGAGATGCTGGGAAGCAATTGTGTTTTCTCCCCAACATGCACCACCGCCCCCCTCCCCACTCCCTCCCCTCCCCATGGAACCAGGGAGGCAGGCTTTGTTTGCTTTCCCTGGAGAATGTGATCCAGGCATCTCTCCTTTCAGAAAAGATTTTCCAGCCATTTCTGAAAATCTGCTGCATTTTTGGGTCAATCCCATTAAGAGATCAGCTTTTGGGGTTTAAGTTCCATGTCACTAGAGAATTAGAGTAACGCAGCTGGATGGATAACTTAGCTCCGCAGATCTACGAAGAAGAACCTTAGGTCCTGGGAATTCTGAGGGACCTTCAGTCACTCAGTTCCTCTCACGTGCTGCTTGTGTGCGTGCTAAGTCACTGCAGTCATGTCCGACTCTGTGAGCCTATGGACAGTAGCCTGCCAGGCTCCTCTGTCCAAGGGATTCTCCAGGCAAGAGTACTGGAGAGTAGGTTGCCATGCCCTCTTCCAGGGGATCTTCCAGACCCAGGGATTGAATCTGTGTCTCTTTATGTCTCCTGCATTGGCAGATGGGTTCTTTACCCCTAGTGCCACCTAGAAAGCCCACTGCCTCTCCAACCCAAACGTAATTTCATATTTTTTCCCAAGCATTGGGATAAGATGCCACTCTAGCTTGAGACTGATCAGGACAGGAAGTTAATTTGTCTCAGATTAACATAGGTGGAGTGTTGAAGACAAATTCACACTGCTTGGGAATTCTGAGTCCTGTGTTCTAGTTCTGACAGTGTCTAGACTTGCTAAGTGAGTTGGGAACCACTGGTTGCTCATCTCACAAAGATTTTTCATCCCATGCCAATACTAGGTGGGTTCCACAGGGCTTCCCCGGTGACTTGGTCAATAAAGAATCCACCTGCAATGCAGGAAACCTGGATTCATTTCCTGTGTCAGAAAGATCTTCTGCAGGAAATAGCAACCCACTCCAGTATCCTTGCCTGGGAAATTGCATGGACAGAGGAGCCTGGTGGGCTACAGTCTATGGGGTTGCAAGAGTCAAACAGGACTTAGTGACTAAACCACCACCGCCATGCAGACATAGATAAGAACTCGATTTTGCATCCCTGGGTTCAAATAGATGGATCAGGGCTTGATGCCTGACCAAGATTCGACCAGTCAGAGTTCTTTCCTCAGGAACTTGAGCTTGGCATTTGGAAGGTCCATCGCCCTTAGACCACCTTCTTAAACTGACAAGAGTTACCAATGGCAGCCAAGCTCTTCACCTCAAAATCTGGAGAGCAGGGTCAGTCGTGCAGAGAGAGGAATAAAGCAGATCTAAAGAGAAAAAGAAAAGTCAGCCCTCTGCATTTGTGCAGTTTTCTTCAAGAGTTCATTTAATTCTGCTTTGAAAAGGTGGTTTATGAGGCATGCTAAAACAAATGTAGAAAAAATGATATTTGCAAGATCTCAAAGTAAAAATCACCAATTACAAAGGGAAAATATCACGTTAGAGAGAAGAAACTCTGCAAACATCACCTTCAGACAGTGATCACGATTACATCAACAGTAACTGGATATTACATCACGAATCCCCTGCTGTGACACCCTGAAAAGACACAGCATCACTTCTCAGCAGTTGCTTTGTTGCTATTCAGTTGCTAAGTCTTGTCTGACTCTTTGCAACCCCAGGGACTGCAGCAAGCCAGGCTCCTCTGTCCTCCACAGTCTCCTGGAGTTTGCTCAAGTTCATGTCCCCTGAGTCAGTGATGCTCTCCAACCACCTCATCCTCTGCCTTCATCCTTTTGCCTTCAATCCTTCCCAGCATGAGGGTCTTTTCCAACAGGCCTTTCCACAGTCTTTTCTTAACAGTCTGTAGCCTTAATTCAAAACGTTATCATGAGAAAACATCAGAGAAACCCAAATTGACAGACATTCGACAGAATGACACTTCTTTAGAATGTCAAGATACAGAAGGCAAGTCTGAAACTGTCCCAGGTTGGAGGAGACATCGCAATGAAATGCAATATGCTATCTGAGATTGGATCTTGAAACAGAAAGAGAGTATCACTAGGAAAAATGGTGAAATATGAATAAAATCTACAGTTTACTTAACAGTATTGCACCAATGTTAATTGCTTAGTTTCGTTCAGTGTGCTATGATTCCATAAGATGTTGACATTAGGGAAAGTTGGGTAGAGGGTATGTGAGAATTATCATTGTTATCTCTGCAACTCTTCTGTAAATCCAAATTAGCTCAAAATAAGGAGTTTTAAAGTGTGTGTCCCGGTGGCTCAGTGGTAAAGTACCCACCTGCAACGCAGGGGAGTTGCAGGAAACACTGGCTCAATCTCTGGGTCAGGAAGATCCCCTGGGGTAGGAAATGGCAATTCACTCCAGTATGCTTGCCTGGAAAATTCCATGGGCAAAGCCTGGCGGGCTACAGTCCATGGGGTTGCAAAGAGCCAGACACGACTGAGCACGCACACACACGTAACTGAGGGCACGCCCACACACACACACAGAATAACTCTCTGCTTCACAGTTAGGCTTCCCATGGTGGGCAAAAAGGACTTTCTCCAAGTCTGAATACCTTCAACAACAGCAATCATATGTGATGCCTCTTCTTAATCTGGTGACATCTAAAATGGACTGGTGCAATACTTTGTACCTTAATTGTGGACATAATGTGACTTTTAACTTTGCTGATTGTTCTGTTTTTGCTGTTTTCTGTCTGCATCTGTAACTGTGTGACTCAATTTGTTTCTAGCGGCATGAAGGCTTTTAAGTTATAAATGACTGCTCAAACTCCTGCCACAGAGGCAGCGTCCTCAGACTACTACTTGGGGCCCCTGGATCAGAGACCCTCAATATGAGGGTTAGAAGAATATGTTGCCTCACCAATTTAGGGGTGACACCCCTTTCCCTAGGCAACATAATTCTAAAAGAAAAGGGGCAATTGAGAGGGTAACAGGTAGGAAGGCTGCTGCTGCTGCTGCTGCTGCTAAGTCGCTTCTGCTGCTGCTGCTAAGCAGCCGACTCTGTGCGACCCCACAGACGGCAGCCCACCTTTCCTTTTTTCTTTCTGACCCTCTCTTCCGATCACAGCTTTCCTCTCACCTCAAGCACCCCCATGAAGCCAGAAGTCGAGCTATTAGGCTGCTGCTGCTGCTGCTGCTAAGTCACTTCAGTTGTCTCCGACTCTGTGCGATCCCATAGACTGCAGCCCATCAGGCTCCCACGTCCCTGGCATTCTCCAGGCAAGAACACTGGAGTGGGTTGCCATTTCCTTCTCCAATGCATGAAAGTGGAAAGTGAAAGTGAAGTTGCTCAGTCGTGTCCGACTCTTTTCCAGGTAGGAAGGCTGGGGGTCTCAATGGAGGAAATAGGTTGCAAGTGTCAGACATTTTTCTCTCTCTCTCTTAAGTGGCAGGAGGAAACTAAGTACAAGCGTCAGAGTTTTGGCTTCCCTGACGGCTCAGTTGATAAAGAATCCGCCTGCAATGCAGGAGACCCCAGTTCAATTCCTGGGTCGGGAAGATCCCCTGGAGAAGGAAAGGCTACCCACACCAGTATTCTGGCCTGGAGAATTCCATGGAGTGTATGGTCCATGGGGTCGCAAAGAGTCGGACACTGAGTGACTTTAAATGTTAAATATAAATGTTAGACAGAAGGGAAAATATGTCATAGGCAGTTATATGTTATATGCAATATAGCATACGACCACCAGGTGACACCCAAGGCCCGTGTCTGAGACTGCACCAGCTTCTCGCGTTTGCTGGAAACTTCTTGCTCAGAGCTCTGTCCAGGGAAGGCACTGCAGGCTTGGTGAGCAGTGGAACATCACCCTAGATAGGACTAGGGACCAGGGTCCAAATTGCATCCATTCGTGATGGATGGAAACAAGACTGGAATGAGAAAGTATTTTCTGCTAGGCCAGTAAACAAAGGATGGCGCAGTCATTAGCAATTGCAGCCCTCCAGTGTGAGCTGGCGGGCCCGAGGGAACTCAGGGAGGACACAAAGAATACGTGCCATCCAGCCGCCGTCAGACTGCAGCCGCTGCGGCCGCTGAGCTCTCAGGAAGCTGAGGATGTGAAAACTGGGTCCTGGCCCCAGATCGCTGAGGCGCATATGAAAGGAATTATTTCTTTGAGGCAGCTCTTACATCTTCCCATACAAAGAAAAGCACCAAGTTCCTTAGCTTGGGCTGTCTGGTTTTCTTTGCTAAGTCACTTCAGAGTTTGACTCTTTGTGACCCTATGGACTGTAGCCCTTCAGGCTCCTCTGTCCAAGAGATTCTCCAGGAAAGAATACTGGAGTGGGTTGCCATGCCCTCCTCCAGGGCATCTTCCCCACTCAGGGCTCAAATGCCAGTTTTTATGCCCCTTGTTCTCTTTCAGTTCAGTCAGTGGTGTCCGACACTTTGCGACCCCATGGACTGCAGCACGCCAGGCCTCCCTGTCCATCACCAGCTCCCAGAGTGTGCTCAAACTCATGTCCATTGAGTCAGTGATGCCATCCAACCATCTCATCCTCTGTCATCCCCTCCTCCTCCTGCCCCCATCTTTCCCAACATCAGGGTCTTTTCCAATGAGTCAGTTCTTGGCATCGGGTAGCCAGAGTATTGGAGTTTCAGCTTCAGCATCAGTCCTTCCAATGAATGTTCAGGACTGATTTCCTTTAGGATGGACTTGTTTGGTTTCCTTGCACTCCAAGGGACTCTCAGGAGTCTTCTCCAATGCCTGTTTTCTTTAATTTACAATAATCTTTTGATGTTCAGACTACCTGCCTTTTGTTGCCAAATCTCTATATTAACCTGGCTCCTTCCCTCCTCTTCTTGGGGCAGTTCTCTCAGAGCCGTTTGAGATGCTGTCTTCTGGGCTTGAAGTCCTAAAATTTCCCACAAAATAATATATAACTCTCCACTCTTAGATTGTGAATATAGGTTTTTAGTGGACAGAACTATGAGAACTCCAGTGCAGACGCATGCTTGCCTGCGGTGGAGCATGAGGGCTCTAGAATGCTGGGTCAGTAGCTGTGGCCACGGGCTTAGATGCTCCACAGCACGTGGGATCTCCCTGGATCAGGGATTGAACCCTTGTCCCCAGGACTGGCTGACAATTCTCACCACTGAGCAACCAGGGAAGTCCTAATTTTATTTTATTTTATTTTTTTAATTTTTTTAATTTTTTTTAATTTTATTTTTTTAATTCAATTCTTTCTACATTTTCATGTTAACGGCATGATACTCTTTACTCCTCTCATTGCTGCTGCTGAGTCGCTTCAGTCATGTCTGACCCTGTGCAACCCCATAGACCGCAGCCTACCAGGCTCCGCCATCCCTGGGGTTCTCCAGGCAAGAACACTGGAGTGGGTTGCCATTTCCTTCTCCAGTGCATGAAAAGTGAAAAGTGAAAGAAGTCGCTCAGTCACGTCCGACTCTTTGCAACCCCATGGACTGCAGCCCACCAGGCTCCTCCGTTCCTGGGATTTTCCAGGCAAAAGTACTGGAGTGGGGTGCCAGTGCCTTCTCCAATTCCCCTCATTAGTAAAATCCCAAATATATGTTAGTAAAGACCCCTTTTCTATCAAATTTGTTTGTGCCTTCCTCTTCTATGAACATAAAAAATACCATTTTTTATATCATCAAAGAAATTAAATTGAAGTCTACTGATCCTCAGAACAAAACTAAACACTCCAACCTAGGAGCTGGGCAGCAAGTGGGCAGAAGAGTCACATCTTGAATGTGGGGACCAGTGAGCCTTAAGGAAAATGCAGTAACTTCGCTCTTTTTCTCTCATCTCCTGTCCCTGTTCTTCAGGTGGAAAATTCTTATTCCTTAAATAGTCGTCTTGGACATGATACGAATGACCCTGAAACCACCCCCGCTCCCAGCAGCCTGACTTTGGATAGATGCTTGACCTTCTTCCTTCACTCCCCGCCCCACTCCCCGCATCAGAAGGAAGGGGTCTTATCGGCCACCTCTTCTCCAGCTGTAACTTCAGGGGGAGCTGATCCTTCAGGGCCCCCTGAGCTTTATCTTGCTTGAAAAGATAGATTTGGCAGTGCTAGAAATCAAAACACCTCTCTGGCTGGATCTTGATAACCAGAACCCAATTATCACTGACCCACCAGCCATGTTAAAAATGATTCTTATTACTGTAGAAATAATTGCATGCCCAGGATCTTAAGAATAGCTATTAATAGATTACAGAAAGACTTGAAATGAGGACATTTTGCCTCCCCTGCCTCCTGGAAACCACCACTATCTCTGCTTTCTGGGTTTCACCCTCTTGGGGATGACATCGTAGCATAACATAAAATATTTATGCCTCTATTTCTTGATTTATCAAAATTTGACCAAAAGCATTGTCCACCACTGTCACAGATGAGGAACGGGGTGAATTCTAAACCACAGAGCTTCCCTTCCCCAGCCATCTCTCTGTTTTTATTAGTTATGCTATTTAAAATTTTTCCCTGGTAGTTATCTTTGTGACGTTAAACCCCATGCTTAAAATAATTTCACATTTAAGATACTTTCAAGTATACTTAGAAGCATTATTTTAAGATAAACCTTTACTGCAAGTATGCCTATAATTAGAATTTTATTATTTAGACAGTATCTGTTAAGGTCTCTTTAGGAAAGACGAGGAGTCCAATGCGTTTAGGTTCTTTCCACCTTTCCTCCATGCTTTTCAAAGATTTCAAATTGGAATCCCTGTTAGAAAAAAGTTGTGCACGCATATTGGGGAGGGTTCTAGGGCAGGTCAGGAGTGGAATAAGAAACCAGACAATTGGTCAAGGATAATCAAAGACATGGAAGAACTGCCCTATAAAAATGACTTAACTGCTTCTTTACCGCTCCTCCTCGCTGTGGGGGTGCCCACACCCTTTCCCTCTGAGTGCTCATCTCTGCCTTGCTTCTATCTTAACTAAACAAACTGTTTCTCTGTGAACTCTTCCCCTTGGGCTGTCTATAATAATAAACTTTGTACCTGGTTTTATGGTTTTTGCCTCTTGAGAAATGCGATTTCAGACCGGCCAAAGGCTACGGGAACTTTGCTTCTAGCCTCTAGCCCTTGATGGCATGTCTAGTGGTTAGGATTCCTGGCTTTCCTTCATCCAGGCTCCCCAGGTTCAATTCCTGGGCAGGAGGCTAAGATCTCACTTGCTTCAAGCCACTGCTCATTGCTGTCCCCACAAGATCGGTTCCTCATTTTCAGTATAAATAAGGGTAGATTGTATCAATAACAATCGTACAAAGAAAAAATCCCCCAAACCGGCTGCTTCCCTCCTTGTTTTTCTTCAGCATCTCCATCTCTCCCCTAGATTAGCAGATAACAACTAAAACTTCTGGATCTATCTTCTAATATCATAGAACACTAAGATAAACATCGCCTATGGCTGCCAATGCAGGTGATATAAGAAACTCGGGTTTGATCCCTGGGTGAGGAAGATCCCCTGGAGGAGGGCAGGCAACCCACTCCAGCATTCTTCCCTGGAGAATCCCATGGACAGAGGAGCCTGGCGGGCTATAGTCTATGGGGTTGCAAAGAGTCGGACATGACTGAGCGTGTGCACATGTTTCTCACACACACACACACACACACACACACACACACACACACACGAGGAGGACCACGGGTATTGTTCTGGCTGCACAGGCCCTGGTGAGTCAGCGCTATCCTCCTTACTCATTAAGTGATCTTAAAGTGGAAGCTTGCTCTACATCAGGGGGTTCCCGAGCTCTCTTGTGCCTTTGAATCTTATGGAAGACTTACTGACACCCCAAAGGCTGAATCTTCGCCCTGCAGTTTCCAAGTCAGCAAGTTTGAGCCCGAGAATTTGCACTTATAACAAGTTCTTAAGTGATATCGATGCACGCTGCTAGTCCAGGGACCACACTTTGAGAACCGCTGAGCTGCAGCAGAAACCCTTATGGCAGAAAGTGAAGAAGAACTAACGAGCCTCCTGATGAAAGTGAAAGAGGAGCGTGAAAACGTTGGCTTAAAGCTCACCATTCAGAAAATGAAGATCATGGCATCTGGTCCCATCACTTCATGGCAAATAGATGGAGAAACAGTGGGAACAGTGGCTGACTTTATTTTTCTGGGCTCCAAAATCACTGCAGATGGTGACTGCAGCCATGAAATTAAAAGACGCTTACTCCTTGAAAGGAAAGTTATGACCAACCTAGCCAGCATATTAAAAAGCAGAAACATTACTTTGCCAACAAAGATCTGTCTAGTCAAGGCTATGGTTTTTCCAGTAGTTATGTATGGATGTGAGAGTTGGCCTATAAAGAAAGCTGAGCACTGAAGAATTGATACTTTTGAATCGTGATGTTGGAGAAGACTCTTGAGAGTCCCTTGGATGGCAAGGAGATCCAACCAGTCCATCCTAAAGGAGATCAGTCCTGGGTGTTCATTGGAAGGACTGATGTTGAAGCTGAAACTCCAAAACTTTGGCCACCTGATGCAAAGAGCTGACTCATTTGAAAAGACCCTGATGCTGGGAAAGATTGAAAGCTGGAGGAGAAGAGGATGACAGAGGATGAGATGGTTGGATGGCATCACCGACTCAATGGACATGGGTTTGGATGAACTCTGGGAGCTGGTGATGGACAGGGAGGCCTGGTGTGCTGCGGTTCATGGGGTCGCAAAGAGTCAGACACGACTGAGCAACTGGACTGAACTGAGCTGCAGCAGTACTTGTCAAACTTTCATGGGTGTAAAGCCACCTGAGTATCTTATTTCACTTCAGATTCTGACTCAGTAGCTCTGAAATGGTGCCTGAGGTTTACCTGTCCAGCAGATACCCAGGGGATACCAACACTGCTGGTCCTGGGACCTCGCATTCAGCACCAAGCCTTGAGAAGTTATATTTCTGTAACCTGCTACCTGTCACCCACACCTATCATAGACAGACGGTAGAGAGAGAGAGAGAGAGAAAGGAACTACCAGAGTTCTTCTTTGTGTCTGTTTTCCTGCAGAGAAGCTGTCTAGGTAGCCTGGATCACTCACAAGGATGCTGAACATGTCTGTAAGGAGCCCAACCCACCAGCCCTGGGGGGCTGAGAGTTCCTGTGAATAGTCCCGTGGGCATTAATGACCCCAGGCCCAGTGATGCTGGGAGAAGGAGCAGGCAGTGTGATGTAGAAATCACAATGGGGTGGGAGAAATGGCCAAGGGCAGAGACGGTGGTCCAGGCTCGAGAAGGCTCAGGAATACCTAGCCTGCGACCGGGGTAGAATGTCCTGTCCTACCATCAGCTTGCTTCGGAAAAAAAGGAAAGAAAGTAGTTTCTAAAATTGGCCTTTCTTCTCTTGGGAAAGTCAGATTCTTTCCCCACAACCGGCCGTCTGAGGGCGATTATGATGGGGGGAGGGGAGATAAATGCTTCCACGCACCATTACCTCCTGTGATGGATGGCTTTCCCTCCGGGCCTTGCTCCAAGCCAGCTCCTGGCTCAGGCCCAGGCCATCTGGGAGCCCGGACAGCGCATTGAGTGGCCAGGGCACCGGGAACCAGCGCCTGGGTTGGGTTCCCAGCTCCAGCCCTGGTTTTCTATTTATAACTGCCCCCGGCTCTCAGGTGGCACAGAACGCTTTTGGAGCTCTTCATTCAGGCCTCCATCCCTTTGTCAACCAATATTTCTGGGGGGTGGCATGCAATATACAGATCATTGTGTCATGCCCTCAAGGAATGAGACGAGGATCTAAAAACTGTACAGATCCTTCGATCATGAGACAGAGATATGCTTCATGCTGGTGTTCAGACCTCCTTCAGTGGCCATTCTTGATGACATCTTTCTACCAAAGAAGGGACAGTGCCTTTTTTAGCCCAGAGAGGAGCAGCCAAGGTCACAGGGTGCCAGCATAGACAGGAGTTTTTGCAACAAAGACCAGATAGTTAGGACATCAAAAGATTACTGTTACTTAAAACTGGGCATCTCAAGAGATTTAGTGCTTTTCTATGTGTGAGAGTCTGGGCTCGCTGAAATCATTTATTTGACATGCACCTTAACTGTCTGGAAAAGACCCTGAATCTGAGAAAGACTGAGGGCAGAAGGAAAAGAAGGTGAGATGGTTGGATGGCCTCACCAACTCAATGGGCATGAGTCTGAGCAAACTCTGGGAGGGAAGCCTGGAGTGCTGCGGTCCAAGGGGTTGCAAACAGCCAGACACAACTTAGTAACTGAACACCAGCAGTTAACTGTCTGGTGTTGGTGGCCTGTGCCTTCTCACCCTGAGTTCCCTGAGGGCCCACCATTGGGTTGGCTGTAATATGAAGGCTTGATGGCTGCACCATCCTTTGTTTACTGAGACAGCTGGCAACATTTTTCATTCACAATCCATACAAGGTTTCAAGGATCCTTGAAATCTTAGTAATAGTGGTAGTCCTTTATAATGTATCTTCTTTCATCCAGATGAACTCATTAAGTTTATAAAACACATTGGACTTGTTACAAAACAAACCCTGGGATATAAGATACCTCATTACTGTGTGTGTCCAGCTCTTTGCAACCCCATGGATTGTAGCCCCCCAGACTCCTCTGTCCCTGGGATTCTCCAGACAAGAATAGCGAAATGGGTTGCCATTTCCTTCTCCAGGGAATCTTTCCAACCCAAGGATCAAACTCAGGTCTCCTGTGTCTCCTGCATTGTCAGGCGGGTTCTTTATCTGCTGAGACATCGGGGAGCTATCTTTGAGCCCACACAGTGACTACTCCCCTCCTTTTTTTTTAGTAGAAACTGTTCACAAGGATGTTAAGCAATCTCCATCCAACTCTCTGAAAGGTTAGAAATACAATCTCAGCCTTCTGATTACAAATCCAATGAGATTTCCACTCTGCCCTACTGTCTTCCACATATACTTTGCAGTGTATGAACATGGACAGTAACGACACCAGAAAGGATAGACCGAGGCATGAACTTCTCTTGAAGGGTTTATAAAACAGCACTTCCAGTGACCTTGCAAGAGGGTGAGGGAGAGGGCACGTTTGGGAGAGAATGTCTCCAAACTTAGAGAAAAATACCACATTCAGCTGCATTGTCCACAAATAGCTTATCATCGCTCTGAAGGAATCATCTGGCAACAAGTCATCCAAGTGTGCTCCAACAGAGAACTGGGTCTGGGCATCCCAGACCAGTAAGGAACTGAATTGTCTCATTGTGTGGGATGCGCAGGCTGCAAGTCACTGGAAGTTGACCGAAAACTAGACCCAGGCACACCCCGCCCTTGCCAGCTCTGGATTCTTTGTTTGTGACATTCTCTGATCATCTTTCGTCCCAGCTATTGATGTTGGCTGAAGTCCTGGAAAGCCCTGTGTTCTTCAGTGAGGCATGTAAGTCCTGCATGATGTCTATTTGCGGGGCACTTTTGGCTAAATTAAGCCTCTTGTTTAAATGGTATTTGTTGTGTTTAAATCTTTCTTAAAACTAGAAAATAACTTCATGTGTACTCTTAAGGCAGCCACCTTCCTGACTTCAGGAAATGGAAAAACTGTAGTGGTCCCAATGCAAATTTGGCTCTGTAGCTTTATTGGATCCACCCAATAAAGTCCATCTACTGACTCCGGGTCACGGTGAAGGAAAGTGCAGCATTTCTTGCAGGTGCTGAGCGAGGAGTCCAGGCAGCTAGAGTTTAAAAGGCCTGAATTCTCTCAAGATGTTCAGGGAAAGGTTTTTAAAGACAGAGTGAGAGATGGGGGTTGTGGGGAGTGTGATCAGCTCATGGACCTTCTTCTGATTGGTTGGCGGTGAGGTCACTGGGAGTGAGCATCCACCTCTGGTTCCACCCCATCTGGGGTCTATGCATTTGTGGACAGCATGCAGTTTGCTTCCCCCACCTGCTAGGGGTTTCAGTGTCTGCAAAACAGCTCACAGGATTTGGCTCAGAATATTATCTATAGCCCTTGAGAAGGAACTAAATGTCCTTGACTTTCTTCAATGACTTAACTGTTATTATTGTGTCTTGTTTGACTGTTTTCCCTTTCATTCTGCCTTTTTCTCACTTCTCTGATTAAATTTACCTTTTGCAACTCAGGGAAGGTCTAGGAGGCTAAAGTTTTTCTACAGACACGAGGCAGGCAGAGGACATGACGGAAGGGGTCTATTCTGGGAAGACCCCATAACGTCCAGCTTGGTTACAGAGGTATTTGCATTTGGGCTGCTTTGATGACCCAAGGACCTTGCAGATTATAGACGTAAAGTGAAAAGGGAACCCCGGGTCTCCCTGCCCATCTTCTGCCTCCTGTGCCTTCTTCGGCTCCTAGTCTGAGTTTCTTGCACAGTAGCAGCATCCTCAAAAGCAGGTGATGCCTTTGAACTGTGGTGCTGAAGAAGACTCGTGAGAATCCCTTGGACTGCAAGGAGATCAAATGAATCAATCCTAACGGAAATCAACCCTGAATATTCCTTGGAGGGACTGATGCTGAGGCTGAAGCTCCAGTATGCTGGCCACCCAATGCAAAGAGCCGATTCACTGGAAAATTTCCCGATGCTGGGAAAGATTGAAGTCAGGGAGAGGGGATGACAGAGGACAAGTGGTTGAAAGGCATCACTGACTCAGTGGACGTGAGTTTGAACAAGCTCCAAGAGATGGTGAAGGACAGGGAAGCCTGGCGTGCTGCAGTCCATGGGGTTGCAAAGAGTTGGACACGACTGAGTGACTGAACGATGACTCCATCCACCCCTGGCCCCATTTGACTCCATCCCACTGCATAAGCTCACAGGAGGAGAACCGGAAAAGCAGTATGGTCTAGAGGTGGTCCACTGAGGAATCTCACTGGGTGCGGCAAAGCTGAACGCAAATGGGGTCCATGTGCTTTACTTCCTGGGTAATCGTGGCTCATGGGAAAGTGAGCACCATCTGGGTGTTTAAACGAAGAGGAGAGGGTTCCTCTGACAGCCCCGCATGTCCCATTCCCAGAGTGAAATTCTTGGAAGCATTCTGTTGACAGGGGGCAGGTGTGCTTGAGCTGGAACTCTGGCCCCTCCGGGGACAGCTGCCTGGACCTGTCACAGCACCGGGCGCTCAGGCAGGTCCCCTCCACGGCTCCCCAGGACAGTCACACTAGGAAACACTGCCATCTGGTGGGCATTTTGCAGTTTTTCCCCTTTTCCAGGCCCCCTGCCAAAGAATGGGGAGCATCTCAAAACTGCTGAAAGGGGGAGCCTTGGAGCCTCCAAGGTCTTCCAGACCTTCCAAGGCTGGCTATCGTCATAGCCCAAAGCTCTCTAGGGTGTGAGCGTCCAGGGCTACCGCCTGAGGTTCTGGGCTGTGAGATCAGAGTGTCATATACTCAGGCTCTCTCCTGCCAGCCTTCCCCGTTCCATGATACATCCCACCTCTGCGTCTTCCCCTCTGTGTCTCTGCCTGGGAAGTGCCCTCTTCCCAGGGCTCTGACACAGGGGCCGTTTGTTCTTTAAGGCACAGCTCCCTGTCTCACGGTCTCCCAGCCCCCACCGTGCGCCCTCCGATTTGATTCCCCTCACCGTTTCACATCCTACAGGTCATCTTATGTTCGTGTATCCTCCCTCCACGCTGGCGCACGGCTTAGCAGTTAGAAGAGGCTCAGTGGACAAATATCCTATGACATCCCTTATATGTGGAATCTAAAAAGAAATGATATGGATGAACTTACTTATAAAATTGAAACAGGCTCACAGACCTAGAGAAATGAACTTATGGTTACCTGGGGTCGGGGGTGGGGGGCGGTGGGAAGAATGGAGGGGAGGGATATTTAGGGAGCTTGGGATGGACAGTTACACACTGCTATATTTTAAAAGGACCTACTGTAAAGCATAGGCAACTCTGCTCAGTATCAAGTGGCAGCCTGGATGGGAGGGGAATCTGGGGGAGAATGGATACATGTATATGTATGACAGTCCCTTCACTGTTCACCTGAAACTATAACAGCATTCTTAATTGACTATAATCCAATACAAAATAAATGGTTTTTTGCCAAAAAAAAAAAAAAGATGCTCAGTGGATGACTGATGTCCAGCTTACATCCTTCTAGTTACAAAAGCATAGTTCTTAAATTAAGACTCTGGCTGTACCCTACTCTTAGTAGCAGAAGAAAAACTGGAGACCC
Organism: Capra hircus; assembly: GCF_001704415.2. Taxonomy (NCBI): domain Eukaryota; kingdom Metazoa; phylum Chordata; class Mammalia; order Artiodactyla; family Bovidae; genus Capra; species Capra hircus. The sequence goes on from NC_030812.1 coordinate 104,031,209, forward strand.
TCTTTAAAAAAAAATGTTTAATGAATGAGAGTGTGCATTTTATTTATTTCTTGGCCGCATCATGAGGCATATGGGATCTCAGTTCTTCACCCAGGGATTGAACTTACACCCTCTGCACAGGAAGCGTGGAATCTTAACCACTGGACCACCAGGGAAATCCCCAGAGACCTTCTTGATTCCATTTTTAAAGATGAGACTGCAGGCAGGGGCTTCCCAGGTGGCGCTAGCGGTAAAGAACCTGCCCGGCAGTGCAGGAGACATTAAGAGACACAAGTTTGATCCCTGGGTGGGAGGGGGAAGATCCCCTGGAGAAGGGAACGGCAACCCACTCCAGTATTCTTGCCTGGAGAATCCCATGGACAGAGAGGTCTGGCGGCCTACAGTCCGTGGGGTCACAACAAGTTGGACATGACTGCCTGCTACTTCACGACCACATGTTGACCAATGAGAATTTCTTGATTCCAATGCCCACCTCCAGTCACAGAGTGAAAACTCAATAAGTATCTGTCCAAAGGAAAGAAAAAGTCTACCTAATGTGGAGAACCACATTAGATGAGGGAGTGTGGGAGCAGTGAGCTGCCTGCGGAAGGTCCCTGAGCCTCAGTCTGCTCTGTGCTGGGGAGAGTCCGCAGGGGGGGCCTCTGGGGCTCTCAGCACCAACCCCTCCTAAACAAGCCTTGCTGTGTGCTCGCCCCTCTCTCCTTGTCTCTGTCTCTCCCCATCTCTGTCTCCCCCTACCTCTCTCTTTCTGTCTCTCTCTCCATCTCTGTCTCTCTCTCCGTCTCTGTCTTCCCTATCTGTCTGTCTCTCTGTCTCTCTCTACATCTCTGTCTCTCTCTGTCTATGTCTCTCCCTGTCTCTTTCTGTCTCTCTATCTCTCCCTATCTCAGTTTTCCCCATCTCTCTCTTTCTTTCTCTCTGTCTCTCTCTCCATCTCTCTCTCTCTCCATCTCTGTCTCTCTCCCTGTCTCTGTCTTCCCCATCTCTCTCTTTCTGTCTCTCTGTCTCTCTACATCCCTCTCTACACCTCTGTCTCTGTCTTTCTCTCTGTCTCCGTCTCTCACTGTCTCTCCTTGTCTCTGGTTTTCTCCTTCCATCTCTGTCACCCTGGCTTCTCTTTGGAGGACAGGCCATGCTCAGCAGGGCCTCTCTGACAGCTGAGGATCTCGGGCGGGAAGCCCCACCCTCATCTGTGCAGGCTGAGTCCCCTCTGATCTGTGTCTTGGAGGAGAGCACGTGGGGCAGTCCTCCCCCGCAACCCTGAGAGCCCAGCGGGTGCTCCCCGCCCACTCCTCCCCTGTAAGTAGGTCGCTGCTGCCAGATCCTCGAGAGGCCCGGCTGCTGAAGCGTCCTCGGGCCAATGCAGCCCGGCTGCTCCAGCGCCTGCTGTCTCTCCGCCAGTGAGCAGCCCAGGGCGGTGCAGAGCAGGCTGTCTGCAAGGCCACCTTCAGGTCAGGAGAAGGCAGAGGGGATGGTGAGAGGAACCCTGGTGCCTGGGGACCTGCTTCAGGCCCCAGAGGCACCATGGCGTCCAGAGACCTCATCCTCAGGTCCTCCTCGTCCTCAGATGTGACAGGAGAGTTTAACTGCAGCTGAAGCTCCAGCACTCTGGCCACCCCATGCAAAGAGCTGACTCATTGGAAAAGACTCTGATGCTGGGAGGGACAAGGGGCAGGAGGAGAAGGGGACGACAGAGGATGAGATGGCTGGATGGCAACACTAACTCGATGGACGTGAGTTTGAGTGAACTCCGGGAGTTGGTGATGGACAGGGAGGCCTGGCGTGCTGCATTTCATGGGGTCGCAAAGAGTCGGACACGACTGAGCGACTGAACTGAACAGAAACTGGAGAAAGTCAACCTCCCTCCCATTCCTCCCTGTGGCCCTGCCCACACCACCCTAACTCCTTGGCTTGGACTCAGCATCTGAGACGTGTTGTCTGCTCAGGGTCAGGGAGCTCGGAGCCCCACAGGCTTCAAGCTTCGAGCTGGGGTCCTGGCATGACTCTCAGAAGGGGTAGAGTTGCACAGGGGGCTCCGCATTTAGGAACCTAAGGTTTGAATGCCACCTGGTCACCCCCCTCCTGCTGGACAGTGTGGACATAATCACAGTTTTCACCTCCAGGGGTCATTCAGAAAATTAAATGAATATATGAGGATTGTTATTAACATCGACTACCTTATGGGGCTTGGTCAGTTTTAAATTAAATTAAATACATGTGACAATGGAAAGCACAGTGTCTGATAAACAAGACTAGTCAACAAGCGTTCACTCCTTTCTCACCCATCCGTCACTTAGTTTGGCCACATTACAATTCCAAGATGATGACAAAGGTGGTGTTATTTCTATGTACTCACGGTCCAAGGCACATAGCAGAAGTTCTGTAAACGTTTGATGAAATGGAGAAAAGACAGGAAAGAAAGGCTTGCAATTCTAAAATATGTTTTGAAAGATGAAAACAGAGTCATTTATCAATGACACTATCAGTGCAATCCACTATCAACACCGTATGAAAGAATCACTGTGCATTTTTTAAAAGCTCTGTCAAAAGGCAACTCCTTTGTTTCCAGCTGCTAAAAGGATGTGAATCAGGAGGCTCCTGTCTCTGTCCCACTGGCTCTGTGATCTGGGTTTCCAGCTCAGCTCTTGGCCTCCAGCCTTGTAAGTCCTATCGCCTGGGGGCAGGAGGGGACCTCTGTCCCCAGGAGGCCCACACAACCCCAGATGTCCCTGTGCTCATGAGACCAGACACCAGAGGGTGTGAGAAGAGCAAGACTGGCCAGGGGAATCACACACAGGTCAGAACTCGGGAGATAGAGCCTCTGCCTGTCTCCTCACACCCGCCCCAGTCAGCGGGGTTGGCCGGGCCCACCCCTTGAAATAGCGACTGCCTGGGAACTGTCACCTCCATCCCCCATCACTGCCCGAGTCCAGAACTCACTCCCCAGAGGCACAGAGTGTCAGGGCGACAATGACGAAACACCAACTCAGCTTAAAAAAGGCCCGAGGTTTACAAAGACTTCTGCAGAGATGCCCAGCGCACACCCCTAAGACAGGAGCCTCTGGAAAGAAGAGGTTCCCTTGCACCTCACTTTGGGGTCTGCAAACCAAGGCCAGTGTGATTAAACACTCTGGGACAGAGATGGGACCCAAGTCCTGACATTTTCCTTCTAAGTTTAAAGTCACCCGATTCCCAAAACAGTGACGAGAATACACGGAATTTCTGTAGCTCCTCTCCCTTGAAAGACCTCGGAGATTTTAATTCTTAAACATTTTTTAAATATTTATTTCTATTCATGTATTTATTTGGCTGCTGCTAGGTCTTTTTAATAGTTGAGGCATGTGGGATCTAGTTCCCCCACCAGGAATCAAACCCGGGCCCCCTGCATTGGGAGCGCAGAGTCTTAACCCCTGGACCAACTAGGGAATTCCCTTGAATATATTTTTATCCTCATACCCTCTCTAGTGACTGGGGAAGGCAGCAGCTCCGTATTTTACAGACAAAGAGAACTAAGGCAGGAAATAGGATTTGACCAATTTAAGACTCAAGTATACACACAACTTTGGTATTTTCTGTGCACCCTTCAAACCATCCTGGCACCTTTCTTTAAATGGGGTTTGATGGTGGGATTTTCCACATATCCCATAGTTTCTCACCCATGAACTTTGAGTTCTGAGCCCCTAAAAGGCAGCTCCAGTGAGTTATTTGTTGCCCAAACCTCCAGGTACCTATAGGGGAGGAAACGTTTTCCTTGACTCCATTAGGGTTTTTGGCTGGGTCTGAAAATTGACCTGGTGAAGACAGATTAAGAGGTCGAAGGCATACAACTTTCATGGAATTTTTACATGTCCATGGGAGCCCCCACAAAAGAACGAAGACCCAAAGAATCAACCAGAACAGGAGGCTTCTAGACAAAGAAATGAAGCTTTGTAAAGAAATGACAAGACAGAGGAGTCTGGGCTTGGGCAGCAGATGGTAAAGATGTTATGGGAAGAGAGGGGTTTTACAAGTTTGCATATGCACATTTCTTGCCCAAAATTCCATTGCAATTGATAAGAATGTCTTCCTCCTTCTGGTCCGAAGAAGGCATTCTTCACATGGGAGATTTCAGATGACCCATTCCAGGGAAGGAGGAAGAAGAGCGGAAGGTCAAAGGGGTCCTCCTGCATCTGTCTTTTTCTGAGACTCCTTCAGTTTCAGATGCTCAGCATTCCCAAGGGCCCTATTTTGGAGTTGCGTGCCTTGAACCCCATCAGAAGCAAATCAACAACTACAGATATGAAAGGCTCAACTCTTTCAGCCACTGTCCAGATGGGAACTCATTAAAGAGCACACAAATCATGACAGAATGGCTTGAAGAAAACATATGAGGATAAACTTTCTATAACCCCCTAGCAATTTTCTCTACATTAAAAATCACCATCAGAAAAAGAAGCCCTCCTATTGTGCTGGTGGGAACGTAAGTTGGCATGGCCACTATGGAGAACAGGATGGAGGTTTCTCAGAAAACTAACTAGAGAGGTCATATGATCCTGCAATCCCACTTCTGGGCATATATCTGGACAAAACTGTAAATTCAGAAAGATATTGATACATGCCCCCTATGTTCATAGCAGTACCATGCCATAGCCAAGGCATGGAAGCAACCTAAGTGTCCATCAACAGAGGAATGGATAAAGAAGATGGGAGATACATATATATATATATATGTATATGTATATACATATATACATATGTATATATATATACATGTATTATGTAGCCATAGAAAAAGAGAATGAAATAATACCATTTGCAGCAACATGGATGGGCCTAGAAATGATCATACTGAGTGAAGCCAGAAAGATAAAGATAAACACTGCATGAAATCACTTATATGTGGAATCTAAAATATGACACAAATAAACTTATCTACGAAACGGAAACAGACTCGCAGATACAGAAAACAGACCTGTAGTTACCAAGGCGGAGGGGGTTGGAAGAGGGAAGCGCTAGGAGTTTGGGGTTAGCAGATGCTAACTATTCTATACAGGATATAGAAACAATAAGTTCTTACTGTATAGCACAGGGAACTATATTCAATAACTTGTAATAAACCATAATAGGAGAGAACATGGAAATGAATACATGTAGGTATAACTGAGTCATTTTGCCATACAGCAGAAACTAACAATATTATAAACCAACTATACTTCAATAAGATAATTTTTTTAAAGATGGAGCTGTATATTGTCACCCTTGCTCTCTGAGTGACTGGGAAGAACAAAGTCCACGCTGTCCCATGAAGGCCGTGTAATATGAGTAAGAAAGAAAACCCTGCTTAAAGATCTTGGGATCTGAGGGCTTATCTTGTTTCTGCAGCACAATCTCACCTATTCTTACTGACGCATGCTTCCTATGAATGTTTTACTGATCTCACAAATTCGCAGCACAGAGAGGGGAACCATAAACGAAAATGCTTCTCATGTAAACCTGACTTCCTTCTGCCTGACTTGGCAGGTAGGAGGCTGCAGCCGCTACGAGAAACACCATTCACTGCAGCTCCTGGAGATGCCATTTCTGTGGAATACGATGTATATGGAGTACATAAAGCAGTCCACTTTCTGTTTTTACTTCATTGATTTTTAGGTAACTGGAAATAATCCTTTCTATTTGCAAAGCATTTTATAGTTTTAAAAGGCTTGCATTCAAAACACATCCTTTATGAAATAGTCACAACCCTGTAGGGCAGATAGCATTCGCTTTATTTTAAAATCAAAGGGTTTGAGAGCCCTGTAGTTTAAGGGATTGTGTGAGGGTGCCAGTTAGGAAGCAGTAAAGCTGATTTGCTCTTTCGTCTGCTGGCTCCCACTGTGGGACTGATTCAAGCATGCCCTGTTCCTGCAGCTCCTGACTCTGAACGGAAGTTTCATTCCGTTTTGTTGTTGTTCAGTCGCTCAGTCGTGTCCGACTCTTTGACACCCCATGGACTGCAGCACAGCAGGCTTCCCTGCCCTTCACAATCTCCCAGAGTTTGCTCAAACTCATGTCCATTGAATCAGTGATGCCCTCCAACCATCTCATCCTCTGCCTCCCTCTTCTCCTTTTGCCTTCAATCTTTCCCAGCAGCAGGGTCTTTTCCAACGAGTTGGCTCTTTGCAGCAGGTGGCCAAAGTATTGGCACTTCAGCATCAGTCCTTCCAATGAACATTCATGGTTGATTACCTTTAGAACTGACTGATTTCATTTCCTTGCTGTCCAAGGGGCTCTCAAGAGTCTTCTCCAGCGCCACAATTTGAAAGCATCAGTTCTTTGGCACTGAGCCTTCTTTATGATCCAACTCTCACATCCGTACATTGCTTTTGTTTCCGTCTATTTTTATCAGGTCTCTCTTAAGCGCAGGCACTTTGTACTGATCAGCTCCTCATCATTTTTGGTTTTTTGCAATCTGATTGTTCAAAAGACAGTCCGCTGGCAGAAACCATCCATCACACACCGTTAGGGCAGTGGAGCCACCCTGGCTGGTGCGTCCAGAAGAAACTGTCATCCTCTAGCTTGATAAATTAGAGGCTGACTATCTGGTCAGCCCTGAACTCCCAGCATCCTGCCTTGGTTATCAGTCCTGGCCCTGATCTTGAAGCGGCTGACAGCCTGGGCTTTGAGTCATCTCATGCTTGCATTTGGCGAAGTGACTCAACTATATGAAGTGTGGGGACAGTGAGCACCGTATTACTTCTCACCTCCTCTCCCCAAACCTTTAGGAACTGTTCCTCTTCCATCACACTCCATCTGCTTTTTCTTTCCCCTCCACGTTTCTGTGTCTGCCCCTCTGGGAAATCTCTTGGGTTGACCAGGCTTCTTTCTTTAATAACTGGATTTAAGTGACTGAAATCTCCCTCTTCTGGGTCCCTGAGCCCTGAGATGTTAGCTGGGCTAGGGCTGAAGGACTCAAAACTTGGAAACCTTCTTCCACGAGGGTCTTCAAGGTGACATAGAGAGAGGCCTCCTCCACACTCCCCCCACTTAGCACTCTGGACCCACGTTGTAAAGAGCTTTGGAAACCACCCATGTGTTCCTGTGTTTCCTAATCTCTTCCATGTATATGAGGGGACACTTACCTCAGTCTTTGGCAGCAAATGGCATCAGGGGCCCACGCTTGTCTTCATGTCACCATAGAGACACACCTGGCGAACAGAGAAGGAGGGCCACATCCATCTCTCTAGGACCTGCTGCCAGGACCGCAGCTCCCCCAAGGTCCGTGTGCCTGACGCCCATCACTCTCCCAGCAAACCCAAAGTGGTCGGCGAAGCTTATTCTCTTCAAGAATCACGGCCGATGCTGAGTTCCTCTCCTGGAAAAGAGTCAGCTTTCAGGGTGACCTCTGGGAGACCCAGCTGCTTTGCTGCCCTCAGGAGCTCAACTTCAAGGCTGGAAAGAGTAGCAGGTCAGAGTGGGAGGGAGAGGAGTTACGAGACAGGCTGGGACCTGGGACCCTTGGCTGCAAAGCTTGCACCTGGACACATCTCTCCTCCAACAAGAGAATACAAAGAAACTGCATGGGACTAAAAATAACCATGTGCCTGCACAGTTGGGGCAAATTCTGGACCCAAAATATACAAAGAGACCAACAAACCCACTGTCACTTTTGAAGAGCCTGGAGCCAAAACAGGGGGTCAGGAGCAAAAGCAGGGTCTTACACACGCCCCTGGCACATAAGACCATCTAAGGAGTGGGCAAAGCAACCAAGCCACCCCTCAGGCCTGACCCCTGGATACACCCCTACCCTCACCCAAAAGAAGGAAGAGGCCCTCTGCCTCTCAGGAAATAGATGAGCAAGGGAACTTGCTGTTCATTCTCGCTCTCCCCTGCTGCAGCGGGGGTCCCAGTAAAGCCTGGCCTAAATTTCTTTTCTGGTCTCTGATCAATTTCTATTGATTAAGGAGGCCCCAAACCCTGGTCAGTAACACCCAAAAAGAAGCATCTTCTCCTGCTTCTTCCTTCCTCCTTCCTCCCAGGGCTCCCAAAGCTGGAGTTGGGTCACTGAGTCCTTTGCAGCCAGGGGTGCAAACAGGGAGGTCCTTTGTCCTAAGGGCCCTTGTAGTTTCCAGCTCCAGCTCTGACCTACATGACCAGGTAAGAATCCTTCCATGATGTACTTACCTGGTACAGTTGACATGTCTTTTGTGTTTTTCCACACATCCAATTTCATATAGATTTGTATGTTCATTTGATCAATGTCTTTCTCCCCATTAGGCTAAGCTGCTTGAAGGCAGAGACCAGCCAGTTTTCCTTACCTGGCAAAGAGTGGGCACTCAATAAATATTTGTCAGATGGATGAATTAATCTTTTCTGCTGACATTGCAGGAGAGAATGAGCTTAAGCTCTGGCAAGAATGATTAGCTCAGTGCTAGCTCTGGAGCTGGGCTGCTTGGCTATAAATTCCGACTCTACCATTTGCTTCCCGTGAGACCTTCCGCAAACATCCCCGATCTGTTCACTGCTTGGTCCCAAAAGGGCATAATAGCAGTACCCGCTCCCGCTCGATACAGTTGTTTGGAGAGCTGCTTGAGCTAACCTGTGTGACTGTTTCAAACAGCTTCTGGGAAACGGAGATGTTCAGTTGATATTAGCTAACTCCAGCCTACCTGCCGATGGTGAGACATGCCTTTGATTTTGCCTTTTGCAAGACACAGGAGAAGCATGATACCTTACACTTATTCAAGGAGGCAGTCTTGAGAGTTAAGACAAAAAAAAAGATGCTCCAACTATAATTATTCAATGAGAGCCAAGGGCATGGTTACCATAACACAGATAATGAAGACTGTTGATGAAATCAGGATGGAAGCTGTGGGGAAACTCTGGTGGTGAATAATTGGCCACAGGGACCTAGGGTCTAAAGAGATTCAGTGGGCATCCCTGGCAAAGCCCATTTTAAAGATATTTTTGCTGTGGGCCATTTTTTAAGTCGTTATTGAATTTGTACAGTATTGCTTCTGTTTTATGGATTTTCTGGTTTGTTTCTGGTATATGGGATCTTAGTTCCCTGACCAGGGATAAAACCTGTACGCTCTGCACTGGAAGGTGAAGTCTTAACCGTTGGCCCACCAGGAGAGTCCCAAAGCCCATTTTATTAAAAAAAAAATCTTCTAGATTTGATGAATTGAGATTTGTCATAAATCACAAGCTCAGAGCTCTTCCAAAAAAGAAGGAGTGTCCAGGTAAAACACAAGTGGTTAGGAGAACACCCAGGCTATATTTGCTGTGTATCTTGGGCATGTGACTCAGCCTCTCTGAGGTTTGCCTCCAGTTTGCTACTGTAAGGACTGAATATATAACGGTGCACAACAACACTCAGTAAGCGTCAGGACTTATTAAAGGGATCAAAAAACACCCCAGGCTCAGAGCACAAACCTCTCTCGAGTCAATGGACCAATGATGGTCCGTTTTTCCTAGAAGGGAGATCATCTGAAATGAGGGTTTACATAACATCACAGGACATGGACAGACTTTGGGTCTCATAGTTAAGGACCTCGGATGTCCAGTTCAGAAGGCTGGTGATGAGGAGGTCTGAGGAAAGACGCTTTGAAGGGGCACAGAGTGTGAGACCACCCCAAGGCCCTCAGATAGGGATGGATGCTTGGCCGTCCGGTGGACCAGGTGGCCATCTCTGGGAGGTCCTTCTTCCCCCTCTGCTGTGCTGAAGTCTGCAGGCCCAGGGCGCACCTGCCCTCCAGCTTCCCAGCTCCAAGCACACACGTTTTCATGCCATAAGCTCCTTTTCTGCTTGAATCAGACAAACTCAGTTCCCATCACTTGCAACAAAGAGTTGCAACTCCTAATGCAGACTCCCCAGACCTACAAAGTCAGGACCACTGGGGAGAGGCTCATGAATCTGCATCTTTGGAAGCATCCCAGGTCGGAGAAGGCAATGGCACCCCACTCCAGGATTCTTGCCTGGAGAATCCCATGGAGGGAGGAGCCTGGTGGGCTGCAGTCCATGAGGTCGCACAGAGTCGGACACGACTGATTGACTTCACTTTGACTTTTAACTTTCATGCATTGGAGAAGGAAATGTCAACCCATTCCAATGTTCTTGCCTGGAGAATCCCAGGGACGGGGGAGCCTGGTGGGCTGCTGTCTATGGGGTCGCACAGAGTCGGACACGACTGAAGCTACTTAGCAGCAGCAGCAGGTCATTCATACTCCTGCAGTTTGGACTCTGAGACTGCAGCCAGCTCTGATACTCTCTGATGCTGTGGTTCTTTGGTTGCACCAACTCCTGGCCCCGCTCCATGCTGCCTGATCCCTCAGGCAGTCTTCAGAGGCTGAAGCCCGCTCTCTGATGAAGAGAGAGCAGGAAAGCAGATGGCTCAGATTCCCCCCAGCCTTCCCCGCAGGCCCACACGCCACACTCATTTCTGCCCTGAGTGTGTCACCTGAGCCTGGGCGCTTGCTTGTATTAACCCATAGTTAGAGAATGGACATCTTCTTTCTTGGTAAAACGTAACTGCCTTTTCCAGGAGCCCTGACTACATTGTAGGGAGAAAAAGTCATGACATACTGACTGTACTTTATGGATAACTTTCCAGCATGAGATAAGTATGATGTCATGGAATATGGGATGTTGGTCTCCCATTAAAAATAAGAAGCGCCATCTTGCCACCCAATGGGACAAGGGTAATAAATTCTGTTATACAGCATCCAAGTTGTTTCTATACTGCTCTAGCATTTTGGGCAAGAGAGCAATGATGTATTGCACCCCCCATCCCCCAGTGATGGCAATACACAGGCATATTTCCCTCCAGTTTGGCACTTGGCTCTTTGGCACTCGAAGAGCCAAACTGAGCCACCTTCGACATCACGGTGACCCCCCTGGCCTGAGAGAGTCACCCACAGGCCCAGTGGGAGCCAGGAGAGCCCCTGGGAAGGGCAGGACTGCCTTGGCTATTTGGGGGTGGGGGGACTTCAGCAACTGTGCTGAAATGGAGATAAGCGGAGAGGGAGGGGACTGTTCTCAGAGCAGTCAGTCAGGACACTGAGCTGTCTCACTCCTGCACCGTTGCCCAAGCTCACTGCTGGTTCTCTGTCCCCAGGTCTCCTGGGGGACTGCTGCTGCTAAGTTGCTTCAGTCATGTCCAACTCTGTGCGACCCCATAGATGGCAGCCCACCAGGCTCCCCCATCCCTGGGATTTTCCAGGCAAGAGTGCTAGAATGGGGTGCCATTGCCTTTTCCTGGGGGACAGTCCTCCTAAAATGCCATTGTCATCAGGTTTAGACTCCCTCCCAAAACCTGCACAGCTGCCCTCCCTCCCCAAGTGGTAGATGGTTTCCAAGCCCCATGTGATAAGCAATGCCTACCACCGCCTCAACACCTCAACTCGTCTTGAATTTGGCTCTAAATTCAGTTAGTCAGTTCAGTCACTCAGTCACGTCCGACTCTTTGCGACCCCATGGACTGAAGCACGTCAGGCTACCCTGTCCATCACCAACTCCCGGAGCTTGCTCAAACTCATGTCCAAACGTGAGTCCAAACTCAGACTCGAATCGGTGGTGCCGTCTAAGGATTCCCACAGACCCACTCCAAGGATCATAAACTTTCTGCTCCGGCGAAGTGGTCCACCCTTCTTTTTCCCATGCCTGCCCCGCATACTTACCTGTGGGCTCTCACTACCAGGCTGTCTACTTCTTGCTACTCATCTCTACCCTTCACCAATCTGGTCCCTCCCTCCAACTCTCCAAACTCAGCTTTCGTATTCAAGATACCTCTTCCTTGCTCCACCTTGACCCCCCCACCCTCGGATCATCACTCCTCTGTGGTCAACCCTTGACAGCTTCGCCCGCCGTGCCAGCAGAAAGGAGCACTCAGTCTGGAGGCGGAGAGCACAGGTTCAGATCCAGCTCTGGCAGTTCTTAGTGGTGTGGTTTCTCCAAATACCATTGACTCTACAGCTAGCAAGGTTATTTCTGCAATCGAGGATCGGATAATAAGATGTCCCCCAGGAGGCATGGCACACAGTAGGTGCTCAGCGAGGGGTGATGGGCAGTAACAACAGTGCCTTCGGGTGTTAAGTCTCGTCTGTGTAGGGCTGATGGTGCACTTGGATTTTGTTTTCATTGTGCACCACTCCCCATGGGGCTTAGCTGCCTTCTGAGTTCTTGAAAAGGACTCAGAGCCTGTTTCCTGTGGTCTCTGGGGGTTTGTGCAGTGAGTTCACTGAGTTTTCTCCAGGAAAAGAGCGAAGAGAGCTTTGTGCTCAACAGACAAGCCCGCTTCACAGAGCCCAGACGAATCCTACTAACAGTCTGAGGATGAACTCAGCGAGTGCTCCTGAGACAGGAAGGCCATTGAGAGTTCCGTCCTCATCAAAAAGCCAAAGCTTTCTCTACTGAGTCGCCTGAGGACACCAGCGGCTTGCTAAGGAAACCACTCTGTTGTCAAAACACATCTTGGCTTGCCCTGTCGGAGGTATCTGCCCACATCTCAGGGAATAGCAGGGCAAACTCGGGGAGTTCAGTGCCGATAAGTGATTTGTAAATGGCACGTAGGCTCAGGGTGGGGCACCGTGTGCCCGGAAGTCACCTCTGTTTCCAAGCAATGGAGGCTTATGAAACCTCCAGCTTCTCATAGAAGCTCATGTACCATATTCTTAAACTTATAAATAGTAAATATGACTATAAATCTCCTGTCCTTAACATACCACAGTATAAAAAATGGCCCCTACCTAAAAACAATTTCCTATGTTTTTAAAGACCCATAATTTGTTTAATTGATTGATTAATTCCACATCTCTTATATATGTGGAATCTAAAAAGAAAGATACAAATGAACTTGCTTACAAGACAGAAGGAGATCACAGACTTAGAAACTGAACTTATGATTGCCGGAGGGAAGTACTGAAGGAAGGGATAGTTGGGGAGTTTGGGATGGCCATGTACACACGGCCGTGATTAACATGGATCACCACCAAGGACCTACTGTGTAGCACGGGGAGCTCTGCTTAATTCTGTGTGGCAGCCTGGATGGGAGGGGGGTTTGGGGGAGAATGGATAAATGCATACGTATGGCTGAGTCCCTTTGCTCTCCACCTGAAACTATCACAACATTGTTCATCAGCTCTGTATTCAGTTGCTTCAGTTGTGTCCAACTCCTTGTGATGCTATAGACTGTAGTCTGACTCTTCTGCCCATAACATTTTCCAGGCAAGAATACTGGAGTGGGTTGCCATGCCCTCTTCCAGGGTTATGCCTCAATATATAAGAGAAGTGAGTTTTTTCTATTTTTCTAAAGACCTATGAAACAAAATTGGAAAAAAAGAAAGCATACACTTTTCAGTGTCCACACCCTATAAATTCCCCCTGCTGCCCCTAGCACGGGGTCGTCCAGGTGTAGTGTCAAAACAGGGTGATCACTAATTCACAGCAGAGACTTAATGCTCGGATCTGCTCTTGGTATTTTCCCAGAAAAGATGCAATTAACCATGCCTTGCAGAAGGTGGCATCAGAGAAACCCCTTCAAAGAGGCAGAACAAAGCCCTCTGTGTGGCTGTGCAAAAGCTCAGGTCTGCCCTAGTGGCCTCCAGCTGACCACATCTGGAACCATTTCCCACTGGAAAAAGCCACCCAGATAGAACCGCCTGTCCCCAGAACTTGGCCCAGGGATGTGGCCATGGAGGGCACAGGGAGGGTGGGTCCTGATTATCCAGCAAGAAGGGTCAACCTGAGCCAGGGGAGCACTATCTCAGCAGCGGGCATCACAAACCTTTTTTTTTTTTTTTTTAATAACTTGACACGATATTTCAACAAAATCATCAGAGAAAGTATTAACAGATTTGGGAACTCTCTTCAATGTATGCTTCAGTCATTCTTGTTATTTTGTCATAAGTTGTATCTGACTCCTTTGTGACCCCATGGACTGCAGCCCACCAGCCTCCTCTGTCCATGGGATTTGCCAGGCAAGAATACTGGAGTGGGTTCCCGACCCAGGGATAAAACCCGCGTCTCATACATCGGCAGGTGGATTCTTTACCACTGAGCCACCACAGAAGCCCCTGTGTTTCAGTTAGTCTTGTTTTTATTTTGCATTACAGATCAGGAAGCATCACACTCTTTTCTCTGCTTGGGACTTTACCCAGATTTTACCCAGTCCTGGGCCAGGGCTTGGAGACCCATGTTACGTGGGCTGGAGTTGTTATTGCTGTTGTTTAGCGACTCAGTCATGTCCATCTCTTGCTACTGTAGCCCACCAGGCTCCTCTGCCCATGAGCTTCTCCAGGCAAGAATACTGGAGTGGGTTGCCATTCTCTTCTCCAGGGGATCTGCCTGACCCAGGGATCTAACCCGCGTCTCTTGCATTTCAAGGGGACTCTTTACTGGCTGGGCCACTGGGGAAGCCCGGGGGGTGGGGTTAAGGGCGTGGATTAACACCATAGCGGCCCTTAAAGTTTACAGGGGCCTAAGCGCCAGCATCTAGCATGGCACCTGGTCATCTGGGGACTGAGAAAATCCCCAGTGGCCTGATTGCCCCCTGGCCCTGCAGGCACCACTGCTATGGGTCAAGCATCTTGGGGCCCCAGCGGTCCTCCTGAAAATGACAGCAGAGAATGATGGAAAGAGACTGTCCCCTACCACTCCCACACCCACTTGGGTGACCATTCAATTCATCTTCCAGATCTGGGGAGTGAGGGGGACAGAGTATCAGAAATAACCGATAAGACATCATTGATCGACCGCAAGTGTACAGCGGGTGTCCTGGCAGTGTGATGTACAGTCACCCTATCTTTGCCAACATCTTTTGGCCCAGAGTGACAATTTCCCCAGTCTTCCATTTCTACCCTTCAGTCCATCTCCTCTCAGCTCCTATTCTGGCTCTTTCCTGGTCTCTTAAGTGAAGTGAAAATGTTAGTCGCTTAGTTGTGTCTGACTCTTTGTGACCCCATGGACTGTACCCCTCCAGGCGCCTCTGTCCATGGGATTCTCCAGGCAAGAATACTGGAGTGGGTAGCCATTCCCTTCTCCAGGGGATCTTCCCGAGCAGGGGTCAAGCCCAGGTCTCCCGCATTGCAAGTAGATTCTTTACTGTCTGAGTCATCCTCTGAGCCACTCCCCTGATTCCTCACCCACAGAGAGTCCCATCTTTCTACTGCCAGGAGTCCCAGTTGAAGTGAAATGCCATCACCCACTTGGACTATGAAGGCAAGGTGACCTTGGAGCAAAGCAGGGTGACCGCAACTGTCCAATGAAGTCCCACAGCTCCCTGGCTGCCCCAGAAGTGTCTGTATCAAGGATTTCAGTGCCATCCCCCAGAGGAAGTGTATTTGATTGCACATCCAAACAGCTGGCCAAGGGTTTCACCCGGCTCCCTCCCTACAGCAGCTGCCTCATCAGCACATCGCATATGGAGATAATGATGCCAGCCTGTACGTCCAGCAGCTTGGGGGGCCTGGGACCTAATTCCATGGTCCAGGTAAGTCATCAAAGAGGGATCAGTTCGGTCCAAACAGCATTTCCTTGCATGCCTGCTGTATTCCAGGGCCAGTTCTAGGCACTGAGATGATTAGGATGATGACAAATGAGTCAATTCTTGCTCTGAGGGAAGAGTGTGAACTGGGGTGGACCAGAGGTTGAGAAACAGCTACCCCATGGGGGAACGTGTGTTTATGATAAGA
The DNA here is from genome assembly GCF_001704415.2 of Capra hircus. Lineage (NCBI taxonomy): Eukaryota > Metazoa > Chordata > Mammalia > Artiodactyla > Bovidae > Capra > Capra hircus. The sequence goes on from NC_030812.1 coordinate 104,046,854, forward strand.
GCTCCAGAGAAGGGGACACTGCCTTGGACTCGATGGGCTGAGGATGGGCCCTTGAGGAGCAGACATGGAGGTGTATGTTGAAGGATGAGTAGGCTCTCAATGGGTGAACATAAGGCAGGCATTCCAAGAGATAACTGATGGGAAGCCAGGCCAGTGGGGTCAGATGCCGCCGTGACTCTGTCTAGAGTAGATATGAAGTGCAGGTGTCTTCAGTGGGTGATAAGGCAGACAAAGGGGAGTCTGGAAAGGAAGGTTTAGCGTCACATCCCTGATAGCTCAGTTGGTAAAGAATCCGTAAAATCTCCTGCAATGCAGGAGACCCTGGTCCAATTCCTGGGTCAGGAATATCCGCTGGAAAAGAGATACGCTACTCACTCCAGTATTCTTGGGCTTCCCTTGTGGCTCAGCTGGTAAAGAACCCGCCTGCAATGCAGGAAGACCTGTGTTCGATTCCTGGGTTGGGAAGATCCCCTGGAGAAGGGAAAGGCTACCCACTCCAGTTTTCTGGCCTGGAGAATTCCATAGAGTGTATAGTCCCTAAGGTCGCAAAGAGTCAGACATAACTGAGTCACTTTCAGTTTTTTCATGGAGGACTTCAAAAGTCAGGCTGAAGGGACTGGATTTATTCTGTTTAGGAACTCAAGAATGCCTGGACCATATCAATTGAACTCTAGGGAGATTAATAGGGAAGTCATATGAGGCTGGGCTTCCCTGGTGGCTCAGAAGGTAAAGAATCTGCCCTACAGTGTAGGGGACCTGGGTTTGATCCCTTGGTAGGGAAGATCCCTTGGAGAAGGGAATGGCAACCCACTTCAATATTCTTGCCTGAAGAATTCCATGGACAGAAGAGCCTGGCAGGCTACAGTCCATGAGGTGGCAGCGACTAATCTTTCACTTTTCATGTAGAATGGACCAGAGGCAGACAGTGAAAGCAACACACAAGGATCAAGAGGAGGTAATTATGCCATCTCAGACCGTTTCAAATTGGTGTCGAGGGATTTCCCTGGTGGTCCAGTGGTTGAGACTCTGCGCTTCCACTGAAGGAGGTGTGGGTTTGATCTCTGGTTGGTGAACTAGGAGCTTGCATGCTGTGAAGCATGGCCAAAAAACTAAAAATAAAACAAGCTGGTGTCAAAATGATGCGGAGTTTATACGTGACTTTACTACAACCAAAGAAAAATAATAAATAATAATAGCATGTCACTGAGGAGAGAAGAATAGACGCATAAACACTGCCAGCTGTCCAACCTGGACATTCTTGCAACTGGATGCCTTGGCTACCTAAGCACAATTGGGACCACTCGTTTCCTTTTCCCAGATGGCAGCCTTTTAAAAACGCAAATTGTTGCAGGAATAGAAAGTTTAATCAACTGGGGAGGAACAAACGCAAGTGTGCACGGGGATCTTTTCTGTGTGTGTTTCCTGTAACTGGCATGGATCACCATGAGGTACCCATTCAGGTTCGAGTCATCTCAATTGTTTACAAAACAAGTCACTGGGCAGCGGTTTGCACTCTTTAGAGCAAAGCTGCTGTCTAAATCTTCAGTCTTGGTATTGAAACGATTTGGAAATTTCTGATAAACGTGACATTGCAACTGTGTCACTTCACCAGCTCTCAGAAGTTCCCAAAGAGCAGATCTTCTGATATAACACAATTTATAGCATCATTAAAACATGAGGCCTCAGACTCCCAAGAGCAGCCCTCATATGCGGCAGAACACAGATCACTGCAAACCGCAGACATAAGTGAAAGTGAAAGTCACTCAGTCGTGTGCGACTCTTTATGACCCCGCACAGTCCCTGGAATTCTCCAGGCCAGAACACTGGAGTGGGTTGCCATTTCCTTCTCCAATGCATGAAAGTGAAAAGTGAAAGTGAAGTTGCTCAGTCGTGTCCGACTGTTCGCGACCCCATGGACTGCAGCCTACCAGGCTCCCCCATCCATGGGATTTTCCAGGCAAGAGTACTGGAGTGGGGTGCCATTGCCTTCTCCAGTTAGTTGCTCAGCTGTGCACAACTCTCTGCAACCCCTGGTAGTCTGCCAGGCTCCTCTGTCCGTGGGATTCTCCAGGCAAGAATACCGGAATGGATAGTCATTCCCTTCTCCAGGGGATATTCCCAACCCAGGGATTGAACCTGGGTCTCCCTCACTTCAGGCAGATTCTTTACCATCTGAGCCAACAGGGAAGCCCATACCACAGGCAATTCTATTCAATACTCTGTAACATCCTATATGAGAAAAGAATCTAAAAAAGAGCCTAAACGTATGTATATATGTCTATGCATAATTGATTCACTTTGCTGTACAGCAGAAACTTTCAGCACATTGCAAATCAACTGCACTCCAATTAAAAAAAAATGTTTTTAAGTGCTGCTCTCTCTCCTTCACTTTGCTTCTGAGATCACTTCTCCCAGGAGTCCTTGTCCAAATAACTCCCTTGGGCTTAGATCAACCCCTCCGCCAAAATCTTTAAGCACAATCACACTTCAAGCTGGGACATTTCAAGCTGGTTTTCTTTGGCTTTATTTTTAGCTTTGTTACGATTCTCACATTCTTGCACGTGTCTCCTCATGCATAGGCGGGTGTCACCTGCCCACACCTGTGTCTGAGCGTGCTGAGGACAAAATTGGTCTCCTTTCTGTCCCCACTGCAGCACCCAAGACTGGTTGGTTTGTGACAGCAGATGCCAGACCCCTAAGGGAGGCAGAGGCGACTCCCCCGGAGGAAGTCACACAGGTAGCAAAACAGAGAATACGGGGGTGGAGGGAGAGGCAGGGAGGGGGAGGTCCCGAGCTGGCCTCCTGGGAGGTCAGCACTTCCCTCCAGCTCCTTCTGAGCCCCATCTCTCCGAGTCTTTCACACACATGGAAGAAAGACCTGGTGCCCACCAGTGAGCTCCCAGAAGGAGTGGGGAGTATGAGCAGACTGAACGGAGACCTTGCTGTCCTCCAGGGCCCTTCAGTCCTGAAAAATCCATGGAGGAGCCACTTGTGGGGTCCAAACCAAGGGTCCCATCCAGTTTCGTGTGCAGCTCCATTCTGAACTTCCCGAATGCTCGGCACACAGCAGTTTGGCTTTCCCACCAGGCTTTCTTCTGGACCCTCTGCAGCCCTTCTTAGCTTTTTCCATTCCTGTTCCTGGTGGTAGAATAGTCAGGAGAAACTCTAGCCTCTAGGGCTTTTGGCTGCCCTGCCCCCACCTCCTGCCCTTCAGTCCAGGCCAAGGATGATTCCTGCTGATTTTTTGGCAAAGGCTCCAAAACACCTGCTGGGTCTCCTGCCCGTTGGCTGAACAGCCAATGGGGTCATCATCTAAGGGTCTTTGCTTGCCCCCTAAAATTTTTTAAAACTCAGGTTGGGACCCATTGCTAGCCTTCTAGCAGAAATCTGCAAGGCATCTCCCTTGGGGAGGTGGAGGTGGTTCTCTGTGTTTCTTCTGGGGGTGCCGCTGGGAAGGCAGAGGCAGGTTCCTGCTCCAAGCTGGTGAGTGGCCAGTGGGGTGTCTCCAGGGTAAATCTTGGTTTCTCCACCCCCACCAGCGCCTGCCTCCACCCCGCTGCAGGATAACAGACGCAGAGTCCTAGCGCCCTGGGGCCCCCGCATCCCCGTCCCCCACTCTTCACCTCCTCTTATGTCTTCCTCCACCTCGAGCATTGTTCACCCTTCTCTAAAGCAGCATGTCACTCTCCCAGTTACAACCCTGCCCATCTCCTCCTTGGCTCTTGCCTGCTAGTTGCTAAGTCGTGTCTGACTCTTTGTTCTTCCTTATATTTGAAAGTGACTCAGTGCTCAGTGGTGACCTAAATGGGAGAGAAATCTAGAAAAGGCGGGGAGGGTACAGGTATACATACAGCTGACTCACTTTGCTGTACAGCAGAAACTAACACAGTATTGTAAAGCGACTATGCGTGTGCTTGGTCACACAGTCAAGTCCGACTCTGTGAGACGCTATGGACTGCAGCCCACCAGGCTTCTCTGTCCATAGGATGCTCCAGGCAAGAACACTGGAGTGGGTTGTCATTTCCTCCTCCAGGGGATCTTCCCGACCCAGGGATCAAATCCACATCCCCTGTGGCTTCCACATTGGCAGGCAGATTCTTTACCACTGCACTACCTGGGAGGCCCAAAGCAACTGTACTCCAATAACTTTTTTTTTTTTTAAAGGAGGAAATCTCTTTATTCATTTGCTTACTAGCCCAGGAAACTGTATTCATCTACCATGAGCCTAGGAAGCCAACCAGGGAAGCTCCCTTGCCAGTTAGATTCAGCTCCTTAGCATGGCAGCTTCGTGTTAGTTGCTAAGTCGTGACCAACTCTTTGTGACCCCCATGGACTATAGCCTTCCAGGTTTCTTTGTCCATGGAATTCTCCAGGCAATAGAACTGGAGTGGGTTGCCATTCCCTGTTCCAGGGGATCTTCCCCACCCAGGGATTGAACCCAGGTCTCCCACATTGCAGGCAGATTCTTTATCAGCTGAGCCACCAGGGAAACCCATAGCATGGTGCCTGCCCCTTAGTAAATAATGTTGTCAAATAAAGATTTAGCAAATGAATGGAGAGATGAATTAGTGAGCGCTTTAAGGACACTGGATTATAAAGGTTTCTGTTTTCTCTCCTGTTTGCTCATGGGCGCTAGGCCATGGCGCTCCCGCAACTCCATTGCTTACACGGGTTGACATTCACAGCAAATGCAGGTTGAGTGCAGTCAAATCAAATTGGAGGAGACAGATCAGGGTTTGGTGAGCACGGCTGGACACCCAGGAGGCTCCTCCCGCCTAGCCACCCAGACAAACTAGATACAAATGAACTGACAGGGCAGGAACCTGCCTCAGGAGGTGGGATGGGCATGGGGAGATGGGGGCGGGGGCGGGCAGCAGGGAGGGGAGAGGGGGGAAGTCAGCTTTAATGAGAACAGGGAAACTTTCCAGAGGGAGCAGAGAAATCCAGCCAAGGAGTTGGGGAGACGATTCCAGTTCCAGTGGATTTTATGGTGACCTTGGTTGAGTAAGGAGCCTCTTCCCTCTGGGCCTCACAGTCTGTTCATCTGTAAAATGATTAGAACCCACCAGATGATCTGTAACATTCCTTCCTGCCAAAACATCACCTGCTGCAAAGTCCGACATTAGAAGTCACCGGCCAATTAAAGGGGAAACTGGCAAGTGTCTTGCTCGGTCTGGAGGCCTGTGGCTGGAGTTGACTCATACATTTCCCTCCATGCACATCACATGGGTCCTCTACCCGCAAACTCAGGCCCATCTCCTCAATAGGAAGAGGCAGCTGAAGAGGGCCAAGGCAAGGACTGCCTCAAGGCTCCCAGGGTGATGTCACACCCAGGAAAACACTTCAGGCCAAAGGAGAAGGAGGCTATGCCCTGGACCCTGGCCCACTTCCACCAGGTGCAGGGGGAGAAGCCGATGCCCAGAGCCCTGGGCAGGATGTCCAGCTTGGCATTTTCTTCCTCCTCCCTAGAAATAAAGCAAGCTGTCCTACAGCCACCTAGAGAATTCTAACGTTTACAAGGAGATAGAAATGAGCTCCATCTTTATAACCAAGTCTTCGATGGTCTGGGAAACCCCTGCCTGTGATCCCCTTCTTAAGCCAGGGCTGGCATTTGCAAGAAACGCAAGTTCAGTGAAGGAAAATCAAATCAGGGAGCCAGGTCCGGGCTTCACAGCCATGCCTGGATGCCCAGGAGGCGGCCGCAGTGTGACAGATACATGGTTATGACAGGGAGGTGCAGCTCTCGAGCTGAGACTGATTCTAACGTTTTTCAATGGCTACATTTTCAGTGATTATATAAGTACAATAATAGCTTCAATTTTGCCTGCTGGACTACGAAGCCTAAAATAGTCACTATCTGGCTCTTTTCAGAGTTTTTGCCAATCCCTGCTTTAAAAATTGCCGAGTCCTTCTACCATTGATAAAATCAGGACTCCTACTATGGTCTGCTCCTGGGGAGAGGCAAGTGTGTGTGTGCATGCTAAGTCATTTCAGTCATGTCCCACTCTTTCAGATCCTACGGACTGTAGCCCGCCAGGTATCTCTGTTCATGGGATGTCCCAGGCAAGAATACTGGAGAGGATTGCCATGCCCTCCTCCTCTGGGGAGAGGCAGCAGCCTGCAACCCTGGACTCCACCCCGACATGACAATGATGTGGACAAGGTGGCCATTCTCCAGCTCACTCCTCCCACCCACTTCCCCCAACCCGACTGTCCTTCCCTCTACCCAGCTACCCTTCAAAATTTCCAGAGGCCTGTCTCTCTCTATTCCTCTTTGCCCTCCCACTCCGACCCATCCCACTTCATTTTGGAATCAGTACAAGGCACTTGATCACCCCCTGTCCTGCATGACTTGAGGATCATAGGATTGGAAGCAGATGAAGGCAAGGACAGCATCTTCATAGACGTCCCAGGATGCCCAGCATGCACAGCAGCTGTAGAGCAGATGTGCGCTGCTGAGGTCAGGCCCAGCGGAGAGCACGCCAGGGTCACACTCAGTGTGCATGGCCTGCCATCTCTGGAGGGGGCCTCCACACCCAGAGAGACACTTTGCTGTGGCTCCTCCCCACCAGGAAGTACTCCCACCATTAACAAGAGAATAAGTCACAGCCTAACCCCACAGGAAGATTTCTCAAGGGCTGGTTTTCTGCTTCATTTTCCCTCCAGGGAGTATCCCAGGCAGGGAAGGTCAGGAAGCTGGGGCTTTAAAGCATAAGACTTTTTCTTTCTGAACCTGTCCTTGATCAGGGTTCACCCAGCATAAGTGCAGGAGAAGAAAAAGTAGGTGGTAAAAAAAAAAAAAAACAGGGCCACATGCTCTGCAGGAGAGCAGCTGTCCTTAGATAAAGGCACCACACCAGTCCATCCCTGCTGGGTGGGTGCATGCTAAGTCGCGTCAGTCATGTCCGACTCTTTGCAACCCTACAGACTGTAGCCCGCCAGGCAACTCTGTCCATGGGATGCTCCAGGCAAGAATACTGAAGTGGGTTGCCATGCCCTCCTCCAGGGGATCTTCCCTACTCAGGGATTGAACTCGAGTCGCCCGCTCTGGCAGGTGAGTTCTTTACCACTAGCGCCACCTGGGAAGCCTGGAGGCTGCCAAGGCTGGTAGATTATAAACCCAGGGATGGTTTTCTGCTGTGGGAACCAAGAAGCAACATCTGGATAAAGGTTTGGCCGGGACTATTAGATCTAATCTCCTCCGGAAGGAAAATCAAGGACGGCAGTGAAGGCGAGGGGGAGAGAGGACAGGAAGGGCCTCCTTGCCTCAGGTGACCTGTAAGACTTGACATTCACACTCCTTTCCCACCAATCACGTGAACAGAGAAACCCCCATGATGGTGAGAGTGAAACTGGGGACCCGTTTCCAGAACCATAGCAACAGGTGCACCGAGAAGACAGATTGAAATACCTGCACTGCCCTTGGGGACCCTCCCAGTGCCCCAGGATGGGTACCACTAGCCTCGGGGATGCAACAGGGGACTGAGGTCCCTCTGGAACCACCCGCATCCCCCTCATAAACCTGTGGACAGCGCTCCTCATCCCACACAAAATAGAGACACAACGCTCTCATTCCCGCCCCTCCATCCCCAAGGTTTTGTATAAGCTTGTACCTTTTACCAGACAATCTAAAGAGCCGTTCAATCTCTTTGGACCAATACCGGCCAGGTACCTGGACTCATCCGAAGCCTGGGTGGCCACAGTTCTCTCTTTGTGGCTCAAGCCTAAAGAAAATGGCCTTCAGGGCAAGGGTGGCGCCTTCTCTTTTATCTTCAAGGGACAATGGGACCGAAGGGGTGACCCCATCCCAGCCAGGAGGGGTGCATTAAACCACATTAGTTGGGAAGCCACAGAGGGCTTGGAGGTGAGATGGTGTGGAGGAGAGCTCGGGCAAGAGGCCCTGCTTTTAGGAGGATTGTAAGTTACAAATAAACAGCGTGTCCCTGCTCGCCCTCCTTGATTCCTGCATGTAATGTGAAACAACGGAGCCCCAGGCACAGTCCTTCTGCTTCCTTCTCTGATATGTTCACAGTTCCTGGCTGGAAATGACTCCAGGCAGTCACAGACAGGCTTTTACTCCTGCGTGGGCATCTCGTTTAAATCCACAAACCTCAGACATCAATCTCCTAGATCCTCCTCCTCTCCTCCACCTCCCAGACTTGAATGTGCCCCACAACTAGTCATCAAGCTCATTGAGGTCATGGGGGCCACGTGGTTGTGGACCGCCAGCCCACCCTGGTGAGGATGCCAAACCATCAGTCTTTGGATTGTTCAGCAGAAAAAAAAAAAAAAAACCCGCAGGAATCAGGAACCCCTGGTGGATAGCTAAGCCCAGAGAGAGGTTGCAGCCAGCGTTACACCTGCTGTAATGTTTTGTCAGTATCATCCGATGACAAGGGAACAAAGGGATTTGTTGTGAATTTAGAGATGACTCAGGGCAAGGTAACAATCTGTGGAAATCAGCCCTTAATATGGACAAACAAATCCTTCCAGCCTCTCTCTGCCTTCATCTGCTACAAAGGCAATTCATCCTTCTCTGCTTCACCATGGTTTGGGGCGGGGGGGGGGGCGGCGGGGGGAGAATATAAGAATAAGGTACAGCCTCCTCCCTCTGTGACCAGGGCTACACTTTTTCGGAGAGGTCTCCTGTCCAGGAGAGCCAGGCTTGTTTCTCAGAGCTGAGAATCATGTTAAGTAGGACTTAAAACCTGCAGACAAAGGCTGGGAAACCCAGCCCCAGGAGACAGCAGCAGGGCTTCGGGCAGGAGGGAGGAGGGGAGGATCTGGTCATCGTTTGCCTTTTAACTCCATCCACACACCACGCTGACGGCTGGGTCTAATGCCATCGGGAGTGTCTGTGTTCTAACCACCTGAGACAAACAGAATCCACCCCTTTGTTTTCAAGGCACAGAGGGGGCCCAGCAAAGAGATGTCAATGATCAAACCATGAGCTTTCCAAGCCCTCCTCCACCCCACTCAAGTTTGCTCTGACTCCAGAACCATAAACAGTGAGGGACAGACTATTTTATTTATTTTTTTTAATTTCCAAAGATACATCAGCTGTAGAAAAACTAACCCTTGCTTTAATCGAGTAACATTTTATTTCCTGGGATAAAAATTCAAAAGGATGAATTATCAGAGGTCTTCCTCCTACATCATTAAAATGCTTTTTGAAGAAAGTTACAAGAATTGTTTAAGGCGCACAGAAAAAAGTTAGACTTGCCTTTCTTCCAGAGCATTGCCTGCCTTAGACACGAAGCACAGACACGACATCTCAGGAAAGAGAGAGGCTTACTGACACAGGACCTAGAACGGCCGGACCAGGGTCTCCGGCTGTAATGTAAGTTTCGCAGGAGAACATCATCTCTTCCATAAATACAACATATGTCTTGAAAATATATCCAAAATATCTCCATCTGAACTGCGGTACAAAAATCCACTCTCCAGCCATAAAAATACTATTTCCCCTTATACACAAATATAATCATCTGTAAAGCAAATCTGGAGCACAGGGATGTGAGGAGGGGTTTTACAAAATCCCTGGAGATCTGGGCTATTTAAAGTCATTTTTGTTTGGGTTGTCCCTCTGCTGGATGTAGGAAACTGGCTACAAAGACGTCCATCTCACAGCGCTCACCATTTCAACAGCTCCTGCGTCATGGAATGTGGTAGTTTTTAAAAATAGGCGACCCTTGGGGTCATGGAAAGAAGAGGAAAAATGAGGGGATCAAGGTGGACGGGGAGGCAGGAGGGGAGCAGTGAGAGAAGAGGGGCAGACCCAGGTACCAGGGTGGGCTTGAAATACTCTGTGGTGTCAAGTAGATCCCCAGGGTCAGAAGGCCTCTGCTGTCCCCAGCCCATGGCTAGCTGTCAGCCTGGGACCCCCTTACAAATCTGTCTCCCGGCTTGTGTCCAGGCAGAGGGCATACAGCGATCTCCGCAAATCCACATTGCTCTTGGCCTTGAGGTTACACTTCTCCAGGGAGCAACTGCCCCTTCGAGAGCCATCCGCATTTTCCAAGGACCCTGCCACCTTGCAGAGGGACCCCTTGCTCCAGCTAGCCTTTCGCTGGCCTCCGCCGGCCGGTCCAGTCCCCTGGCTCTGTCCGCCCTGTTCTTCCTTAAGGGCTGCCTGCTCCTCGTGGTCCGTCTCCCGGTGGTAGAAGTAGTTGAAGTTGGAGACGATGACCGGCACGGGCAGGGCGATGGTGAGGACCCCGGCGATGGCACACAGGGAGCCCACGATCTTGCCCCCCACGGTGACGGGCCTCATGTCCCCATAGCCCACTGTAGTCATGGTGACCACCGCCCACCAGAAGGCATCCGGGATGCTGGAGAAATGGGTCTCCTGGTTGTCGGCCTCTGCGAAGTAGACGGCGCTGGAGAAGAGGATGACCCCGATGAAGAGGAAGAAGATGAGCAGGCCCAGCTCCCGCATGGAGGCCTGCAGCGTCTTGCCCAGGATCTGCAGCCCCTTGGAGTGGCGGGACAGCTTGAAGATGCGGAACACGCGGACCAGGCGGATCACTCTGAGGATGGCCAGGGACATGGCCTGCTGCCCGTTCTGGCCGCCCCCGCCCCCCGGCTGCTGCTGCTCCACCAGCTCGGTGCCCAGCGTGATGAAGTAGGGGAAGATGGCCACCACGTCGATGATGTTCATGATGTTCCGAGAGAAGTCGGCCTTGCTGGGGCAGGCGAAGAAGCGCACCAGCAGCTCGAAGGTGAACCAGATGACACAAGTGGTTTCCACGATGAAGAAGGGGTCAGCGAGGGTCCTGGGCAGGAGAGGTGCCACCGTGGGGCCGGAAGGGGGCGCTGCGGCCCCGCTGCCATTGGGCCCCTTGTGGGGTCCCGGGGGCTGGTGGGGGCCCGGGGGATGGCGCAGCAGCTCGCGTTCATCCCGGAACTCGGGCAGCGTCTCCAAGCAGAAGGTGATGATGGAGATGAGGATGACTAGGACCGAGACGATGGCGATGGCCCGTGCGGAGCCCGAGCTCTCCGGGTACTCGAAAATCAGCCACACCTGGCGCTGGAACTCGTTGCGGGGCAGGGGCTTCTCCTCCTCCTTGATGAAGCCCTCGTCCTCCCGGAAGCGCTCCATGGCCTCGTCCCCCAGCTGGTAGAAGCGGATCTCGTCTGCGAACACGTCCAGGGAGACGTTGACTGGCCTGCGAAGCCGGCCCCCCGACTGGTAGTAGTAGAGGATGCCGTCGAAGCTGGGCCGGTTGCGGTCGAAGAAGTACTCGTTCCTCAGCGGGTCGAAGTAGCGCAGGCGCTTGGCCGGGTCCCCCAGGAGCGTGTTGGGGAACTGCGCCAGGGTGCCCAGCTGCGTCTCGAAGCGCAGCCCCGAGATGTTGATGAGGACGCGCTGGTGATGGAGGGACCCCGGGCCCAGCACCTGGTCCCCCGCCACGCCCAGGGCGGGGTCGCCTTCTCCCTCCTCTTCCTCCGGAGGCCGCGGGCTAGCCCGGGGCAGCTCCTGGCGCGGTGGTGGCGCCGGCCGGCCTCCCGGGTCCGCGCCCGTCTCCGCGCCGCTGCGCCTCCTGGGCGCCGGCTGCTTGGGTCCATCGCTGAGCGCGGCCGTCGCGGGACAGCGGAGCTGACCCGCCGTGGTCCGGGCCTCCTCTTCTCCCCTGACGGTCATGGCACCGCCGTTCTCCAGGGGCACCAGGGCGATCTCCATGCCCCGGGGGCGGGGGGCATGCTGCGCCCCTGCGGACCGGTTCCCGCGCCCCCCTCACCCTGCAGGGCGCCCCGCGCCGGACTCCTCTCCCGCCGGCGGCCGGCCCCGCTGTGGGGCGGGCTGGGTGGCTGGCGCGGTCCCCTCGCTGGGTCCTGACGTCAAGAAGCCGCTGCCCTGCGCTCTGCCTCGCTAGGCTCTGGCAGCCGGTTACCAAGCAGCCAAAAGCCGCCTTCCAGCCGAGGCAACCTCCAGCCGCAGGCCCGGCCTCCACCCCGCGTGGCTCCCCGCCTCCCCCTGCCCTCCCCTCCTCCTCCCGCCTCCCCTCGGGGCCCTGAGGCCGCAAGTGTCTCCCTGAGGGCGCAGCTGGGGCCCCCGGGCGAGGGCGGGAGGAGCTGAGCTGGGCGCAGCCTGGGAGGGGAGGGGAGAGGATGGAGGAACAGGTTGTACCGAGAGCGCTGCAACCAACTCCCAGGGCGGCCAGATGAGAATAGTTCTGGATTTCAGTTCACCTGGGAACCCGCTGATTGCCGAGTGGACTCTCAGGAAATGAATCCTCCTGTGTTGAGAGATGCGACTTCAGGATGAGCCGGGGTTCGAGAGAAGGCGGTCCTTTGGAGGAATAACGGTTCTCTCTTCTTTGGGAAAAATTACAAACAGGAGGATGAGAGGCGGAGCTATGGGCCTTGAGAGGAAAAATATATATATATATATATATTTATATATATATATATTTTATATATATATATGGGCTTCCCCGGTGACTCAGAAGGTAAAGACTCTGCCTGCAATGTGGGAGACCTCTGTTCGACCCCTGGGTCAGGAAGATCCCCTGGAGAAGGGAACGGCTACCCACTCCAGTATTCTAGATATGTATGTATCTTCAGAGAGTGGAGAAGCTGTCTCTTCCCATCTCCCTACTTATATTTGCACCAGAAGGTAGCTGACAGAGAATTCACCTCACAGCACCTCCCTGCCCTTGCCCTTGGGAAAGCCCTGATTCCCAGGGCAGACAGGGGTGGTCAGCCAAGCACGCGGAGCCTGGCAGCTCCCCAGGCAGGCAGCTGAGACTGGAGACTGGCTGTCCAGCTTCCTATTCCTACACACACAACCACCGCTCTCTCCACCAATCTCATTTGTAGGAACCAGGAACAGGGAAGGGGAGGAGGGAGAAAGACCTGGGAGAGAGCGGTTCCTGCCGGTGGAAGCTAGGAGCTGGCGGCTGCAAGGAGGCTTGTGTAGGGAGATGGGGTGGGGCACTCCAGGGGAGGGAGCCTGGGAGCCGCAGGGTGGAGAATTCTCAGGAGCAGAATAAAAACCAATACTCACTTTGCTCTTCTGCTATAGCAGGCCCACACTCAGCACTCCACAAATATTGGCTGGTCTAGTCTCTCAGCAACCTATTTTCTCGGTAATATTATTATCCCCACTTTTATAGGTGAGGAAAATGAGACACAGAGAAGTTGATAAACTTGCCTGAGGTCACACAGTAGAAAGTGGCAAAGCTGGGATTTAAACCCAGTCTTGCCTGGAAAATCCCATGGACAGAGGAACCTGGTGGGCTGCAGTCCATGGGGTCGCTCAGAGTCTGGGCACAACTGAGCTACTTCACTTTCACTTTTCACTTTCTTACATTGGAGAAGGAAATGGCAACCCACTCCAATGTTCTTGCCTGGAGAATCCCAGGGACAGAGGAGCCTAGTGGGCTGCCATCTATGGGGTCGGACAGAGTCAGACACCACTGAAGCGACTTAGCAGCAGCAAGCAGACTTGGGGCCCCTATCCTCCCCCACTCCACTCCTCTATAGAAATGTGCGACCCCTTTCCAGGATACAAGGATACAAGGATACGAGTGCTCTCTCCCCCTTACCATCTGACTTAATGACTTTAGTCCCTTCTGCAGGAGGCTGGAGGATGGCTAAGATGACCCCCTAAGTGCTTCTGGGTTAGGAAATCAGGCATTCTGCTCCGACGCAGCCCTGGGCATTAGCATCTGTAGCCAAGAGAGAAATAGCCTTCAAGGCATGTTTTCAAGCCATTCCAGGCACAGCCTCCAGATATTTTTAATCTACCCCAAAATCTCTGTGTTTTGAATGTCTGTTTGATTGTCTGTTTCTGTTTCTGTAGGTTGTTGGGGCTTTTGTATGTAATGTTATAATCTCTTGTTTGTGTAAGCATCGCACACAAAGGATTTTTTGAAAGCTTGATGCTGGGACATGAGTGTGAGTTGGAATAGCAGAGTGTAAACTCACAACCTTGTGTCAGAGTCAGAGGAGTGTGTGTCCACGTGGTTTTGTTAAGTGAACTCGAGGGTGAATATCCATTTGGCATAGACAAACGTTTTCATCGTGTGCAACTCTGCATGTGTGGTGGGCTGTCCTTGCAGATGTGCACAAGTGAGAAAGGGGCATGAAAGTGAAAATGAGTGTGTAAAGGCATCATTGGATATCATCAGAACCTTGCACACCCCTCCCCAGATCTGTGCTGTTTCTGCTCCGTCTGTTTGGGTTCGTTTTTTTTTTTTCTTCTCTGACTCTGAAGTTGCCAGTCGAGATCAGGTCTGCCCTGGGAAGGCTGGAACTGCAGAGCTGGTAGGAGACAGTCTCAGAGACCTTTGGGTCCTCTCTTGTTCACTGACCCACACATCTTATAAATAGAGAGATGCCATGTTGGTTCACACAGGCTCTCCTCAGGCTCCCGAAGGGGAAGAGTTTCTTGGACCTTGTCTTCCAGGGGCCTCAGGGAGACTGTGTCCTGAAGAATAACAGCACCACATAAACAGTCCTAGAAGGGCACAGAAGTCAGGCCTTTAATGTGGCACTTTCTTAAATCTGCTTTCCAGACATTTCCTAGCCTTCATAGGTTTCTTGTAAAATTACCTTCAGATGTCACAGTGTCTGCCATGGAGAATACAGTAGGATTGTCCTTAGAGAAAGAACTTGCTTTTTAGCTTCAAAGGATGCAGTTGGCTGACAGCCCTCAGCTGCTGTCACCTCCTGACTCTGCTTGGTTTCCATCCTCCCGAGGAGCCCCCTGGCAATGACAGAGCCCTGCAGAGTTACAGGGACCTGGCTGGTTCGGTTTCTGCTCAGTGCAGAACTCTGCAAACCTGAAAGAGTCTTTGCTCTTTGCTCTAGAGCTCGCCTGCTGGGTCTGCCAAGACTTTGTATGAAAAACATTGCCATCTGAGAGACTTCCCTGGCGGTCCAGTGGCTAAGACTCTGCACTCCCAATACAGGGGGTCTCGGGCTAGCGCCCACAAGCTACAACTAAAGATCCTGTGTGTCACAACCAAGGCTTGGTGCAGCTAAAGAAATTATAAGTAATAAATAAATAAACAAACAAATGCCGTCTGAGACACCCCATCCAACCTTTCCTCCTCCTCTTTCTTTTCCCAGGTGTCAGAAGAGCATCTTGGTCTGAAGATGTCCCCTTCTGAGTTCTGGAAGTTCTCTTATCTTTCTTTCATTGCCTCCAATCAACCTTCAGCTGATGCTGAAGCTGAAGCTCCAGGACTTTGGCCACCTGATGTGAAGAGCTGACTCATTGGAAAAGACCCTGATCCCGGGAAAGATTGAGGGCAGGAGGAGAAGGGGGCAACAGAGGATGAGATGGTTAGATAGCTTCACTGATTCAATAGACAGGAGTCTGAGCGAACTCTGGGAGGTGGTGAAGGACAGGGAAGCCTGGCGTGCTGCAGTCTTTCTATCGGGTCACAGGGTCAGATATGACTGAGTGACTAACACAGGCACCGATCAGTACAGCGGGCGCAGTTTCAGTCCTTGGCCAGGGAACCAAGATTCTGCATGCCTCAAAGAAAACAAAACAAAATAAATAATAAGTAAATAATGCAAGATTGAGCCCCCGCCCCACAGGCAGGCTTAGACTCAAACAAGCTCCCCTGTGGTGCTGCTGCTCCTGTCCTCAAGTCACAGTTTAAGCAGGATTTCCTCTCAGACAAACCCCAAGGGGTATCTTGCAACACCTACATTATTATCTCCCAGAATGAGACCTCCAGAAGTAAACAAAGGAGGGATCGTGTCTCAATTCATGGGACAGCTCCAGCAGACCACAGCGGGACTCTTAAACGGTGCAGAACCAAGAGAAAAGAACATTAGGAGAGGTAAGGGGTCAAAAAAATAAAAGGAAAACTGGGCTGGAAGAGAGAGAAAAGGGAGAAGATAGGAGAATGAATCTTAAATGCCATGTTTATTAATCCCTTCAAAAATATTCAGTGAGTACCTACTATGTACCAGATGTTGTTCCAGGGTCTGGGAGTATATTGATGACCAAGACAAACTTCTTTTCTCTGGGCAAGGCCAGAGTCTCTGAGCATCTAATTTTACGTTGGTTGTTTAACACAATTGTGAGGAGTACGGCCAGGATGTAGGGGGCGGTGAGAATAGTGGGGAGTCTGACGCCTGCCCTAGGACCCAGGGAAGCTTTCTGAGGTGATGATGAGTAATGCATGCTGTTCCAGGTGGAGGGAAGTGCATGTTCCAAGGTCCTGGGGTGGAAGGGTCAGGGTTGGTTAGAAGAACCGAAAGAGGGCTTCGCTGGTGGCTCAGTGGTAAAGAATCCACCTGCCAACACAGGAGACGCAGGTTCGATCCCTGATCTGGGAAGATCCCACGTGCCATGGAGCACCCACGCCCATGCAACACATTTGTTGGCCCCGTGCTCTGGAGCCTGGGAGCTGCAGCTGCTGAAGCCTGAGCATTCTAGAGCCTGTGCTGCACAACAAGAGAAGCCAGCGCGACGAGGAGCCCAGGCACCGCAACTAGTGAAGACCCAGGACAGTCAAAATAAATACAATTACTCAAAAAAAAGACGAAGAACTGAAAGAAAGTGAACGTAGCTGACATAGGGCTGGGGGGATGTCTGTGAGACTGGGCTGGAGAAGAGGAGGAAGGCAGATCATGAAGTGCTGGCAAGGTCATGATCCCCCAGCAGTATTACACACGAATACTCCTTTCCTGAACACTAAGGCACTTTGTGTGTGTGTCTGCAAAGCATATGTGCCAAGAGGCTTCCATTTTATTTCTCCATTACTTCTTTTAGCCTCTTCTCCCCCTCTACTCTCATCGGAATATATATCTCTATGTCTGTATTTATTTATTTTTGTATGTATGTATCTATCCCATATATAGGTACCACACCATTTATCTTTCTATAGATAGAGATCATAGGTAGGAAGGTATTAATAGATAGGTAGGCTTCCCTGGTGGCTCAGACAGTAAAGAGTCTGCCTGCAATGCAGGAGACCTGGGTTCCATCCCTGGGTGGGGACGATCCCCTAGAGAAGGGAATGGCACCCCACTCCAGTATTCTTGTCTGGAGAATTCCATGGACAGAGGAGCCTGGCAGGCTGTATGGTCCATGGAGTTACAAAGAGTAGGCCAAGACTGAGTGACTAACACTTTCACTTTCAGATAATAGAGAAAGAGATAGCTTGAAATCAGGGACCAAACTCATCTCTAATTTGCCTTGCAACAGCAAACGTGGTACCTTGGCCGTATTGTGAATATCAACTAGTAAGTTTTGAATGTAATCAAACCGAGAGAAAGGAATTCAACTCTGGAGTAGCGAGGAAGGGGAAACTGTGGGCTAGGAATTGAAAGAGGATTTCTGAGATAAGCCAGACACTCCAAGTGGTTGTGGAAATGGAACCTAAGCAGACAGTGGATGGTCAAATATGGGAAGTCCTGAATTAAATCTGCTTTGACCCTTCATTCAGGTTCTTGATTTCTGCATTATCTTCTGCTACACAAACAGCCTCCACTTTGTGGGTTAAAACAAGTTTGTGGCTAGAAGCAATTTAACATTTTGGACTGGGTGCTTTCATTCCTAAATTAGGAGCATGTTTGAGACCTAAAGGTGGTGCAGCTCTGTTTATTATATAAAAATGGACCAAAACAACATGGAGATCTGGATTTCTATCCAGGTCAAGGGAAAAAGCTTCCTCTATTAGACAAAATTTAAAGGGGCAGGAGGGGGCAAAAATAAAATTCTGTCCTAATTAAGTCAGGAGTCTTTCCTATCAAATATAGATTTTTGCCCCTCTACCTTGGAGGAGGTTTTCCCCAGTGGCTCAGTGGTAAAGAATCTTCCTGCAATGCAGGAGCTGCAGGAGACACAGGTTTGATCCCTGGGTCAGGAAGATCCCCTGGAGAAGGGCATGGCACCCCACTCCAGTATTCTTGCCTGGAGAATCCCATGGACAGAGAAGCCTGGTGGGCTACAGTCCATAGGGTCGCAAAGAGCTGGACATGACTGAATCGACTGAGCAACCACAACAACAACTTTGGACGAGATTATAGGCATGAAAACCCTATCAGAAATGTGATGAGAGTTTCCAGTGAAGGGACTCGACAGACACACCCTACAAGTCAGCCAGAGTGCTCCCCATCTGCCAGAGCTCAGCTCAGCCTCTGCCCCTTCCTGCCAAGGGGAAGAGAGCTCTGCTGTGAGGACCGCATCTCTAAAGGAACCCTAGGCACTCTGGCAGGGCTTCTCCAGCACATCCCTGGGCACTGCGGAGAGATTTCCGATTTCTTTTTTAATTTAATGTATTATTTTTGGCTGTGTTGGGTCTTCGTTGCTGCACGGGCCTTTCTCTAGTTGTGGCCAGCAGGGGCTACCCTTCATGGAAGCGGGCTTCTTGCCGTGGCTTCTCTTGTTGGGGAGTACAGGCTCTAGGAGACAAATTCTTCATTAGTTGAGGCCCCCAAGCTCTAGAGCAGAGGCTCAACGGATGTGGCATACCGACTTAGTTGCTCTGCGGCATGTGGCATCTTCCCGGACCAGGGATCGAACTCATGCCTCCTGCATTGGCAGGCAGATTCTTTACCACTGAGCCGCCAGGGAAACCCCTGCCCAAGACTCATTAGTCAGCATCTTTCTAAGGAAACACCAAGGTGTCCAGAGTCTGGGCAGAGGGCTCGGGACTTCTTAGACTGGACCAGGGAAAGTCAAACAGAAGGAAACACGGTTGAAATAAACCAAAGTAACTTCTTAAAAAGTTAGGAGGAAAAGGCGATTGTAAGTCTTGGATAGACTGAGTCTTACTACTGAATGTTATAAAGTATTAATATATGATCCTGTGGTCGTTACTATTAAATAACAGACCTCAGGATATGTAAGCATGCAATAATGAATAATAGAGTATTAATCAGCAAAGCCCTCTCTCACCTAATCCTCTCTCCCAGATGTGTCCCCTTTGCAGATCTGGGGTGAAAAACATCTTAATGAGAGGAGCAGCTGTTCTCCCCCCTCCCCCACCCCACCCACTCCTTTCTCACTTGCCCCTCAATCCAACACCTTGGGGAGGAAATTCTGGAAATGGCCTTTCTTTCCTGTTTGATGGAGCTGCCAAGGCAGAGTCAGGCAAAACACATGTGCAAAACAAGTGAGTTTGTGTCTGTGGGGTGTTCGGTGGGGGCGAGGATGTCTTTGCTGCTTTAAGAGATGAAAGCAGGAGGCCAGGCTGAGGGTTAGAGGAAAGGAGAGATTACGCTGAAATTGACCTAGATCCTGAGAGAAATCACAGAGTCTGTTACAGTGGTTTCCTGTTCAGAGGGATTAAAAAGAGAGACATTCACCATGCAAGGTTCTCATCTGGAGAGTGGCTTTTTCTCTCCCTCCCTCCCTCCCTCCCTCCTGCCCTAATATAATCCAGGAATAAATTCATTAATGGGTCCCAGGCTTTTCAGAGGCCAAAGAGAGAAAGGAGAGTGGCCCAGATGGACAGGGCTTCGAGGTTCAAAGGAGGACTAGCCCTGGTGAGTGAGGGTGTCCGCTCCCTCCGGCTAGAGGGTTAGGAATGCATTAGTGAACGTTGCTCAGTCGTGTCCAACTCTTTGCAACCCATGGACTATACAGTCCATGGGATTCTCCAGGCCAGAATACTGGAGTGGGTAGCCTTTCCCTTCTCCAGGGGATCTTCCCAACCCAGGGATCGAACCCAGGTAACCCACATTGGAGGCGGATTCTTTACCAGCTGAGCCACAGGGGAAGCCAGGAATGCACTGGGACTCTTTATCTCAGTTTCTCTTTTTCTGACGTCCGTCTTTCCTTCCTCAATCCATCTCATTGTGGTATTCACTGACATAACATGAAAACCCTCTAACTTTGAAATCGTGAACCGGGAGCTTCATAGATTTTTAGGGTTAGAGCCATTTGAATTTGATTTTTCGCTTTCTTAATAATGACTGCAAATCTGAGTTCTCTGCCTAGGCCTCCAGATCAAGGAAGGCATTCTTCGAGTATTTTATATTTCATGGCTTGTTGAGCTCGATTATGGCCCGCAAGATGTGAAGATATATTTATGAGTTTAGGTTATGTATCCAGGTATATGAAAAGAGCACTTTATTTTTAAAGTGCTAAACAAATGTAAAAGTTTTACTCTTATATAAGAACTATCCCTTCTAAGTCTGGGAAGAAAACATGTATTCACTACACGATTCATGCAGGCCAGACAGTCCCCGTTTTTCTCAATGTCTCTCAAAATAAATCCTCTTTATTCTAATTTGATTAAAAGATGCTTTGGCGATGGAACAGGATTAGGGCTCAGCCACAGTTTCAATGTGACTAGACCTGGAGGTAGGGGCTGAGGTGGGGTGGCTTCCAGGGACTTGCTACTCAAAGTGCAGCCCGTGGACAAGCAGAGACCAGCAGATCTGGAGGCTAATTAGAAATATAATGTCCAAGCCCCTCCCAGACCTACTGGGTCAGAATACGGGTAGATCAAGCCCAAGAATCTGTATTTTAACAAGCTCTCCAGGTGATTCTGATGTAACCAAAGCTTGAGAACCACTGTCCTGGAGAATGAGCCTCCCTAGGAATCTGGTTCCTTTCCTGGATGCTGTGGGGCATGAGGAATTCAGGGGCTGGGAGCTACATTCTGCAGGATATGAGCTCGGATCCAGACTGAGCTAGGTCTGGTCCGAGGACTGGCAACACCTCCTAGTCAACGTGACATTCACCCTCTCTAAGGCTCACTTTCTCCATCTGTCCAATAAAGACACTAATAGAACCTTGTTGTTGCTTAGTCGCTCAGTTGTATCCGACTTTTTGCGACCCAATGGACTATAGTTCTCCAGGCTCCTCTGTCTATGGGATTTCCCAGGCAAGAATAATGGAGTGGGTTGCCATTGTCTTCTCCAGGGGATTTTCTCCACCCAGGGATCGAATCTGTGTCTCCTGCATTGGCAGGCAAATTCTCTATCACTGAGCTATCAGGGAAGCCCTACCTTCATATTAAATGCTTGAAGAATCATAAGCACTCAATAACTATTAGTATTGTTAGTGTTTGACTCTTTATGACCCCCATGGAATGCAGCATTCCAGGCACCTCTGTCCTCCACTATCTCCTGGAGTTTGCTCAAATTCATGTCCGTTGATTTGGTGATGCTGTCTAACCATCTCATCCTCTGTTGCCCTTTTCTCCTCCTGCCCTCAATCTTTCCCAGCATCAGGAGCTTTTCCAATGAGTTGGCTCTTTGCATCAGATGGCCAAATATTGGAGCTTCAGCTTCAGCATCAGTCCTTACGATGAGTATTTCAGCTTGATTCTCTGCAGCAGGGGAGAAAAAACCCTCAAGAGGTCAATAGGGTTAAGTCCTCATTTTTCAGATCCAGACTTGCTCTGAAGACTGAGTCATTCCATAAGCATCTCAGTCTCCCTGTCTGTGGAGTACAGTTTATCATGTTTTCTTCTTAGGAGCTGTCTCTCTATTCCTGAAAGTCCCCAACTCTAGGTGAAAGATTTGCAAATCTCAAGCCTAGTCTCTCATTAATCACTGCCATGTTTCAAGAAACTAGAGGCAGCATGATGTCTCACACACAGCAATCATTTCTTTCTCTGGTAAAGACAGTAATCTGGGGAATGGCAATTATCTCAGTAGAACCACCAACCTTGCAGTGTGACATTATCAACAGTTGGAAATTACACAGTGTTCATCAGCTTCTATTTTAATGTCTGTCGTCTCCTAGTTCCCCTTCCCCAGACCAATGCCGAACCCCCCCTACTCTTCCAACTTCTTCCTTTTTTTTTTTATTAATCTTGGGAAATAGCTATCTTATTTTTAGCAGGCTGATGCCGCTGGATAAGAATATGATATTGAGGGTCATAATAAGGACTTTCACACTTTCTGATGGCACTCAGCCACCACCCATCGGATTCTTCAACTCAGCTTCAAGCCTTTATCTCTGCCAAGAGAGAAATGGCTGGCAACCTCCCCATGGCGCTTTACCTCTTGAACTGCATGGCTCGCCTCAGCTCACTAGGGTTATTCTACTACACTGGGTAATACTGAAAACCAATGACCAAGTTGTAAAGACTGCTCTCCTGGAGCTCAGGAGCAAGATGCAGTGTGTATGAATGTGCTTTGGTGGAGGAGGGTTACTGCTAACCCTGTCTCCAGGCAATATAATAAGCAGAAAACCAAGACTCTGCGTCGCACTCTGCATATCTGACTATCAGCTACATGGCCTGGGAAAGTGAGTTATCCTACACCTGTTTTTCAATCTGTAAAATAGGAAATACAGCCTGGAGTTCATAGGTATAATGGGGCTCACGTAAAGTAGCCACTGTTCTATGATACATGGAATGGATAAACAACAAAGCCCTGCTGTAGAGCACAGGCTTTCCAGGTGGCACTAGTGGTAAAGAACCCACCTGCAACTGCAAGAGAGGTAAGAGATGTGGGTTCGATCCCTGGGCCTGGAAGCTCCCCTGGAGAATGAAATGGCAACCTACTCCAGTATTCTTGCCTGGGAAATCCCGTGGACAGAGGAGCCTGGTGGGCTACAGTCCATAGCATTACAAAGAGTCAGACATGACTGAAGTGACTTTGCATCCATGTATAGCATGGGGAATTATATTCAATATCCTGTGATAAACCATAAATGGATGAGAATATGAAAAAGAATGGGTGTGTGTGTGTGTGTATATATATATATATATATATATATATATATATATATATAACTGAATTAGTTTGCTGTACAGCAGAAATAACATGACATTGTGAGTCATCTGTACTTCACTACTTGGCACTCACCTTGGACTGTTACTTGGGAGACAAATAAGCTTCATTGTTCTTTGATTCGCTGCACTTTGCCTCTTTTTCTTAGAGCAGCTTAGCCTACTCCATAAAACTACTACAAAAATTACTTTACAAGATGCCCTATTGTATTTTACCAAGATATGCTGAGTAATAAAAAAGTTATACTTCAATAAAGTGAATTTTAAAAATAGCAAATTGCATTAAGCCGGTGTCTATTATATAGCCATAATTCACATTTCTTGAGTTCTTGTTATGTGGCTTGGACTATGCCTTTTACATACACTATGGCGTTTAATCCTCAATAACAGCCCTAGGAGGTAGCTACTATTATCGATCCTAATATATAGATGGCACTCATGCACTGGAGAAGGAAATGGCAACCCACTCCAGTGTTCTTGCCTGGAGAATCCCAGGGGCGGGGGAGCCTGGTGGGCTTCCGTCTATGGGGTCGCACAGAGTCGGACACGACTGAAGCCACTTAGCAGCAGCAGCAGCAGAGGTGGTAAAGAATCCTCCTGCCAGTGCAGGAGAAGCAGATGCAGGTTTGATCCCTGGCTCAGGAAGAACCCCTGGAGGAGTGCATGGCAGCACGTTCCAGTACTCTTGCCAGGAGAATCCCAAGGACAGAGAAGTCTGGTGGGGAAGCAAGGAGTTGGACATGACTGAGCGTCTGAGCATAGACATGGAAGCTGAGAGAGAGCTCATGCAGTTAAGCAAATTGCCCAAGGTTGGTTGAGAAGTGGGTGGTGAGGCCCAGCAGCTGCTGGTTATTGTTATGCATTATTAGGGCATCTCCTCTGATCCAGTGTAGAGCAGAGAGAGTTTTCACTGGGTTTCTCCTTCTAACTTTCTCTACCCGTCTCCCATTCTGCCCTTCGTCATGCCAGGTCCCTGATAAGACCTGATGGGGAAAAGCCAGTGACAAAGATGTAAATGACTGAGGAGTTCCGAGGACACTGCCCGTTAGCACATAAGAATCTCTGAAAGGTGGGACGTCCAGCATCTTGCCAAAACCAAGTGACTCCGAGGCAGAGATTTTCTGCTGGTTGCAGTGTCTTCCCAGTGGAGGTCAGCTGACTGTGTGTTCAAAGCGGACGCTGCCAGGCGGCTCCTCCGTCCCCTGCAAGGGTCCTTGTCTGAGATCACAGGGCGTGTGGGGGAGAGGAAGCTATTGCGATGAGGGTTAATACCACCAAGACTAGAGATTTGGTTTTCAATCTCAAAAGAAGGAGCCTCGCGGAATTCCCTGGTTGTCTGGTAGTTAAGAGTCCACGCTCCCAGTGCAGGGGGCCTGGGTTCGATCCCTGGTCAGGCAACTAGTTCCCACATGCCTAAACAAAGATCGAAAATTCTGCATGCTGCAGATAGGACTTGATGCAGCCAAACAGATAAATGTTTAGGAAAAAAAGGAAAAAAAGAAGGAGCCTTTTTAGAGGCCATAAACATTTCCCAAACACTAAAAATTTTAAATGGGCTGTTTTTGTTTTTTTTGTTTTTTTTTTTTTTAACCAGAACTGAGAGTTGCCAGGAGTTATAGCTGTACCAAGCCAGTTTTCACTTACAATCCATATGTATGTACTTTTAACATTATTTAGTTGTTTATTATTTTTGTTTGGCTATGCTAGGTCTTCGCAGCTGCACGCAGGCTTTCTCTACTTGTGGCAAGCAGGGGCTTCTCTCTGGCTGTGGTCCTTGCCTTCTCACAGTGGTGGTTCCTCTTGTTGCAGAGCACGGGCTTCAAGCACGAGGGCTCAGTAGTTGTGACAAATGGGTTAACCACCAGGGAAGTGTTACATTTTTAATTTTTATTGGAGTATAACCCACTCCAGTACTATTGCCTAGAAGATCCCATGGATGGAGGAGCCTGGGGGTCCATGGGATCACAAAGAGTTGGACACGACTGAGTGACTTCACTTTCACTTTATAGTTAACTTGTGATGTTGTGTTATTTTCAGGTGTACAACAAAGTGAACCAGTTGTACACACATATATATCCTTTCTTTTTTACCTTCTTTTCCCATATATGTTATCACAGAATATTGAGTAGCGTTCCTTGTGCTGTACAGTAGGACCTTATTAGTTACCTTTTTTTATACACAGTAGTGTGTGTATGTGTCAGTCCCAATCTCCTAATTTATCACTTCCTTCCACATTTCCCCTTTGGTAATCACGAGTTTGATTTCGAGATCTGTGAGTCAATTTGTTTTGTGAATAAGCTTTTTTTATATCATTTTTTATTAGATTCCACATATAAGGGGTATCATATGATATTTATCTTAAGATACCTATTTTTTAAAGATTTCGGCTTTTCCAGGACCTTTCTTTGGGGGCGTTCCAAGTCCTTGACCTCCCCCATCTCAGCACTCATAGGAGGTAGTCAGGGTAGAGGTTAGGATGAGAAGTCTGGATCTCTAAAAGGAAAGGGGGGGTCACACTGCATGGCAACTGATGTGAATCCTGGTTTTGCGAAACTTACCAGCTGTGTGACCCCGGGCCAGTCAGTTAACGTCTCTGTACCTTTGTTTCATTACCTGTAAGATGATAATAATAATAATGGCGCTTCACTAGCACTTATTTTCATGACCATTTATTGTTATAGAAATTGAGTTAATGGTGTACACTGCCTGAACCCAGAGTCTGGCACACAGAAGCAGGATTATGTAAGTGTTTATTAATAAATGAAATGTTAAAGACGCCTGGCATTCCCAGCGAGGTGCAGTTCATGCCAGGAAGAAGGCCCAGCACATTCCTTTTTAGAAAGACTATAATTAGAGCCAACCAGGGATGCAGGAATTTCTCGTGAAATAGAGAAATGTGGTGGCTGGGCAGTCAGGCACTGTGGGAAAACCACGGTCTTTGGAATCAGAGAAATCTGGGTTTATTTTTACTGAAGTATAGTTGACTTATTAATACAGTGCAGAGTTAATTTCTATGTACAGCTAAGTGCAATTATACGTATATATGCACACATTACAAATATATTTTTCCATTGTGGTTTATCACAAGATATTGAATATAATCCCCTGTGCTATAGAGTAGGACCCTGTTGCTCATCCATTCTCTATATAATAGCTTGCATCTGCTAATCCTGAATTCCCACTTCATACATTCCCCTGTCCCCCATCTGCCTCAGTCTGGCCTCTATGTCTGTGAGTCTGTCTCTCTTTCATAGATATGTTCATTTGTGTCATAGTTTAGATTCCACATATAAGTCATATCATACAGTATCTATCTTTCCGTTTCTGACTTACTTCACTTAGTAAGATAATCTCTAGTTGTATCTATGTTGCTGCAAATGGCATTATCTCATTCTTTTTGATGGCTGAGTAATATTCCATTGTCTATATGGACCACGTCTCCTTTATCCATTCATCCATAAAATTAAAAAAAAAAAAAGAAGTCATGGATCTCCAGACAGTGCTTAAAAAGACTTGAAGCCCACATATATGGTGAGTATGAATTTAAAATGCCTCACAGACACTGGACTTGTTATGTGCAACGTGTTAAGTCCTAAAAATGTTCTGATCACTGGATTTGCTTTTTAATAGTGAGGCTCCATGCTAACTGCAGAAAAATAGTGTTGTCTTTTCCAGGTAAACCAGTTAAATTCGGCAGTGTCAACACACTCCCCTAGAAGGCCTGAAACATCATATCCAGTCTCTTCCTCCCATCCCCTTTCCTTTTCATGGGTTGGTGCGAAGCTTGGGGTGGGTGTGTGGGGACCAGTGCTTACAGAAATGCTGCTGCAGCCCTGGTGAGAAGCAGCCTCCACTTCCAGGCCTAGATGTGTCTTGATCGCATACTCCTGCAGCAGAATAATCACTTCATTTCTTTCCTTAAAAAATTTTTAAACTTTATATTGGAGTATAGCCAGTTTCTGGAGGAGGGCAGGGCAACCCACTCCAGTATGCTCACCTGGAGAATCCCATGGGCAGAGGAGCCTGGCAAGCTACAGTCCATGGGGACGAAGAGTCAGACACAACTGAAGCAACTTAGCACACATGCATAGCCAAGTTACAGGCTTCCAGGGCGGTTCAGTTAGAGCTGGACATGGAACAACAGACTGGTTCCAAATAGGGACAGGAGTACGTGAAGGCTGTGTATTGTCACCCGGCTTATTTAACTTTTATGCAGAGTACATCATGAGAAATGCTGGGCTGGATGAAACACAGGCTGAATCAAGATTGCCGGGAGAAATATTAATAACCTCAGATATAAAGATAATACCACCCTTATGGCAGAAAGTGAAGAAGAACTAAAGAGCCTCTTGGTGAAAGTGAAAGAGGAGAGCGAAAAAGTTGGCTTAAAGCTCAACATTCAGAAAACTAAGATCAAGTCATCTGGTCCCATCACTTCAAGGCAAATAGATGGGGAAACAGTTGAAACAGTGGCAGATTTTATTTTGGGGGGCTCCAAAATCACTGCAGATGGTGACTGCAGCCATGAAATTAAAAGATGCTTGCTCCTTGAAAAAAAAGCTGTGACCAACCTAGACAGCATACTAAAAAGCAGAGACATTGCTTTGCCAACAAAGATACTACTTTCTCTAGTCAAGGCTATGGTTTTTCCAGTAGTCATGTATGGATGAGAGAGTTGGACTCTAAAGAAAGCTGAGTGCCAAAGAATTGATGCTTTTGAACTGTGGTGTTGGAGGACTCTTGAGAGTCCCTTGGACTGCAAGGAGATCCGACCAGTCCATCCTAAAGGAAATCAGCCCTGAATATTCATTGGAAGGACTGATGTTGAAGCTGAAGTTCCAATATTTTGGCCACCTGATGTGAAGAACTGATTCACTGGGAAAGACCTTGATGCTGGGAAAGATTGCGGGTGGGAGGAGAAAGGGATGACAGAGGATGAGATGGTTGGATGGCATCACTGACTTGATGGACATGAGCTTGAGCAAGCTCTGGGAGTGATGGACAGGGAGGCCTGGCATGCTGCAGTCCATGGGGTCGCAAAGAGTTGGACATGACTAAGCAACTGAACTGAACTAAACTGAACTGAACTGGGGTGGTTCAGACAGTAAAGAATCTGTCTGTAGTGCAAAAGATTGGATTGGATCAATTGGGTTCAATCCCTGGGTCAGAATGGATCCCCTGGAGGAAATGGCAATCCACTTCAGTATTATTGCCTGGAGAATCCCATGGACAGAGGAGCCTGGCAGGCTACATGGGCTCGAAAAGAGTTGGAGATGACACTTTCACTTTCATAGCCAATTAGCAATGTTGTGATAGTTTCAGGTAGACAACAAAGGGACTCATCAATGCATATGCATATATCCATTCTCCCTGAGTATCCCATCCCATCCAGGCTGCCGCATAACATTGAGAAGAGTTCCTTGTGCTACACAGTAGGTCCTTGCTGGTGATCCATTTTAAATATAGCACTGTGTACATGTCCATCCCAAACTCCCTAATTCTCCCTTTCCCCCATCCTTCCCCTCTGGTAACCATGAGTTCAGTCTCTAAGTCTGTGAGTCTCTTTCTGTTTCATAAATAAGTTCTTTGTATCATTTCTTTTTAGGTTCTGCATGTAAGGGATGTCATACGATATTTCTCTTTCTCTGTCTGACTTTACTCAGTATGACAGTCTCTACGCCCATCTCTGTTGCTGCAAGTGGCATGATTTCATTCTTTTTGGTGGCTGGGTAACACTCCATTATATATACACACCATGTCTTCTGTATCCACTCCTCTGCTAGTGGGCATTTGCGTTGTTTCCACATCTTGGCTATTGTAATCAGTGCTGCAGTGAACCGGAAGAGTCACTTCTCTTTGGCATCCCTTCTCCAGCCTGGAAAACCCGTGAGATGATGCTGAATCCTCATTCAATCCTGGAAGGGCTTCCTGTATCACCTCCAATGTGTTTCCCCTCCGTTAGCTCTGAAACTTCTTGTAGCCCCACCAGGCCACCTCTCTTTCTTTTTCTTAACTTTTTGTTTCCACCTGTGAGAGTGGAGCCTGAGAATGTTTTATTGTTCCTATAGGATGACCAGAGTTAGCAAATAAAAATATAGGATACCTACCTAGTTATATTTGAATTTCAGATAAACAACAAATACATTTTTTAGCATAAGTATGTCCCAAATACTGCTCAGGACATATTTACACTAAAAATTTTCTTTCTTTTTTTTTAAGTTCAAGTATACCTGGGAATCCTCCTTTTATCTGGCAAGCCTACCTCCTGGGCTAGAGGAAAGTCATAGGAAAATTTGGGGCAATGTCTTGGGTCCTCACTAGTGTAGGTAGACCATAACACCCTCTGGCCTTAAGGTGCAGGCCCAGAAGACTTCTCGATGTGGAAATAACCAAAGCCAGACTCAGTGGGAACAAGTGAAGGCTGTTTATTCAGAGCTGGCTAGAGCAGGAATCACTGTATTTTGGCAGTGATTCAAAGGCAGACAGATAGGAAAGCTCCACAGTGGGGAAAGGGAAGGCTTCAAGTGCGGCCTGGTTGGAGGCTGTTGGCTTGGAGAACATTTTAATAGAAGTGCAACATCCTATGTGATTGGAGAAGGAAATGGCAACCCACTCCAGTATTCTTGCCTGGAGAATCCCATGGACAGAGGAGCCTGGCAGGCTACAGTCTATGGGGTCGCAAAGAGCTGGACAGAACTGAAGCCATGCAGCATGAATTCACACTGTATATTTAAAAATCTAAGCACTCTTGCTTCCCATTATCTTAAACATTCATAGAGATGAACTCCCACCATATTAATTGGCTGTGTTTTAACAAATCCAAATAACTTTGTTTTATAATCTCACACAACCTTTCGACCCTGATATACAATATCCTGCTCAGCAGCCCTGAATCAGCTAGGGTCATCACAACAAAGCACAGAATTGAAAAAAAAAAAAAAAAAAAAAAGGATGGACACCTTCAGCTCCCTGAGAATTTTTTCCTAAACCCTCTCCACTGTGCTTTCTCACACCGGCTCTCCCCTCCAAAATCTTATTTCGTTCGGACGTGACCCAGGACATACAGCACTTCCTCTGGCGCTGCTTAATCAGGAGAGGCAGTCACGAAGGGCAAGTATTAGCTCTGAACTCTGGGATGACTCATCCTTCCTTTATCCTGGCTGCTAAGCAAAGGAACAGACCTTGCTCTGGTGCAGGAGGTTTTTTTTTTTTTTTTTTTAAGATTGCCTTAAAATAAGCCCTCCCCACCCCCCACCTGCGAAGACACTCAACCTGCTGTGCAAAAGTGTGTGGGAGGCATTCATATCCCGCGTAACTAGGTGGGAACTTTCTCTGAGCATTTTGTCCACAGGATACAGCCATGCCTAGCTTGAGTTAATTAACTAGAGCACCTGATGGATAAACAGTCCCCAAATAGCCCTGCAGAAACTTCAGCGGGTCTTTAACGTTCTTAACTGTTGAGGCATCACAAAATAAAAACCTCCTCAGTGAAGAAAAGGGTTAGGGGAGAGATTATAAAGGAGAAACAGCATCTGGCAGGCATAGAGGAGTGTGTGCTCATGTGTGGTCAGTCACTCAGTCGTGTCCAACTGTTTGCAACCCCATGGACTGTGGCAGGCCAGGCTCCTCTGTCCATGGGATTTCCCAGGCAAGAATACTGGAGTGGGCTGCCACTTCCTCCTCCAGGGGATCTTCCCAACCCAGGGAAAGAACCCACGTCTTCTGTGTTTCTTGCACTGGCAGGTGGATTCTTTACCACAGTTCCCAGGAAAACCGCATTCCAGACACCCATTCAGTTGCAGTCTTAAACAGCCCAGCAGACGTTTGCTCCCAACATCCCACGTGATCCCAGTTGTACACTTCTTTTTGCTAGTCCTCCGCTTCTCTCTCTGTGAAGCGGATGGCATTTGTTTTACCCCATCCCTCATTTTTTTCACATCCCTGTTTGGAGGCTGTCAGTGAAACATGTATTCAGACTTCTGTGTCTCCCACTGGGACAGAAGGGTTATGGATCCCAGCAGCTTTTATTTGCCAGAGTGGCACTTTCCAAGATTTGCAAAAGAGGCAATTAAAAATACCAACAAAGAAAATCATAAATGGAAGCACATAGATGTATTTGAAAACAAGTATTCAGACCTATGGGGCTTCTCCAGGTGGAGAAGGAAATGGCAACCCACTCCAGTGTTCTTGCCTGGAGAATCCCAGGGACGGTGGAGCCTGATGGGCTGCTGTCTATGGGGTCGCACAGAGTCAGACACAACTGAAGCAACTTAGCAGCAGCACCAGGTGGCACTAGCGGTAAAGAACCTGCCTTCCAAAGAGGGAGACATAAGAGACAAGAGTTCAATACCTGGGTTGGGAAGATCCCCTGGAGGTGGCAATGGCAACCCACTCCAGTATGCCTGCCTGGAGAATCCCATGGACAGAGTAGCCTGGTGGGCTGCAGTCCACAGTGTCGCAAAGAGTCAGACACGACTGAAGTGACTCAGCACACACATTCAGACATATATGTGTAGCCCTGTCTGCCACCCCACTCACACACATAGAAATATACAACTTGGTAAATACATATGCAGGCACTAGTGAACAGAGAGATATGCAGGCACTAGTGAACAGAGAGATATGCAGGAGAAATGTTTGCACATCCACACTAGAAATCACACAGACCCACTTCCTGGGTAGATTAGACATTATCAGTCACTGTCTCAACCCACGAGGTGAGAGGTCAAGCCAGCCTTGACCTCCTCCGGGTGAGAGATCAAGCCAGCCTTGACCTCCTCCGTGCTCCCGGCCGTGCTCTTCATCAGAGGTCATGACCACCAGTGGGGCAAGATACAGATCCAAATGCCTACTTACTGAGGTGCTGCGCCAGGTCTGGGGAACATGGAGAGTAAGACAGTTCCTCCTGTGGGGCTCATGTCTAGCAGAGGTGGCTCGGTGGTAAAGAACCCACCCACCAAAGCAGGAGACACAACAGACATGGGTGGGGAAGATCTCCTGGAGAAGGCAATGGCAAACCACTCCAATATTCTTGCCTGGAGAATCCCATGGACAGAGGAACCTAGTGGGCTAGAGTCCATGGCGTTGCAAAAGAATCAGACACAACTGAGCGCCACCCCCCCCACACACACACACCCTTTCTATTGTGTATCTGAAAGGAGGTGTACAAACAGTGGCGAATCCACATGAGAAGTGGGTTCAAGAAGCTGAGTCCACTTCTGTCTGTTCACTCTGGAATAGAGGCGCGTCTTGTCCTTGCTCATAGCATGAGACTCGGGCCGGAGGAATCTGCTCAGCCCAGGTGGGATGTGAGCTCTCTGTGGGCACAGCTTTGTTAGTTTCCATCCGTGGTCCTGCCCTTTAAGCCAGTCTCTTCTGCTTGCTCCTCAGGTATGTCTGCTGGTAGAAGTTGAGGAAAAGGGCCAGGAGGCTGAGGGAGTACAGGAGGACAGCCACGTTGAAGCCGTCGGGGAAGGGGCACTCCGCAAAGAGATTGTAGGAGGAGTGGGCGGCAATGGCCACAAACTGACCCTGGGGAGAGGAGGTACGAGAGGAAAGAGAAGATGAGAGCGGGTGAGAAGCGAAGGAGCAGGCAGATGCTCCCCTTGACCTTCGGGCTCCCAGGGTCAGGACTAGGAAGACCTAGGAAGCACCACCCCAGGCATTCCTTCTCCTGATGCTAAGATCCTTCCTGACCCCTCTCCTGGTCTGGCTCCCCGTTTCTCCCCATCCCACCCTCTCACGTCAACACTGATGATGACCTCAGTCTATCCTGAGGCCCAAAAGGGACAGCTCAGGCAGTCACCTGCAGTTGGCAATGGTGCCCTCGAAACAACAGGGTCCCCCAGTCCCCCAGGGATGCAACAGCGACCACAGACTCGCAGGACATTAGCCACCCAAGAGCACCTCGCCCAGCCCCCTCGCTTCACTGGAAGATGAGACAGGCCGGAATCGCTTGTTCCGGGCCTCACATCAGGTCAGGAAATCAGGGTCAGTGCTAGAATCTGGCGAGACGGTTGCCGAGACGGCGCAAGGAAGCGTTGAGAAGCTAAGGAAGCGACGAGAAGGACTTTTTCATGGTCAGATTGCAAGTCCCTGGTGCAGTGGAGGATAGAAGCCGGGGCTCCGCTGAGGCCCCTGGAGCCAGCAGTCTTTCTCACCAGCTGCAGGATGGTAAGGTGCCGCTTCCACCACAGGGAGGGCCGCAGGCAGGGCCCCAGACTGGCCAGTCCATAGTACAGGTACATGAAGACATGGACCAGAGAGTTCAGCATCCCGACGAAGAAGGCTGCAGGGGAGGGCGGGAAGATGGAGGGAAGTGAGTGGCTCCGGGCTTGCCTGTGCTCGGGCTCTCTCTTCCAGTTTCAGTCTTCCCAGGAGCCATCTCTGCACACCCCACAGAGACGAGCCCTGGTATGGCCCTATCACAAGGGGGTCCCACACGAGCTGCTCAAGGTCACAAAGGTGGGCTGGGGGTTACAAGGATGCCAGACGAGGATGCTTACAACGCCTCCTGCCCTCTTTGGGCTGGCCTTGAGCAGCTCCAGGTGCCTCCTCCCCAGCTCCAGGGAGGGGTGACTAGGATGCTCCAGGGAGCAACAAAGAGAAAGTGGGAGCAGGGGCCAGGAGTCATGGCCACAGAGAAGAGGAACTCGGGAGCTGGGCTGCATGCCTCCCGAGCTGGCACGCAGCCCAGCAGAAAGAGGTCTGCCCCGCAAGTCCTGCCCAACCGCTCACTCACCTTGACCCCCCGGTACGTATTTGACCCCAGCCCACCAGTTGAAGAGCATGGTGCTGTGGTGGTAGACGTGCAGGAAGGTGACCTGCTCAGGCCTCTTTCGTAATATAAAGAAGACCTGTGGAGGAAGAGAAGGCTCAACTCTGGGGTCATTGCTCCTCCAGACTCCTCCTGGGGCCTCAGATACCAGGGACAGGGTGACTCTGCCTGCTGTACCAACAGGGAGGCTAAAACTCAAGGGTGACAACCGCAGTCAAAGGCCTGGACAGCCCCTTCCGTGTGGCAGGGACTCTGTATGTATAAAAGCTCATGTAAACACTCGTAACGGCATGTGGTTTATACTCATCCCCATTTTACAGACAGCAAAGCTGAGGCACAGAATTTAAGTCAGCTGTTTGTTGCTGTTGTTCAGTCACTAAGTGGTGTCTGACTCTCTGTGACCCCATGGACCGTAGCCCACCAGGTTGCTCTGTCCATGGGATTCTCCAGGTAGGAACACTGGAGTGGGTTGCCATTGCCTTCTCCAGGGGGTCGTCCCGAGTCTGGGATCACACCCACATCTCCTCCACTGGCTGGTGGGTTCTTCACTGCTGAGCCCCCAGGGAAGCCCAAGTTGTTCAAGGTTGTACATCTAATAGGAGGCCAAGCGGGGATTTTGAACGTAACTTGGCTTCAGAGGCTGGGGTCTTTCAGTATTACCTGACCAACCCCAGGCCACTGGGTAGAGAACTCAGGTGTCCAGCACCCAGCCCAGGACCCAGAGAGCCATCAGACACATTCCCTAAGGTTCTCCACTCAGACTCTGTGTTGAGAGAGACTTGATCACCACCCCCAAAACTGTGGCCTCGCCCCACCCCCGCAAGACTTCTGGACTCACAGGCAGGACTTCTTCTACTTAAACCGCTTCAGGATTTTGCTGTCTGATGTCCCTTGCTACATAGCAACAGTGTCTAAAGTTCGTTTCTCTTCCCATTTCCACTTAACCTGGAACCTGGTTGCTAATGGAGGCAAACGCTTCATCAGTGAGCATCTTTCTTTCTCCAGGTCACGGGACTGAAGTTTGACTCTGACATCAGCCTCAGGTGTAGCCAACAGGGACGCTGGAGGGAAGTGTTTATTCACAGTGCCTTCAAAACCACCCCAGACCTGGCTGACAGAGGTTACTCTCTACAAGGGACAGGCACTCACCGTGTCAAGTAATTCAACGGCCTTTGAGAAGAAGCACCACCAGCACACGCTCGCCATCTGCTGGGCAGGAAAGGGAAGTGCAGTCAGAGTGCTGTCAGGCTGGTGGTACCACTGACCTGGCACCACCGATTCTGGCTCCAACCCTGACGGTCCCTCTGCACCCTCTGCCCCCACAATGCCCACCTGCCTGCAAGAAGATACACGTTGGCACAGAAAAAAGGAGGATCCGTGACTTTTAACCAGCACACAGATCACTCAGGGATCTTGTTTGTTGAAAAGCAGATTCTGAACTCATGTTCCTGGGGTAAGCCATGAATTCCTGCAATCCCAACAAGTTCCCAGTGATGTTCCTGCCATCTCTGGTCCATGGACCATATTTTGAGCAGTAAGACTTGAGTCCATCATTCAATCTCCCTTGATTCAACACCCAAATCACTGGCGACTAGCCAAGCCTAAGTCCTTTTTTTTTTTTTTTTTTACTGCAAGGAAGCCTTTTGTTCTGCTCCCAGTTGAGAGAGCAGCTAAAAATAATGAAATATTGATCACTTGGCTACCACACATTCCATGTGTACCAGGCCCAGGAGTGAACACTTTCATACATCAGCTTGTTCAATCTTCATCCAGTTGTTTCCTTTTATAAAATAGGTGTCATTATCCCCATTTTATAGATAGAAAACTGAGGCCCATTAAAGTCCGGGAAGCTACCCATGGTCACACAGCAAGGAACTGGCAGAGCTGAGAGTCACACTGAGGTCTTCTGAGCCTGAACTGAGCTGATCTTCACTGAGTCCCATCAGAAGACTCAGGTGATAGCACCTGGTTTTTATGAAGTTCATCCTATGAACCCTCTCTCTGTTACAGAGAAGAACAAAAGCTGGCTACATGTTGGATTTGTTTCCTTAACTTCTTTTTCCCATTACTTTTTGTTCACTAAAAGGATACTGTCCGTACACAATGGCCCGCCTTGAGGAACCCTGCCCCTCTGCCTGAATGTTAAATCAAAGTGCCTTTGTTCATGGAGACTTCTGGACCCTGCCCACCTGTGAATGGCTGCAAGAAAGAACATATTAACACATCCCCTCACTCCCACTCCCAGGCTGGCCATTCTGGGAGATCTTTACATATAAGATTAATGATCTTTTTACTTTGCTTCCTCACCTGCTCCCATCTCCGTTCTATAAAAGAACCTGGCATCCAGACCCCTTTATGATGGTTATTTTGAGACATTAGTCTGCCATCTTGTCAATCAAAGGGGTATTCCTTGCCTCAACACGTCTTCTCCCCACTTATCAGCCTGAGGCCTGCGAGCAGACCGAGCGTGGACTCTGGTAACATCTCCAGGCCGACCCTCCCCCTGCCTGTCTTACCCTCATCCCAAGCTCGCTGCGGCTGTAGTCTACTGGCTGGCAGAGGTAGCTGTAGCTAGCCAGGAGCGAAGTGGCCATGAACTAGAAGGAAGAGGGTAGGGAAAGATTAATTCATGATGCCTGCCCTGCCCCACCCTGCCAGAGCCTGACTGGTTGAAGGCCCGAGAGGACATTCTGGACACCAGCATCCCTCCCCAGCCCTCACTGACACTTGGTGAACAACCGCCAACGAGGTCAACCCTGAGCTCTGGCTAGCTCAGAGGCTGGCCTTGCATGCATCTTGCTGGCCTCCAGTTTTGTTTTGTTTTTAATGTGGGTAAATACGGATCACAAACCCACACCGGGCACCTACTCCGCATGAGACCCTAAGTCAGGAACGGACATGAAGCCTTGCGCACATCAGCCCTGCCCCTGAGAAGCTGAGTGCTCCGCTGAGGATACAAGAAATCATCCTTGCTTTCCACGATGAGTAGGAAACAGGAGGTGTTCCAGAAGCTATAGCAAGCTGGCAATGAGGAGGCCGTGGGGCCAGCAGAAGAGAAAGTGAGGAAGTTGCATGCTGGAAGGAGTATCTGGACTTCTCTTGACTCCTGGGGCTGTGAGGGATCAGTGGGGCGGTGGTGGAGGCTTCTACCAGCAGAGGGGCAGCCACAGGAGCAGAGATCCAGCAGAATCTGTTCGTTTTTGTTTTTGTTTTTGTTTTTTCCCCACGTTTTGGCCACCTGCCACACAGCGTGCAGGATCTTAGTTCCCCAATCAGGGATTGAACCTGCATCCCCTGCTGTGGAAGTGCAGAGTCTTACCCACAGGACTCCAGGAAAATCCCTCATGAAGGGTCTTGAAAGCTGTTTTAAGAAACTGAAATTTTATCATTGTCTACTCATGCGAAAATGAATCCAGAATGGTACTAAACACTTCACATTGGGCCCTGCTCTGAGCCCCGAGCCACCTCAATGAACCAAATAAAATTCCCTGAATGAGAGGCTCTTCATTCTGGTCCTGTCGGCCAAGGGAGCTATGGAGGGCTTCTGAGCAGGAAGCCAACATGGGCATGGCAGGCTTTCAGAGGATCATGGGAGCAGCGGAGTAATCTGTCACCACAATTACATGACAAGCTCTCGGACATGTCTCCCAAGGTGTCAGCCTCTTCCATATGGTACCAGACATTCTGAGGGGCCCGTCTTTACAGAGAGAAGTAAGAGACAGCCCTGCCTTGGACGCTCTTGCTATTGGGAGACAGACAACATACCTGGAAGGATCACTGGGTTTGGGGCTCAGGAAATGGAACTGAGGTTAGCAGAGCCCAGGCAGAAATAGGAGGTGGCGGCTTTTAGGTGCAAGTAGAGAATGAATTCCATTTGGGCTCGCCGCTCACTTCCACTTTTTTATTTAAGGAAAATGGGCTTTAGTGATGGAGGTTTGCATCTCCATGATGCTGGGAAAGACTGAAGGCAAAAGGAGAAGAGAGAGGCAGAGGATGGGACGGTTAGATAGCATCAGTGGACATGAATTTGAGCAAACTCTGGGAGACAATGGAAGACAGAGGAGCCTAGTGTGCTGCAGTCACGGAGTCGCAAAGAGTTGGACACGACTGAGCAAATGAAAAATAACAAGGGAAGACATGGCAGCCGAAGATAACCCCGAATTCCAGCCCCTCCGGCCTTGTCAAGGCTTCTCCGTTGTCTGCATGGGAAGATCATGGTTTTATTTATCCCCTGGCACCCCCAAGGAAGAGACCCTAGGACTGCACAGTCCCCCGCCAGCCTTACCTCATAGAACATGTACCCCGAGAGAACCACCAGGCCCAGGTTGTAGGCGGCGAGGGGTCCTGCCAGACTCAGAGCCTCCCGATTGGACATAAGGCGAGGCCCTGCCACCACCAGGAGGAGGTAGACGGCCAGCAGGAGGGTGACCACCAGGCGGCGAGCGCACCAGGAACCAGGAATCCGTCCTCGGGTCTGGAAAAGCAAGGGGAGGCGGGCGGCCAAGCTGGCCTCCAGGCCCACCCTCCACCCTCCCCTCCCTCACCCTGCTGGTCACCAGCTCCTCTTCCTTCAAATGCTTGGCATTAGTCCGGGTGGGATAAACATAAGAAAAACGCCATCTGGTGACGCCACCTCCTACCTCCGTTCTCTAAGGCC